>NC_138036.1:8587906-8955726 GCF_964106645.2 Podarcis pityusensis | reverse complement strand
GGGTTCAGAGGTCCTTGAAATAATACACGTCTCTTTCCTCTCCCCGCCAGTCTGCTCTCTCAAACAACTTACTGTGGACTAAACACCCCATAACCACTTTCCGTCTGCTTGCCAGTTCCACAGCCTTAGGGTTAAAGAAGGATTTTTTAAAAAGGACCTTCTCCTTCAAAGCATAGAACTATTTTGGTTCTCGTTCACGTTGGAAGGTGCAAGTGGAGCAGGACGCAGTCTGAAAACCATTGCCTTAGCAAAACGCATAGAAAGCTTTGAGCGCACCTGATATTGGAGTCGTGTAAATAAATAACACAGGGGTCAGTGTTGTTGCTATAACTGGGAGCTGTTTCTCATGATATGGCTGCGGTGGTGGAGGGACGGTTCATGTGGCCAGCTGATGCACAGGAAGCGGCCCGTGGCATCGATCCTTCATTTGGAAGCTGGATCATGAGTAGCAGCCCTCAGGTTCCCTTTAGAAAGCCATAAATGTTTTCTGTGTAAGCCGATGGGTATTTATTGCCATGTGTATCTGTCACTGTGAAATGTACCAAACATGTCCAAAGGCTTGTCAGCGGACAGTTTTTGAATTGGAGGGTTTCTTTCCAGTAGTGTTCGACAGCATGGGACACGCTGGCTGCTCTGTGGTGCGCCCATGGATCACAAAATACCTGTTATATAATAGGTTGCGTGGTAATAATAATAATAATTTTTTATTTATACCCCGCCCTTTCCGATTCAGAAAACCGGGCTCAGGGCGGCTAACAACAAATTTAAAACACTTAATCAACAAAAAAACAGCATAAAATACAGTATAAAACATAAATAACAATAAATTCAAAATTCAAAAATCAGTTTAGGGGGGAAATCCATCCAATAAACATTAGATGATCACCAGGGCTAGCTGGCTAAATTAGTCCTATTTGGGCCAGCGAGGAGACCAGGGGAGAATTAGCTGTGGGATCCCAGAGCAGGTAATCTTCATAAAAAGGGGAGGGAAGGAAGGGGAATAAAAGATCAGGCTAAGTTCAATTTGAAAGCCAGGCAGAATAGCTCTGTCTTATAGGCCCTGCGGAAGGAGGTTAAACCTTGCAGGGCCCTGGTCTCACAGGACAGAGCATTCCACCAGATCGGAGCCATCACTGAGAAGGCCCCGGCCATGGTGGAGGATAATCTGACTTCCTTAGGGCCCGGGACCTCTAAACTAGAATTATTCATGGACCTTAAGGTCCTCTGCAGGGCATACCAGGAGGGGCGGTCCTGTAAATACGAGGGCCCTAAGCCACAAAGGGCATGGGAGAGGGAGGGATTGTCTAATGCAAGGACTCGTGGGGATGTTCAGAGATACACTGCACCCTCCTGCATGTTGCACCCAGGTCGCCCTGTTTCAAGGGTGGAAAGCTGTCATCATAGCAGCTCCTACAATGTAGCACATTAACTGTTCCCTGTGGGGATCCTGCTGACCCCTGTGGAAGAGGAAAAGTGTGCGGGGGTTACTTTTGGGTACGCAATCAACATGGAAGCGCAACCAGTACCCTGTGACCTTAACCAGTGAGACTCGAGCCTGTGCTTAACTGCATAGCCCCACCCCTTCATTTGCATAGCCCCACCCAATGTTCTTTGTCGTACAAAAGTGTGACATGGAACATGGCTTTTTTCAGTAGAGACGGAATTGTATGCATTGATCCGTTTGTGCCAGTCACTTAACTGTAGATGGGGCTTAAAAGTATTTTGTGACCCTATGCAAAACGAGTTGCACATCCCTCCCCTTCTTTGCCTTGCCATTAAGCTCTGACACTTTCCTGACCCAGCTGATCTCCTTCCTCACATGTCAGAGGGCTACAGAGGGCTCCCCCTCACTGGGTGGGTGTGTTTGTGTGTTCTGCAACACGATATTGGCATTCTGCTTTATGAGTCGTCCTGCGATGCTTCCCCATTGCAATATTGGCATCTAGAGGGGCACTTTTGCATTATAGCGCAACAGAAGCAAGACTAAAGATAAACTGGAACATTTGTGGTATGAAAAGTTACAGGATTTCAGCAGGGAAGTTGCAGGACATGCACGAAAGCAGTAAGCCTGTCCTGATGGTTTTGCTGGTGCAAACGGTAATGAAAGTGAAGTTGCGTGTAACTGCCCCGATACCATCGTGAGCACAATCAGTCATGAATGCACAATAAAAAAAGACATTTGGAAGGATTCTGAATGAGAGGAAAGGGAGCCAAGTGAGGTTCAGCAAGCACAGGGATTCTGTAGCTTTAAACTATGTGCACACAAGAGGGAATTTTGCCTCCTTGCACCACTTGGTGCTATGAAACAGCTAACCGAAATCCCCATTTTTGAGCCTCCTTTAATGAATGAATGAATGAACGAATGAACAAGCAAACGAATGTCTTCTTCACTACGAGAGTGCACCTCCAACCCTTCTGCAGCCAGTCACTTGGTGCTATTAATTAGGAAAAATCGGATCTCCCTTTTAAAAAACAACCACAAGCTTTGTAGTCTTTTTGGCATGACATTGTTGTACAAAGCATTGTCCTGTTTCTCATCAAGCCTCAATGGTTGAAAGAAGGGGGACAGGTATAACTTGACTATTACATGATTGCAATTTCATGACTGAAGCGTGCACATTTTTGAGATTTGGGGAGGGTTTCTTCATATTTCGGTTGTTTGTTCTGTGGCTTTAATTTGGTTGCAAAGGAAGGATATTGAGCTAAAACTGGATAGAGTAAAGCAGCTTTTGATTTCACCTGAGGCTTTGTTTATTGCGCATTATACTGAGGTGGGGTGAGGTTTTTTTCTTTTAAATCCATTCTAAAGCCTACTGTATTTATTTCAGGCATTCATAAAGAGATAAAGTAAAGGGAGGGGGAGGAAAACAATGCTGATGAGACCATTTTGCTTCTGATTTAAAGGCAGGTTTATCCTTCTGCTCCTAACACAACTTGAAATATGCATTAAAAACACATTGTACAATAAGCCCTGTTCATACTTCTTGACCTCACGTAGATGGGGACGGGGGAACCGATCCACTTTGTTTACATCTGATTTGTTAATGCCCTTGTTTTCATTGAGTAACCATTTGCCGAAATCCTCAGACCTTGTAATTTTATTCCTTTTGATGTGCGTTTCCTTCAGTTGACCGCACGATGTGAAAGAAAGCCTATAAATTGATGTAAGCCATAACTTTGAAAACAACAATCAGGGTATTTTTTCCATCAGTCACATTGTGTCACTGTGTTTGGGAGACAATTTAACAGTTAACAAATAAAGCAGTCTATGAGTTTAATTTGAAAAGGAGTTACATTGTAGGTTCTTTGTGTGTGTTTTAAGTGAGTTGCTATGCCCGTCTATGGCTTTGTATGATTATTCTCATTCTCTCTCTTTCTCATTACACCTCTCTCTCCAAAGAATACATATGCCACCCTGAACTTTTTGGAGGAAAAGTAGGATATAAAGTTAATAAATTAAGCAAGCAAACAAACAAACAAACATAAAGTGAAAGAGTGCACTTTTGAGTCTTGCAAGTACTGTAAGGCTTTTTTACCATTTTTTGCTTGATTGCAGTGATTACACAACTTGCCCTGAGAAGTAGGGGTGCGTTGTGTGTTTGTGTGGTGAAAGAAGCATCTTGTCTATTCATGTGCATTCTATAGAAATGACATTTCTGGAGTGCTTATCTAGCCTTTACATTCCCTCCCCCTCCAAATTGCTCCGGCGATGCAAGATGGTGATGAATTCAGGCAGAATCGATTTTGATTGCAGCTTTTCAGCACCACTTCCATTTCCAGGAACGGGGAACATTTTCTCTTTACAGCTGCTGGCGATAATCCTTTACCATTATCCCGACACACACAGAAAGGGAAATGCGAAGAATGGAAGGGATGACTCGACCGGCTTGCACAGTTAGATATGATTGCAACTGTGAAGTCAAAGAAGAAGGGAGGAAGAAATCCAGCAATTCTCTCAACTGGTGGCCTGATTCTGCCATCAACTGTGCCAGCAAAATGGGTCCCATTGTTTCATCTGTGTCTGCCAGCCCTGGTGATGTTGCTAGTGTTGTATTATGGACCGTGGTGTTGAACCGATTAATAATAATAATAGCAATACTAGATACTTTGATTAATTTATTATTGTTACTTATTCCTTCCAAAAGAGCCCACAGGAGCCATGCAACATAATAGTACAACCTAAATAAAAACACATTTTCAGTATACATACACAGCTTCCAAGCTGTTGAATGTACACTCCTTCAGTGGCTGTTGGGGAGGGGCACAGGGATGGTTGCCCCGGGTGCAAAACTGTTAGGAAGCACAAAATTTCAACACTTGGTGCTGCCTCAATAGAGCTGTGTGCTTCCATCGCTGGGCTCCATGGAAAACGGCTTCTCTGTGGGAACCAGGAAGTGACCTCTCCATACAATGAAATGACTCTTCTTATCTCTGCAGTTGCAATCTCCTGGGTGACGCAGATGCCGTTAGGCAGCTGAATGCATGTGCCTGCTCCCATCAGCCTCCCTCCCTCCCACCCTGCCTCTGTGTGGCCCCGGGCACTGGCAACCCACGCTACACCACTGCTCTCCTTTGATTACTAAGTGCCAGGGTGAACAGGGTATTTTTTTTCCATTCTAGGTGCCAGTAATGCCAAGCACAGATTATCACCAGCTTAGAACAACATCTGTGTCCATCTGGGGATAGTCCATCTCTTTATGACGTTGGCCCCTGTGAATACCTCTCTTTTAGGGGAAGTGACATAACTCAGTGACGAATGCATCATTTGCATGCAAAAGGCCACACCTTCAATGGTATCCCAGCAGGTTTTCTGGGAAATGATATATAATGAACTAAAAAAGGTATTTAAATATACCTTCCCTAAGAAACCAGAGGCCTTTCTCCTGGGCATGGTCGGCCAAATGGTGATAAAAAAGGATAGAACTTTCTTTATGTATGCAACAACAGCAGCAAGAATACTCATCGCAAAGTATTGGAAGTATTCCCACGCTGGAGGAATGGCAGATGAAACTGATGGACTATATGGAATTGGCGGAAATGACTGGTAGAATCCGTGACCAGGGAGAAGAGTCGGTGGAGGAAGATTGGAAGAAATTCAAAGATTATCTACAGAAACACTGCAAAATTAAAGAATACTAGAGTGATGTTGGATTGAAAATAAGTGGTTTCCAGCTGTACAGGATTTAAAGTTATAGATAGACTAAGATTAAAGATTAGGATTAAAGAAGTTTAAGGAAATGGAAATTTGGTATTTAAGAGGTAAAATTTTAATGCTATATTACATTAAGATTAAAGATTGGGATTAAAAAAGTGGAAAAGAAATTGCTGGACAAACAATTTGGACTGGAATACAAAAGAGGGAGGTATGAGGAGGTCCAGAAAATAAGTAAATTTAAAAACGGAAATGAAAAGGTGATATTGTTTTTAATTGTTCTGTTTCTTTTTTTGTTTTTTGTTCTCTGTGTTTTTTTTCCCTTTTCTTTGGATTATGTATTGTGTATTTGTGTACTTCTTTTTTATGTTTTTCTGTTTAATCTTTTACTGAAATCTTAATAAAAATCATTTAAAAAACACACACACACAAAAAAACAATGGTATCCCAGCAGAGTGAAAAGATACTCCTACACCTGAGCAAGAACAGTCAATCTGAGCAGTGGAGGTTTGGCCATTCCTGCAGCAATGCCTTTCAGGACCCACCATCATGTGTATTTTGCCTTGATGCTGGCTCCTAACAGGAAGGGGTGTACAGTTGGGAGTTTGCCGTGGGCCGACTAAGGCTTACTTACGTCACTCACTGTTCCTTCTAATCAAACCCAGTGTTGCTCTGCAGTACACAGATGTAAATTCATTTTGCTTTGCGTGGTTGCTGCAGTCACCTTGTATTGAATGAGGTCACTGAGAACCTAGCCAGTTCCTCCCCCAACCTCCTGCTTTACACACACACACACACACACAGAGAGAGAGAGAGAGAGAGAGAGAGAGAGAGAGAGAGACGCTTGGTAGCCATTGTTTTCAATTGATCAAAGATGCTGGTTATTTTTCCTTCATCTCATTCCTCTCTCCTCCGTCATTTCTTCCAGGTGTGTTTTCATTCAGTGAAATGCTCTCAGCTTCTATCTGCCTTAGAAGTGCTCTCTGCAAAGGGAATATATATTTACTGCCCCTATCCTTCCCCCAGTTTATTTGGGGCTCAGGCTGCGGGAAGAGATGTTGAGATGCTACTGCAGCATTGGCAATGTAATAGCAATGTAAACAGTCCACACTGCACAGTAAGGAAAAGCGGGTGGGTGCGGAGAGAGAATCTGGAAAGCTGGATCGATGGATTCTTTGCAAATAGTGCTTTTTAAAAACACCTGTATAGCAAAACCTTTAAAACATATCAGGGGCTTATGGCCAACTCTCAACCTGTGGTTAACTAGAAGGTCAGGAATAAAAGGTGTAGCAGAGCCCTCTGAGAATGCTGGTTTACTGCCTTTAAAACAAAACAAAAACAAAACAAACTCCCTTTTTTGGCTTTCTATTGCTTAGAAATAGGAGTTGCAGGATTTGAGTTCTGAACTTTGGTGTAAACTGGACCATTTCTGGGCACAATTCAAAGTGTCGGTTATGATCTATAAATCCCTATATGGCTTGGCCCTGGCTACCTGAATGATAGCATATCCCTATGCAAACCTGCCTGGGTGCTAAGATCCTCAGATGAGCATCCTCTTTTGGTCCCATCAGCATCGGAAGCTGGGCTGGCAATGCTTCACTCACCAGTTGGCAGCCACACTGACTGCAGCATGATGACATCCTTACAATTTTATTATATAGTTCGATAGATATATGAACAATACATAACATAATACCCACCCAATAAAGTTATAGAAATCCAATGCATGACATATAATGAATATATACTAAGCAGCAATAATAGAACTGTACAGTTGGAAGGGTTCCAAAGGGTCATCTAGTCCAGTAGGTCTTCTTTGAACGTGACTAACATACAACCCAATATCTCCCCAGCGAAACATTGCGCAACTCAACCCATGTGAAATAGAGTCTCATAACATAAATCGTTATCTTGGGTACAACCACAAAACATTATACATACCTCTCTGTACAAAACTGGATCTTAATTAACAGAAAATGACAGACCCTCCCAGCTCTCACCTGCGATCTTTCCATTCTTTCCCCAGTTTCTAACCCTCATAGATCTCCACTTCCTTGCTGCTCATTCAGGATCCTTCCACCATATCTATCTGCCAATTGTATGGGGGGGGGGTGAAGTCCTTGTCGCCTAATGGCTCCTGCCAAAGGGAGAACATTAAACACATGACCTCAGACCCCACCACGAATGATCAGTTCAGGATTCAGAAGTATTTGAATCCCTAATACACATCTTCATTTTTTTTAACATTGACACCAACTCTGTTTCTTGGGAGTTCATCTGTATTTCCCCATTTCACTCAGGTGCATCTCTTTGGGCAGAATGGCACATCACATTGAGCTGCCTCTGCACCACCAAAAATGGCACCTCTGTAGACCTTTCTCTCTCCCACTCCCCATCTCGAACATGTAGCAAATCCTTCCCCTTGTCCTAAGGTAAAGGGACCCCTGACCATTAGGTCCAGTCGTGACTGACTCTGGGGTTGCGGCGCTCATCTCGCTTTATTGGCCAAGGGAGCTGGCGTACAGCTTCCGGGTCATGTGGCCCGCATGACTAAGCCGCTTCTGGCGAACCAGAGCAGCGCACGGAAACGCCGTTTACCTTCCCGCCAGAGTGGTACCTATTTATCTACCTGCACTTTGACGTGCTTTCGAACTGCTAGGTTGGCAGGAGCAGGGACCGAGCAACAGGAGCTCACCCCGTCGCGGGGATTTGAACCGCCGACCTTCTGATCGGCAAGTCCTAGGCTCTGTGGTTTAACCCACAGCGCCACCTACGTCCCACCCTCCCCTTGTCCTACCACCATCCTATTGTGGTTATATCCACTCTAGCCAATTCATGATGAGAAACATGCAGCACAATGACATTCAGAGGGCTTTTTATTTTTTTACAGCGCATTATGGAAAGGGACTGGGGAGAACTCAGCACCGACCTGCCATTTACAACAGCAGTCCTGTGATTAAAATCTGTTTTTTCCAAAGCAGTTGAGGAGGTGGATATTCCACTCCAGGAGCTGCTTCAGTCCAATTTCTCTTATCTTCTCTTTTCAGGCCCCAATCAGGATGAAAAACGAGTGCTGGAGGTGAGCACTTTTCTGTCCCCCTCCTTTTGCTCATTCTCTCTCTCTCTCTCTCTCTCTCTCTCTCTCTCTCTCTCGTTATTTTAAGACACCGGTATAGCAGTTCTTGGAGGTGTTTACTCTCCGATGCATACAAATTACTGAGCTGATTGGGCAATTATGATTAATCTAAAGGAGCAACGTTGACACGGTCTTTGAATTAGCTTTTCCTAAAGTGGCAGATGAATATATGCGCATGAAAAATGAATCATCCTGGATCCTATCAGGATTCAAACCCACAGCGGCTCATCCGACTCCCAGTTTCCAAGGGATGCT
This sequence comes from Podarcis pityusensis, assembly GCF_964106645.2. Taxonomy (NCBI): domain Eukaryota; kingdom Metazoa; phylum Chordata; class Lepidosauria; order Squamata; family Lacertidae; genus Podarcis; species Podarcis pityusensis. Next base: position 8,947,183 of record NC_138036.1, on the reverse strand, counting down.
AAATGGAGATTAGAGCTGCTACGTTTGCATGCTAATAGTAGAAGCACCCTGAGCCAAAGATGGGCGAACTGAAGCGCTTGGTCTTGGAGGACGGCATTAATGCAGTGAGCATAATGGAAATGTAGTAGGATGGAGAGAAGCAGGGAGACATGGTTATCTCAGGATACAAACTCTATAGAGAGGACAGGGAAGGGAGTACAGGAGGTGGTGCCACTCTGTACATTAGTGAGGACATTGAGTCCCCAAGGGGGAAGAATCATCCGCAGAATCATTGCACGTGATGATACCAGGGCCCAAAGGTCATTTAATACAGTCATACTTCGGGTAACAGACACTTCAGGTTGTGTTTTTTGGGGTTATGGACCACCGAAACTTGGAAATACCAGAACGGGTTACTTCCGGGTTTCAGTGGCCGCGCATGCTCAGAAGCGCTAAATTGCACTTTGCGCATGTGCAGAAGTGCTGAATCACAACCCACATGCACGCAGATGCAGGTTGCGAACGCTGTGGGTAGCGAACGTACATCCTGCACGGATCACGTTCGCAACCCGAGCATCCACTGTACTGGGTGATGTGCCATCATCTCTGGGATCAAAATGCTGAGATATATCTTGACATGAAGAAGGAAATCAAAGAAGCCTCCAGAAGAGGGAATGGTGTAGTTATGGGTGACTTCAACTATCTTCACATAGACTGGTGTCAGGGACTGGCTGGAAGAGGGTGGAAGCTGCCCCCTGCCCCTAGGGAAGGCACAGAAGAAGATGAATTACACCCTGGGGCCTGGTGGTGGGACACCGGCCACACTTCAGAAGAGGAGACGAGCTGAGAAGTACTAGAAGCAGAGAGCTTGAGGGACAGTGAAGAGAAAGAAGCAGGCAGGTGGCTCAGCACAGGGCAGGATGATGAAGTTTCCAGTTTCGATGCTGGTGCCAACAGCGATGGCACAGGGGAGCAAGACTGTGATGGCCTGGGATTCGGACTTGGATTCTGAACCTGAGGGATCCCAGCCTGCACAGGATCCCCCGCCTCCAGGACCAGCTGAGCCGGCGCTGGGGCATGAGCCTGAAGGGTCCTCACCTGTGCTGGATCCTCAGGTGCAGGCACCAGCTGAGTCTGCTCTGGCTCTTGAGGTGATGGAGGACCCATTGCCTGCAGGTGCTCCACTCTCAGCCCCGTCAGAGGAAGCTGAGGTTGCCTCTGGGTCTGGTAACCCTCCAGCCTCTCCTGAGCTGCAGAGGCTCAGGGCAGAGAGGCAGAGGGAACTAAGTTCTCACAGGAGGAGTGCTCGCCTCCAGGTCAGGAGAGGCGAGTCACCTGAGGATCGGGGCCACTCTATGCCTCGGGGCAGATAAAATGAAATTACTTGGCTTTAGCAAAGATGTTCAAAGAATTATGAAAGAATATTATGATCATGAGAAGTTGGTAAGGATAAGATTTAAGTTTTAAGTTTTAAGGTTTATTTTATTATAGAAAGATAAGGTCAAGGATTTGCTGGGATAATTAATAACTAGGATACAAAGAAAGGGAGGAGGAGGAGGTCAAGGAAAGAAGGTAATGACAGTTAAGGATTTGAAAATAATGAATTTGTTTTTAAATGTTTTTAAAGTTTTGTGATTTTTGCATTCTTCTTTTTTTCTTTTTTTCTGTCATTTTTTCTCATTTGGAATTTTTTTGTATATGGTGGGAAGGGGTTGGTTTTTTCCCCTTTCCTTTCTTTTTCTATTTTGGTAATTATTTTTATCCTTTGTACTCTCTTCTGCTTTTATTTTATTTTTTCTCTTTTTTGTAACGTTTTGAAAATCTCAATAAATATCTTTAAAAAAAAAAGAAAAGATAAAAGCCGGCCAGCCCCAGTCCCAAGTTGTGGGAGCAACATTGTTGGTTGCTAGTTCTTGCCTGAACCCTGTCCTGCTCTTCTGCCAGAGTTCCTGCCCTGGCTCCCTGCTTGCATGCCTGTTCCTGACTATACCCGGCTCCCTGCCCTTTACCCAACTTCAGCTACTACGGACTGCCTCCATGTTGCACCTTTGACCTCGGACCGGACTTGGACCTCGCCTCTCAGGTAACCCACGGGACTAGCACAAAGACCCTGCAGCCCACCACCAGGCCCCAGGATCTAATTCATCTTCTGTACCTTCGGGGGGGGGCGCTCTTGGGTGGGCAGCTTTAACTACTCTTCCTTATCTGGCCAGTCACTGACAGCTGGTTACATATGTGTTCCATTCATGGCATCCCCCTCGCTGCTCCTGTTTTGGTTTTCCTTAGCTGGGAATTCTGTGTGTGTAGGAAGTAGCCTGTTGTGCAAAGTTAAAATTTGCATCCATTGCTCCACCCACTCTCACCTCTGGCCCAGCACAGGCATGTGGCCCTTAGAAGACTGCCCAGAAGGAAATGTGGCCCTCAGAACATTTCCCCCATCCCTGTGATTAAAAAAAATACAAGTGGATAAAAAGGAGGGCGTAGAATCTTCAGAAAAGGTGAACAACAAGAACAACAATTTATACTCCGCCCATCTGGCTGGGTTTCCCCAGTCACTCTGGGTGGCTCCCAACAGAATATTGAAAACACGAGAAAACATCAAACATCAAAAACTTCCCTAAACAGGGCTGCCTTCAGATGTCTTCTAAAAGTCAGATAGTTGTTTATTTCCTTGACATCTGATGGGAGGGTGTTCCACAGGCGGGCACCACTACTGAGAAGGCCCTCTGCCTGGTTCCCTGCAACCTCACTTCTCGCAGGAAGGGAACCACCAGAAGGCCCTTGGAGCTGGACCTCAGTGTCCTGGCTGAACGATGGAGGTGGAGACGCTCCTTCAGGTATACTGGACCGAGGCCATTTAGGGTGTTGAAGGTCAGCACTGACACTTTGAATTGTGCTCGGAAATGTACTAGGAGCCAATGTAGGTCTTTCAGGACTGGTGTTATATGGTCTTGGTGGCCACTCCCAGTCACCAGTCTAGCTCTCTTGCCTTAGACATGGAGTGTAGCATAATAAGAAAGGTCTAGATCAGGTATCCTTTCAGTGATCAGGCCTGTTATTATGAACCTCAATTGGCTGTTAAGCCACCCTGAGGACATGGTCTAAAAATAGCTTTTGACTATTGACACCTTTTGCATAATTTATTTATCAAGCGAAGTATTTAATGGTTCATGTCCGGTATCAGAAATGGATGTGCACCAATTCTTGGCTGCCTCATAGAATCTTGCAGCTTGTTGAAAAGGGGAATACCTTTCTTGAAATATGCTCAAGAAAACCAGCAGGTTCTAACCAATTAAATATCCTTTTTTTTGGTGCCAGCTCATTTTTTTCCCTTCAAGGGGTCACTGCACTCAAGTGGGCAGCATGTTAAACTTAGGCCTCAAAACCTCAGCTTCAAATTACCTCTGCAAATACCAGGAGGGGTCATTTGCTATCCAGATCTGAAACCTATCTGTGCGAAGTGAAATAATACATCTTAATTTCAAAACCAATAATCTTGCCTTGGTGGCACATGCTCTAGGTACACCCTATAACCTTCGCTTTACGTTACCCAAGTAAAAGCCTTTCCAAAGTTGTTCAGCTCTAATGGACTGAGCTGTCTACACCATATCTAGCAGCAATAGCAAGTTCTTTATTGATCTCAAAGCAGAAAACAAAGAACCACACACACACACACACACACACCCTGCATAGTGCAAAATAAACCTTGATAAGGTACTTTGGACGTGTTCTCTCTCTCTCTCTCTCTCTCTCTCTCTCTCTCTCTCTCTCTCACACACACACACACACACACAATCACAAGGTAGATTGTGTAGGCACAGTGGCATAGCAAGGTCAGGTGGTACCCGGCGCGGAAAATTTATTGTCACCCCCCCATTGAAATTATTAAAAGAAGGAAAAATAAGATACTTGCAGTAGGCAGCATTTTGTGAATTCAAGCTGCTTACACAGATATACACACCTGATAGGAGACAGATAAGTAACGTCACACAGCCCAATCGGTTTCATAAGTGGACACTGTCTTACGTAAATTGGCTCAAAGGTTTCGAAATAGGTTATGAAACCTACTTCAGACAGAGCACAGCAAACCGAAAGAACAACAAAATTACAAAACTGAAACGGTAGCGAACCAGGAGGGCCTTGAGACTGCACAAAAGCTGAACATACAGGCATGCTGTATTGAATTGCATCCCTAGTTGAGATCTGTCATTCCAGTATGTTGTAAAATTATACCAGGGTTCTAATACATTTATTTCTGCCTCTGCTGCCCATTCCTATAACCTTTTATACGATGAGATCTTATTCACACACATCTGTGCTAGGCAGCTATTTCCCATTGCTTGATGCCTCTTCGCTAGAGTTCCTGACAGACACTGTTCATTGTTGTGGCACTGATTGTATATTTTCATTTCCCCATGGAAAGGGGAAGCAGTGACAAATCCAATGGGTATGATTGGGCTGACCCTGGAAGAGTACACCTACATGTGTGTTATGTACTGAGTTGAATAGGATCCAAAATGCAGCAGTCTGATTGGTCCTAGAACAATAGGATCCAAAATGCAGCAGTCTGATTGGTCCTAGAACACTAGGATTCAGAATGCAGCAGTCTGATTGGTCCTAGAACAATAGAATCCAGAATGCAGCAGTCTGATTGGTCCTAGAACAATAGGATCCAAAATGCAGCAGTCTGATTGGTCCTAGAACACTAGGATTCAGAATGCAGCAGTCTGATTGGTCCTAGAACAATGCAGCAGTATGATTGGTCCGCAGGAGCCACCCAATCCAGCTGCAGGTGGAAGTGAATCCACAACCTGATTGGCCTACAGGAGAATCCCGGAATTAGCCAATCACGTGCAGCCCATTGTGTAAATAATGTATATAAAGCAGATATTGTGGGGGAACTTCCATTCCTCCTCACCACTATGAGCTGAATAAAGAGCATGAAATCCACTCTCGACTCCGAGTATATTTCAATGTGCCTACCTAGAAATGAACCATAGCTGATTCCTGAACCTGGTGTCCTCCAGAAGTTGTGGATGATAACCTTCATCATCCCTGACCCTTGACTGTCCTGGCTGGGGTTGATGGGAGTTGTAGTCCAAAGCATTTGCAGGGCACCAGGTTGGGGAACACTGCACATCTCTCAATCATTGGCCAAAGCAATTTGTCCTGCTCTAAAATAGGGATATTATTACTGTAATATTATGAGTCTCAATGAATGACTCAATTTTCTGACATCTTTCCCCCCATTCAGAATAAGAAAGGTTTTCTCCACGTTCTGGCAATCAACACTGGAGATTATGGTTCTGGGGGCAGGTACAGTATAGTCATAAGGACCAATTGTGTCCTTGTGGAATGAATCAAACCTTCCATATGCATTTGCCTCTGTGTAGCTTTGATGATGTATCTAGTCAAAACTGGTTGGCTTGGGCATGGAGGAAACAACCAATTATAATTATCTTTGGCCTTCTTCTTCAATGACAGACCTTCTGTAACTAGTTTCCTGCCGGGAAGCCGCGGAAGGTATATATATATATATATATATATATATATATATATATATATTTATATGAATCATAGAGTTGGAAGAGACCACAAGAGCCATCGAGTCCAACCCCCTGCCAAGCAGGAAACACCATCAGAGCACTCCTGACATATGGTTGTCAAGCCTCTGCTTAAAGACCTCCAAAGAAGGAGACTCCACCACACTCCTTGGCAGCAAATTTCACTGTCGAACAGCTCTTACTGTCAGGAAGTTCTTCCTAATGTTTAGGTGGAATCTTCTTTCTTGTAGTTTGGATCCATTGCTCCGTGTCCGCTTCTCTGGAGCAGCAGAAAACAACCTTTCTCCCTCCTCTATGTGACATCCTTTTATATATTTGAACATGGCTATCATATCACCCCTTAACCTCCTCTTCTCCAGGCTAAACATGCCCAGCTCCCTTAGCCGTTCCTCATAAGGCATTGTTTCCAGGCCTTTGACCATTTTGGTTGCCCTCCTCTGGACACGTTCCAGTTTGTCAGTGTCCTTCTTGAACTGTGGTGCCCAGAACTGGACACAGTACTCCAGGTGAGGTCTGACCAGAGCAGAATACAGTGGCACTATTACTTCCCTTGATCTAGATGCTATACTCCTATTGACGCAGCCCAGAATTGCATTGGCTTTTTTAGCTGCCGCGTCACACTGTGGGCTCATGTCAAGTTTGTGGTCAACCAAGACTCCTAGATCCTTTTCACATGTACTGCTCTCAAGCCAGGTGTCCCCCATCTTGTATTTGTGCCTCTCATTTTTTTTGCCCAAGTGCAATACTTTACATTTCTCCCTGTTAAAATTCATCTTGTTTGTTTTGGCCCAGTTCTCTAATCTGTCAAGGTCATTTTGAAGTGTGATCCTGTCCTCTGGGGTGTTAGCCACCCCTCCCAGTTTGGTGTCATCTGCAAACTGGGACGGGTGGCTAACACCCCAGAGGACAGGATCACAGGATCATATATATATATATATATATGTACCGTATTTTTCGCTCTGTAGGGCGCACCGGACCATAGGGCGCACTTAGTTTTTTTGGGGGGGGAATAAAGAAAAAAAATTCAGGCTCAGGCCCCTGACTCGGCCCAGCTGGTGTTTGTTGCAGGGGAACCTGTGCAGACTGGGACTCTTCAGGATCAGGCGCCAGACTTGGTTCAGATGATGCCTGAGGCAAAGGATGCAGACTGAGTCTCCTCTGGTTCCAAGTCTGAGCCCGAGTCCCAGGCCATCACACTCCTAAATCTGGGATGGGGAGCCTTGTTGGGTTTGGAACTTAACAGGTTAAGAAGTTCCCATGATGCCTCAGCATTCTGACGTCAGCTTTCGAAGCTGGGAGGAGCTGGGAGGAGTTACGTTCTGTTCCTCTCTGGTTCTCTGAGGGAAGAGGTCGCGGTTTTAGTCATGGCTGCGGTGAGCCCAGGAGATCCCTGGGGAATGTCGGAATAAAGAACTGAAATGGACAAACCTGGTCTCTGTGTGTTTGTCTGAAGCTAAGTGAAGCTACGTGACAGTTTTTACCGCTGTGTTCAACTCTGCTGAGGCGTGACTGGAGAGCTACTGGAGACGGAGCTGAGTGGCGCAGCTCGGAGGAAGCGCGCCGGGCATAAAGAGCTAATTGTGGATCGTAAATCAATTAGCGGGGGTCACGCCAAACCAATAAATCAATTCCACAGGTTATGGACCCTTAATCACCGATCGTAAAACTGTCAGAGTGCCGGAATGCGTTTGAAGCTGCGGCAGGAGGTGGTGAGATTTTTGCCTGGTGTTAAGAGGCAAAGGAGAGCTGCGGAGCTGAGAGCAGCTGGAAAATCGTTTCCCCACGGATGGGTGCCGGAGGAGCTTGTAATCTGTGAGTACAGCTTGGGGCCCCTTGGGAGAACGGAAGACTATGGCAGGCGGCCAGGTCTTGGAGGACATTCCGATTGAACAGCTCACTCTAAGAAGTTGAGCAAGGGCTGTCTGGGGATGTGCTGCTGCGTTTGTGTGAAGCTTCAGCAGGAGGCCAGAGCCCCGGAGAAGTATTGCCAAAGTCTAGAGATGGCTGCAGCCCCTGTTCCTGATGTTTTAGCCTCAAGGAGTGCTAGTGAGCAGATCGGGGGGGGCGAAGGATTCCAAAGGCAAGTGTAAAGGCTTGTCCACTGTGCGTGCTGGAGTGGAATGTCAACAAAGCAGGTTCCCAGAAAGCCGCAGTGGGAGCCAGGCCAGAGGGGGCGGAGCTGGCAAGGAGTGCTTTTCCGGAAGAAGGAGAAGGAGGCCAGCTGGGAGGAGCCCCGGGCAGTGTTTTTCCACTGGAGTTCGTCGTTGCTGCCCATGGAGAGTGGAGACAGCTGGGCAGGAAGGTCCCAAGGTCAACCAGCTGAGTTCTCATGGGAACCAGTCTCGGAGAGGAGGCCAGCGTGGGAACGCAAGGGAAAGACGTGGCTCAGACACTGGGGAGGGTTGTTTTCTTATCACTGCTTCTATGGCAACTGTGAAGAACAACTCCAGCCAGGACACGGTGACGCGCTGGGTTTTGAATACTGCTGTTGGTCGTCACCTGCTAAGCGAGCCTGCTGGCGAAATGCGGAACTGCAGGGCTGTTTCAACAGGACACAACTGTGATGTTAGCAGACGGAATGAGAAAGTCGGTTTCTGCTGTGGCTAACATGTTTTTTTCTCCTTTACAGGAGGAGCTAGAGGTCTACGTTGTGCCGGGTCTGAATTGTTGTTTGTTATCTGTATCAGCTCTAATGAAGCAGGGATACAAAATTTGCTTTGAAAATGACACCTGTTCCATTTTCAGGGGGGGAAACAAGTGGCCAACGTGAAAAGGGGGCAGAACAATCTCTTTGTTCTGGAGTCACCTCTGGAGGGTGGTGGGAATGCTGGAAAAGCACAGGCGCAGTGTGCTAAGGTTCCCAGTCATGTGCAAAAGTTGCACAGGTGCACAAAAGGGTACAAACTCCGGAAATGTGGGAGGTCCCTAGGGTGCAGGGCATGCAAGGGTGCACAGGTACATGGTTTTCCCGGGTTTGGGAGGGTAGCCAAAGAGCCCTTTGAGCTCTTTGAGGCAGGTGGTCCAAAGGTTCAGGAAATGATCTTCTGTGGATATGATCCTGCAACCAATGGGTGGAAGTTTGCATACCCAGAGGGTGATCAAACCAAGCTGCTGGTCAGTAAGCAGGCTGAGTTCTGTGAACAGGATGGGTGTTCAAGACTCAGGGATAGTCCTGATTTTCTCTCAGAATGTCTGTCTGATTCTGAGGAGGAAAGGGAGCCAGAGGCTGATCCCGGTGATGGGGACCAGGTCCAGGATCAGGGTTCAGAACCCGGTGATGGGGACCAGGTCCAAGATCAGGGTTCAGGGCAGGTCTGGGCATCTCCAAAGGTTGTGAAAGGAGTGTCCAGGTGTGAGGCTTCATCTCCGGTTAGCGTAATGGAGAAAGCTCACAAACAGGGTGTCAAGTCAGAGGGGGAAGGATCTGACGGAAAAGACACAACTGCTGGCCCAAATGGGTCAGTAGGGTATCAGGTCACAAGTGCGTGGAAAAGTGTCGCACAGTGTGATTCTGGGAGTGTTGAAGGGGTTCAACAGGTGCCTGGGAAAGATGCCGGGAAGTGGCACAAGGCAAAGGGAAAGGTGTTGAACTCAAAAAAGGTCTTGTCAGAATGGTTCGGCAAGAGGGGGTGTTGGGTTTGGAACTTAACAGGTTAAGAAGTTCCCATGATGCCTCAGCATTCTGACGTCAGCTTTCGAAGCTGGGAGGAGCTGGGAGGAGTTACGTTCTGTTCCTCTCTGGTTCTCTGAGGGAAGAGGTCGCGGTTTTAGTCATGGCTGCGGTGAGCCCAGGAGATCCCTGGGGAATGTCGGAATAAAGAACTGAAATGGACAAACCTGGTCTCTGTGTGTTTGTCTGAAGCTAAGTGAAGCTACGTGACAGTTTTCACCGCTGTGTTCAACTCTGCTGAGGCGTGACTGGAGAGCTACTGGAGACGGAGCTGAGTGGCGCAGCTCGGAGGAAGCGCGCCGGGCATAAAGAGCTAATTGTGGATCGTAAATCAATTAGCGGGGGTCACGCCAAACCAATAAATCAATTCCACAAGCCTGTGGTCCTCCAGGCATTGTTGAACTACAATTCCCATCAGCCCCAGTGAGCGTGGCCAATGGGCAGGGGTGATGGGAGCTGCGGTCCAACATCAGAAGGGCCTCAACTTCCCCATTTCTGGAAGAATCCACGCCCCCCTTTTAGAGCTGCAATTTCCACAGTGGTTTAACAGTCGACGCCTCTTCCCAGGGAACTCTGGGAATTGTAGCTCTGTGAGGAGAATATGGGTCTCTTAAGAAACCACAGTTCCCAGAATTCTTTGGGCGAAGGCAGGGCTGTTTAAAGTGGCATCGCAGCATTTTACATGGACGGCGTGAATGGTGGCCTGAGGCAAAGTGTGAGAGTTGTTGGGATCTGAGAAGGCAAGAAAGGCTGAGATCTTGCAAGAGATTGAGTTTCTCTTTGTCAACGGCTCTGCTATAACGGTTACCTGATTATCATATCGAGATTTAGCAGGCCCACATTTGAGAATGCTTGGCTGCGCTTGAAGATTTGCGGGGTGTGTGTGTTGCAACTTGAACTCGAGACCTGCCAGTGTCAGAGATAGTGAGGGACCAACAGAAGACTGTACAGAACGTGCCCTTTGTGTATTTACTTGTCTTCTCCTTTTACTGCTCAGGTTCTTTCCTTATAGCTTCTGTTAGCCCTCACCATTGGCCACGCTGCCCGGGGCTGAGGAGAACAGCAGTGTGAAGCAAGAATTGCAGAGCAGACCAGATGGCACCCTACTTTCTACCCCTCAGAGTTTGCCGACTGAGGCAGCTGCCTCACTCTGCCTCACAACCCCGGTGTGAAATATATGGAGGGCACCAGGTTGGGCAAGGCTGCAGCGGACTGACCTGGTGGAATTTCCCTCCGTGTCTTAATGCTTTGATATCATTAGGAGAGCTTTTTGCTTAGGTTCCCCATTAGCATAGCTGTCAACTTACAGATTTGAAAATAAGGGACCAGCAGCCTCAAAAATAAGGGATCAGCAGCCAAAATAAGGGATTTTAGTCAACCAGCTCCTTTCCTTCCCCCCATAACGGTCAATCGAAGGAGCTTCCAAAACAAATCCAAAAGCCCCCCCCCATGAGATTGCCACCCGCCATTGTACTCAACCAGCTCCTTTCCTTTCCCCCCACCATGTGCTCCCGCTCCAGACAGACCTTTTCCCCAGCAAGGGTGAGTGGGCTGTCAATGACGTATCCATCCGATTCCGAGCACAGGTATGTTCAACTTCTGAGCCCCTCCGAGCCAAAGGCAGAAAGCCCAGCCAGCAGCCAAACGAAGCCTCAAGCGGTGGTTCCCACAGCGCAGCAACCCGGCAAAGGGGATGCAGCAAGGAAAACCACCATCACCTCTCTGCTGGGAAACGCTGAGCAAAGGTGAGTCCCCAGGCAACGCGGCCGGGCACAAGGCATGCAAGCTCCACCCCCCAGTCGTTCTTAGACTCCTTATTGGGTGAGCAATGCAGCCAAGCAACACAGTTGGAGCATCCCTCCTCCCTGGCCAGCAGGGAGGGAGGGAGAGGAGCTGCTTCCTTTGAAACCCGGGAAATTTAAGGGACATCATCAATAAGGGACAGCAGCGGGAAACGGCGCTGGGATAAGGGAGTTTCCCGCCAAATAAGGGACGGTTGACAGTTATGACCATTAGCGAAAGTAGCTACAAAGTGGTTAGTGCTGATTATACAGAAGAGATGAGGGACTTCAGGACCAGGGACTGAATGTGGCCCTCAAAACTGCTCTACCTGGCCCTTGGAATGCTTCCCAGGCCACAATCCTCACTGCCTTTACTTCAGCCCCTGAATGTTCTCGCCTGGCTAGAATGTGTCTCCTTTAATTCTGCCAATGCATCTTCCTGGCCTGGATGGGGAGGAACAACAACAATTTATTATTTACCCCAGCCATCTGGTTGGGTTTCCCCAGCCACTCTGGGAGGCTCCCAACAGAACAACAACAACAGCAACAAAGCAATAAAACATCGAACATTAAAAACTTCCCTAAACATGGCTGCATGTCCCAGGCCGTGACTTTAAGAACAGCTGAAGCTGCTGGGAACAGATAAGAGGCGTTCAGGAATTCATTTTTAAAAATAATTTTATAAGTTGTGTGTCTTTGTTTCTCAATTTGATCCTTTTACATGGTTTTTTATGTATTGTGGTTTTTTACGCATTGTGACTTGCAGCTATTTTTATTGATCCTAGTCTAGTAATTATTTACTGTAATTGTTAAGCGCGAATTTCCGTTTCATTATTATTTGCTGACGTTTTGAGAGTCAACTTTATTGTGTGCTCTTACATCCTAATAGATCATCGGATATGACTTTGTTTGATACGAGTCGTTCCATTTTAAAGTTATGTTTTATTACGACTTGTCGTATTGGATTGGATTATTATAAGGTGTGTGTTCTTTGTTGTATATTTTGTTGCCGTAAACGTCCTTGTGTGTAGTAATATAGAAAGGTGGTACAGTGGTACCTCGGGTTAAGTACTTAATTCGTTCTGGAGGTCCGTTCTTAACCTGAAACTGTTCTTAACCTGAAGCACCACTTTAGCTAATGGGGCCTCCTGCTGCTGCTGCGCCACTGGAGCATGATTTCTGTTCTCATCCTGAAGCAAAGTTCTTAACCCAAGGTACTATTTCTGGGTTAGCGGAGTCTGTAACCTGAAGCATATGTAACCTGAAGCATATGTAACCCGAGGTACCACTGTATACAAATTAAAAGTGAAAAGTAAGGAAAGGGAGGGGTGTAGGCAGAAGCAAGCCTAGTGTACAAAGGTAGAATTTGCACTCATTGCCCTACCCATTTTTGCTTCTAGCCCCGCCCACCACTGGCAAATGGCCCTCGAAAGCTTGCTCAGAAGAGAATGTGGCCCTCAGATTGAATGAGATTCCACAGCCTTGACATGAAGATTAGAGGGTGAGACCCACAGGTGTTCCATTGATTCCCTTGATGATCAATTTTCTGCCTTCTCTCTCGTTTCCCCCTCCAGCAGAGGTCAGTAGGTCCTTTCTGGCTTCATATTTTTTTTAAACGCTCATTAAGTCTGACGGGGCTCTCGGCTGGCTGGCACAGTGCACTTAAATATCAGAAGTGAGAGCTGGTCTGCCTTGACTTCTTGCTGGTGTCAGTCAAAACTCATTTGACAACGGAGTCTTGTCTTGAGGAGCAACGGCTGGTCGCTCGTTGCTCCTTGTCCGCTCTTTTGATAAAACCGCTTGTTCAGAATCAGAGACCTGAACTAGGAGGGAAGACAAGACAATTTGCAATGTGGTGGAAAAGGAAACTTCTGTCTTCTCATTCACAGACTGGTAGGACTTTGCTTTCATTGTGATGTGTGTTTTAGATTACAATGTAAATATTTAGAACCTAACCTATAAATGGTTTTAACCTGACCTGGCACCTTACGCTGAAGGGTGCAAAATACCACTACTGATGATGATGATGATGATGATGATGATGATGATGAAGATGACATGTGCTGTCAACCTTGGTTGTTTCTCAAACCAAGTAACACAGTTTGCTCTCTCAATGAATTTGCTAACTCTAATAGGACCAAAGAGCCCCCTGTGCTGTTCTAATAACCCACTCCAAGGATGTTCAAATGCAATTCTGTTTTTGGGACTTAGATGGGCAAAGGAGGAGTGGTTTATTATAGGACATAAGGAGTTTGAGTCTGAAGCTACCATCAGGATAGGCATGCCAGAAGAGATATAAAGAAGTGAAGAACTGAAGGAGATGTTGTTAGGAAGTCTAATATTGTTGCAGAGTTATTGTCGTGTTAGACTTGTTACTTGCCTGTTCAGCAAAGGTTTCCAAGTGACTTACAACATTTAAAAACATAAACAAAAAATTCATAAAAACTTTAACAAATTATGACAAAATGTTGACAAATCCCCCTTTGGATAGGAGTGGAGGTTAACAGCAAAACCCTATTCATGTTTACTCAGAAATAAGTCCAATTTTGTTCAATAGGGCTTACTCCTGAACAAGTGTACTTAGAATTGCAGCCATAACGAGTTTGTGTCAGTTTTGATACTGAATATTCTTTGGCTATGACTTGAAAGTGTGAATATTTATGTTGTGAACTGACCGGTGAGCTTCAGATGAAGGATGGTATGCAAACTTTAACAACAACAACAACAACAACAACAACAACAACAACAACAGGTATTTAGTTCCAGAAACTGAGGACTAATTATTTCTCATTAGGAATCAACACTGGGCAATATCTGACAACTGAGTGTAATTAATAAACTTTTGTTGGATTTCATCCATTGATTGACCCAATCAGGGAATGTTCCCTTGGATGGGCCAGACCAGGCCCAGACTGTCATGTTTTGCCTCCTGAGGTAAAATGGGAATGTGCCACCCCCCCTGCTGCTCCCCACATAAGCCTCATTTAATGGGGTCACATAGCATCTGCAACTTCCGGTAAAATCTTGCAAGGTCTTGCGGGAGCTGTCATGAGATCTTGCATGAGCTCAGCAAGATCTCACGAGAGTTCTGTGAGATCTTGCGAGTTCTCGCTGGAAGCCACCACTGCCTGACCCTTGTGGTGGCAGCAGGGGTGGGCAGAGTCCACGCTGAGAGCCAGTGTGGTGTAGTGGTTAAGAGCGGTAGATTCGTAATCTGGTGAACCGGGTTCGCGTCTCTGCTCCTCCACATGCAGCTGCTGGGTGACCTTGGGCTAGTCACACTTCTCTGAAGTCTCTCAGCCTCACTCACCTCACAGAGTGTTTGTTGTGGGGGAGGAAGGGAAAGGAGAATGTTAGCCGCTTTGAGACTCCTTCGGGTAGTGATAAAGCGGGATATCAAATCCAAACTCTTCCTTGCGGGGGCACCAACCCATAGGATTCTGCCACTTGAGTTGGTTGCTTCAGTCTGCTTCATGAGTGGGTCAACCGTAGACCAGACAAGACAAACACCTGTATTTCAAATGATGGTGCTGAATTTTTATTTTGAAGTTTGGATGACAGATTTTAGACGTTGGGTTTCAACATCAAAATCTGAATCATGAAATTTGATAACTGGGCAAACCCGATTTCATGTCTAGGTGAAAAATACAACAGCCTCTTCTGCCTCATTGATTCCATGACTTGATTGTGTACTGCTTATTGTAAAAGCACCTAGTCTAAAGGTGAGTTGGAGAATGATTCATTCCAGAAGCTTCTTCAGCTTTGGAGAAGCAGATTTAAGATTTCACCAGGACCAGGACTATGGTTGATGGGTTCTCCAGATATCCATGGGCTTTGGGCGGGGAGGTGACCCCATGCCTGGTCACATGGCTGTTCTCAGTCCAATGATGGTGAAGTTCTTCTTTCAGCTCACATTACCATCAGCCTTTAGAATGGGAGCTGTCAGGGGACTGCCATCAGAACAGGGGAGGGGCAGGGGGGCCATTGGGATACAGAGAGCCTCCGAAACTCCTGAGGAGCAGTTCCTCTTCCTGGGGTGGGAAAAGCCACACCTCCAGTGGAGAAGAGAGGGAAGGGGCCAGCCAAGCGAGGAAAGGGCTCGGGGATGCTGCTGAGAGCCCCAGCACCTCACCTAGCCAGGCTGGCCAGGAGGGATGCACACCACTTCCATTGCCCACCTTGCGCAGAGGGGTGAAACACAAGGAGGGGAGGAGGAGGCTTGGGGTGTCGAAGTTCTTATGTTGGGGAAGAAGCCGGAAGGGGCCACTCCCAGATTCTGCAAGTGACTGAGATGGACATGAACTTGGTAGATCTGCACTGTAAATAGGTTGCACAATAAAACCTGTAAAAGCCAGGTCAGAGTCCTGCCTGGTTACTCACGAGCAACCACGACCAGCATCTGACAGGAGCCTTTAGAATGGGAGTTGAGCATATGCTCTGGCCACCTGGGGAAAGACTCTGGCCTTGCATGCCAGAGGTCCCAACTTCATTCTCTAGTGTTTCCAGTCAGGGCTGGGGAAAGCTCCTTCTGGAAGCCTTGGAGAGCCACTGCCAATTGGTGTCAATTAGCAGTGGCTTGCCAAATCAATCTTGACCAACTCGGAGGGTCTGATTTGGCCCTTGAGGCCATTTCCTACAAAACCATGCTCACCCATCATCTGACATCACTGCTCCCCGCTTCTGTCAGTGCCGGATTAACAACTAGGCAGAGTAGGCACTGGTTTATAGGCCCCCCACCTTTTAGGGGCCCCACGACAACAAATCAAAATAATATTGCATAATAGAATTGGTTTATTAAAATTGTTGGTTGGTAAAAAAATGTATTGGCAACCAACAATTATCTAGGGGATAAGGGTTCATCAGTAAAGACCTGGTTATGTTTAGAATGATACTGCATAGGGAAATGTTCCCTGATACCAAGATGAGGGATTCTATGGAATGCAGATAGAGAGAATTGAGAAGAATAATGATCTGTTGTGACCTTGACGGAAGCGTACAATAGACGAGCCGCCTTGTGTTTTGGCTCATTTCCCCCCTTCCTTCTCCTTCTCCTTTCCTTTTTCCTTTTTCTTTTTTCTTTCTCATAATGGCTTATGTTCTATGCCATGTACTTTGATATTTTTTGTAGTTTTTTAGCCTTTTCCATTATTATTACAGTTGTACCTCGGGTTAAGTACTTAATTCGTTCCGGAGGTCCGTTCTTAACCTGAAACTGTTCTTAATCTGAGGTTCTACTTTAGCTAATGGGGCCTCCTGCTGCCCCCGCGCCACCGGAGCACGATTTCTGTTCTCATCCTGAAGCAAAGTTCTTAACCTGAGGTACTATTTCTGGGTTAGCGGAGTCTGTAACCTGAAGTGTATGTAACCCGAAGTACCACTGTATTGAGGATTTTTCTTTTGTAATTTTGGTTGTTTATATTTATCTGTTTCAGTTACAGATAGGTAGCCGTGTTGGTCTGCCATAGTCAAAATAAAAAAAATTCTTCCAGTAGCACCTTTAAGACCAACTAAGTTAGTTCTTGGTATGAGCTTTCGTGTGCAAGCACACTTCTTCAGATACACTGAAACAGAAGTTGCCAGATCCTTCTATATAGTGAGAAGGTGGGGGGGGTATTACTCAGAAGGGTGGTGGGAATGGGAGATTGGCAGATAGCTGGGATGAGCCTGCTGACGACTCTTAACGACTGTAATGGGTCTTACAGGAAAAGGCAAGGGGTGAGAAGGTGAGAAATGGCTTAGTCATGTATAATGGGATAAGAATCCAATGTCTTTGTTCAAACCAGGTTTCTCCATGGTTTTAAGTTTGGTAATGAGTTGCAATTCAGCAGCTTCTCTTTCCAGTCTATTTCTGAAATTCCTTTGTAGTAAAACAGCTACTTTGAGATCTTGTATAGAATGTCCTGGGAGATTAAAGTGTTCTCCCATCACAAAACAGAGAAACCAGTAGGAGAACACTTTAATCTCCCAGGACATTCTATACAAGATCTCAAAGTAGCTGTTTTACTACAAAGGAATTTCAGAAATAGACTGGAAAGAGAAGCTGCTGAATTGCAACTCATTACCAAACTTGAAACCTGGTTTGAACAAAGACATTGGATTCTTATCCCATTATACATGACTAAGCCATTTCTCACCTTCTCACCCCTTGCCTTTTCCTGTAAGACCCATTACAGTCGTTAAGAGTCGTCAGCAGGCTCATCCCAGCTATCTGCCAATCTCCCATTCCCACCACCCTTCTGAGTAATACCCCCCCCACCTTCTCACTATATAGAAGGATCTGGCAACTTCTGTTTCAGTGTATCTGAAGAAGTGTGCTTGCACACGAAAGCTCATACCAAGAACTAACTTAGTTGGTCTTAAAGGTGCTACTGGAAGAATTTTTTTTATATTTATCTGTATTTGTTTAAAGCAAAATAAAATGAAATGAAATAAAATAAAATAAAATAAAATAAAACGTATTAGGAGATAATATGCAAGCCCCCTCCCCCCCGCTTTCGAATGCCTAGGGGCTTCCACAGGGTTTAATCTGGCACTGCTGCCCATTGGAACATTTGCACACAAGTGCAGCACAAATGAAAAAGGATGTCAGGCAGATGACCAGCTTCAAACCAAGAGGTGTGGATCATATCACTGGGATTAAGTGGGCCAGAGGGAGGCTCCCAGGTAGCCAACCGCCTATTAAGAAACCAGGCTCTAAATTTTTCACACGGAATGACTTAATCTGTCTGAGGTTGCACTCCTGTTGTGTTCTTCAGTGTAGGTCCACTCTGCGAAGGGACTTTCCTCTTATCGGTTTCAAAGGCTTGAATTTCTCCTCACTGCTTCCTTTTCTTTGAGTAGGGGCTTGGGTTGCTAATCTCCCCATGACATTAGAAGCCCCATTTTGCCATTGTCTCCAGAGGCCTTTTCTTCTGGGGGACGGCAAACGTGGGTAACTGTATCGCTCTCCTCTTATTTCCGGCGTCCGGCTGCAAAGTGGCATAATGTTCTTTTATCATCTTTCCAAACTCTTACTTTAAATCCAGGCTGGGGAGGGACTCCTATTTCCCAACCAGGTCTACGATTCCCAAAGCGGTTTAAGAGCCACTTCCTCTTCCTAGGGAATTTTGGGAATAGCTCCAGGAATAACTCCAGGAATAGGAGGCCTCCTAACACCCCTAACCCCACATAACAAACTGCAACTTCTGGAAGTCTTTGGGGGAAAGCCATGACCATTTACAGAGATATCACAGGTCTTAAAATGTATGGTGTAGCTAAATAATAATAATAATAATAATAATAATAATAATAATAATAATTAGAGTGGTACCTCGGGTTAAGTACTTAATTTGTTCCGGAGGTCCGTTCTTAACCTGAAGCACCACTTTAGCTAATGGGGCCTCCTGCTGCTGCTGTGCCGCCAGAGCACAATTTCTGTTCTCATCCTGAAGCAAAGTTCTTAACCCGAGGTACTATTTCTGGGTTAGTGGAGTCTGTAACCTGAAGCATCTGTAACCTGAAGCGTATGTAACCCGAGGTACCACTATATTTATACTTTGCCCATCTGGCTGGGTTTCTCCAGCCATTCTGGGCGGCTTCCAACGGAATATTAAAATACAATAACCTATTAAACATTAAAAGCTTTCTTAAACAGGGCTGCCTTCAGATGTCTTCTAAAAATCTGGTAGTTGTTTTCCTCTTTGACATCTGGTGGGAGGGCGTTCCGCAGGGTGGGTGCCACCACCAAGAAGGCCCTCTGCCAGGTTCCCTGTAACTTGGCTTCTCACAGCGAGGGAACCGCCAGAAGGCCCTCGGCACTGGACCTCAGTGTCTGGGTAGAACGACTCAAGGTCAGCATGGTGCAAATGGATCAGGCCAATGGCCCATCTAGCCCACACATGCGATGATTTACTCCCGAGTAAACATGCGTGAGGATTGTGCTGGAAGTGAACGATTGCAGCTTTCTCCTCCACTGTTTTGGAGAATTCGCGTCACCCTGCCTCACAGTGAGCTCGGCTTCAGCGAGATGCCGCTCTGAGCGCAAGCTGGCCTCAATATCCTTCTGCCCCGGAGACAAGGTTAGGATGACAGGAGAGTAGATAGAAACCATAGCCCCCCGAGGTGGCCCGAGCCTTGCTCCCTGTCACCTTGTGTTTGCTTGATCCGTGTGGCAAAGCCTGCTCCAATTTGCCACAATGCCTCCCAGCGCAGAGAGCAGGCGGAGAAACAGACACTGTGGCACGATGATCAGACAGAGACAGGGAACAGAGAGAGCCAAGGCTGCGTTGGGTGCCGCAGGAGATGTGACAGGAAGATGACAGCCCCTTGGATGAGGAATGCCTCACATTGTACTAAGGGCAATAGACAAATTCACGGAAGAGAGAGCTACTAGCCAGGATAGCTACTGTGATGGCCTGGGATTCCGATTCGGAGGATGAAACAGAGGAATCCCAGCCTGCACAGGAGTCCCCGCCTCCAGGGCCGGCTGAACTGGGGCAAGGCCTAGATGCTGAAGAGCCTGCACCTGTGGCAGTGCATCAGGAGCTGGCCCCAGGTGAAGCCCTTCTGGCCCCAGAGGGGCTTGATGACTCAGTGGCCACAGGTGAGCCTCCTCCAGGGCCCAGTAACCCTTCGGCCTCTCCTGATCTGCAGAGGCTTAGGGCAGAGAGGCGAAGGGAACTGGTTGCCCCCAGGAGGAGTGCTCGCCTTAAGGCCAGAGGAGGCGGGGCTCCTGGGGACCGGGACCGCCCCTGGCCTTAGAAGAGGATAAAAGCCCAGTCAGCCCGGCCCCAGGTTGCGGGAGCAACGTCGTTGTTGGCTTCGGACCTTCCTGTGTTCCTGATCCCTGCTCGGCCTCCTGTTCCTGACTATCCGGTACTCCTGTTCCCTGCTCGGCTTCCTGTTCCTGACTATCCGGTACTCCTGTTCCCTGCTCGGCCTCCTGTTCCCGACCATCCGGTGTTCCTGTTCCCTGCACAGCCTCCTGTTCCAGCGTTCCTGTTCCCCGCCCGGCTCTCTGCCTCGGACCTTGCCCCTCTTCGTGTGGACTCTGCTACACCCAAGGTACCTTACCCCCGGGACCAGCACAGTTTGCTCCCGCCACACCCGCACTTCCCCTTCGTAGGGGTGCGTTCGGGAAGAGCCAGAGGCCATGGCTGAACAGGCGGCTGCACTGGTGGCTTTGGCCCAGGAGAACCAGGCCTTGACTCACACCGTGCAGCAGCTCAGCGACGCGGTTGTGGCACTTCAGCAACGCTTGGAACGCCCCACCACGCTGGACACTCTCATTCAACGGAGTCTACAAATAGACGACCGGTTGGAGGATCGTCGTCAGGCCCGGGGTCGCCGACACTTCCAGTTCACGGCACCAGCTTTTTCCGGCAGCCCCACGGTCACAACTGATTTAACGGAGGAGCCTATGCAGCTCGGGGCAGTGCGGCCACGCCTTTCCCCCGCAGAGAAGGCGCGGCGTCGGGAGGGAAATCTCTGTCTTTACTGTGGCGGAAGTGGACACTTCGCTCTGTCCTGCCCTGAGAAACGCCAGCCGCAGGGAAACCGCCAACCCCAGTAGCTGATGGCCCTAGCTACCGGGGGTCCCAAACCGTACAGAATGGGCCCGCACCAATGGACTTGCAACATCTTATGGTTTCGGTACGTTTATACCCTCCAGGTGGGCCCTGGATCCTCACCCATGCTTTGGTAGATTCAGGGGCAACCCGCTCCTATATGGACGCTGCTTTTGCCGCCCATCATCAGGTGCCACTTCGGAACAAGCCAGTACCGGTCCAGGTGGAAGCGATTGACGGACGACTTCTGCGTTCAGGTGCCGTTACTCAGGAGACCCAGCCCCTGGTCCTGTGTCTCCAGCAGCACCGGGAGTTGCGAACTTTGGACATTGCCTCTATGCCCCGCTTCCCCCTGGTGCTCGGGATGGACTGGCTGGAAGCCCACAACGTTCAGATTGACTGGGTCAAACGGACCGTGCACTTCCCAGACCCATGTTCCCATGCTCAATCCGGAACGCTGGCGGCCGCGCCCTCAGAGGAGGCAGCACCCACGCTCCCAGCCGTGTACCAGGACTACCAGGACATGTTCGAGGAACGGGGGGCAGACCAGCTGCCGCCACATCGGCCTTTTGACTGCGGCATAGACCTCCAACCCGGAGCGCCTTTACCAGTGAGTCGCTTATATTCCCTAACAGAGCCAGAGCGCGAGGCTTTGCAGGACTTCTTGCGCAAGAACCTGGAGCGTGGGTTCATTAGGCCTTCCACCTCGCCTACCGCGGCACCAGTGCTTTTCGTTAAGAAGAAATGTGGGGAACTCCGCCCTTGCCATGATTACCGAGCCCTGAACAAAATTACCGTCCCAGACCGGTACCCCTTGCCCCTTATCTCGGAGCTGCTGGAGCGGGTGCAAGGGGCACAGGTGTTCACCAAGCTGGACCTCCGGGGGGCCTACAACTTGATTCGGATCCGAGCCGGGGATGAGTGGAAGACAGCGTTTGGGACCCGGTACGGGCAGTTCGAATATTTGGTTATGCCTTTCGGTTTGTGCAACGCGCCTGCTGTGTTTCAACGCTACATCAACCACGTGTTTCAGGACTTGTTAGACAAGTACGTGGTGGTGTATTTGGATGACATACTGATTTACTCCCGTGACCCGGCTTGCCATGAGGGACATGTCCGGACCGTGCTGCAGCGCTTGCGTGAGCACCGTTTGTACGCAAAGCTCAGCAAGTGCGAGTTCCATCAGCGGACTGTGGACTTCCTTGGTCACCGGCTCTATCCAGATGGGGTGCAAATGGACCCGGGGAAGGTGACAGCGGTTCAA
Organism: Podarcis pityusensis; assembly: GCF_964106645.2. Taxonomy (NCBI): domain Eukaryota; kingdom Metazoa; phylum Chordata; class Lepidosauria; order Squamata; family Lacertidae; genus Podarcis; species Podarcis pityusensis. Next base: position 8,925,380 of record NC_138036.1, on the reverse strand, counting down.
GAATGGGCGGCACCCCGGAACCGCAAGGACCTGCAGCGTTTCCTGGGGTTCGCCAATTACTACCGGACCTTCATCGCTGATTATGCTCATCGCACCACCCCGTTGACCCGGCTACTGCGCCCAAAGACGCCGTTTTCCTGGGACAAGGAGGCAGAGGAGGCGTTTCAGGGGTTGAAGGCCTGTTTCCAGAGGGCACCAATCTTACAACATCCTGACCCCTCTTGACCCTTTGTGGTGGAGACCGACGCTTCCAGTACGGCTCTCGGTGCCGTCTTGTCTCAACAGATTGGTCCTGAAGCGCCACTCTTACCCTGTGCCTTCTATTCTCGCCAGCTCCTACCAGCGGAGCGTAACTATACTGTGTGGGAGCGGGAACTACTGGCCATCAAGGTAGCCTTTGAGGTCTGGCGCCACCATCTTGAGGGGGCACGACATCCGGTGGAGGTGAGAACCGACCACCGGAACCTGGAGTACCTCCAGACCACCCGCAAGCTGAACCAAAGACAGATCCGGTGGGCGTTGTTCTTTTCCCGGTTCCAGTTCCGGATCCGCTACATCCCTAGCTCTCAGAATCAGAAGGCGGATGCCCTGTCCCGGAAACCTGAAGACAACACAGACACGGTACAGCAAGCAGAACCCACCACGATCCTACCTCCGGCTGCATTCCTGGCCACCCAGGAGGCGCAGCCACTGCAGGTTCGGGTGCGGGAACAGCAGCGGGTCGACGCTTGGGCCCAGGAACGACTCCGGGAGCTGGCTGAAGGGTCCAGCCCACAGTATCCGGGGCTGGTCCTGCATCAGGGCCTTCTGCTGCACCACGGTCGTCTGTACATCCCGCCAGGGCCACTGCGGCTGGAGGTTCTCCGGATGGCCCATGATGCCCCAGCAGCGGGGCACTTTGGACGGTATCGGACCACCCATCTGGTCAGTCGTGAGTTTTGGTGGCCCCGCCTGAAGGCTGACGTGGCTCGCTACGTTGCTGGTTGTGATGTCTGCCGGCGCGCCAAGGGACCTACCGGGCGACCCCCCGGCCTACTTCAGCCATTGCCAGTTCCACCGCGCCCTTGGCACACAGTTTCGTTGGACTTTGTAGTGGACTTACCCTCGTCTTGTGGCTGTACCTGCCTTCTGGTTTTCTCCGACCATTTCACCAAGATGGTGCACTGCGCTCCCTGTCCATCTGTACCCACAGCCAAGGAAACTGCTCAGCTGTACCTTCAGCATGTCTTCCGCCTGCATGGACTACCTGAGCGCGTGGTGTCCGACCGGGGCGTTCAGTTCACATCCCGGTTCTGGCGAGCATTACACCAGACCCTCGGGACAGAGGTCTGTCTCTCGTCAGCCTACCACCCACAGACCGATGGCCAGACGGAACGGGCGAACGCGGTGCTGGAGCAGTACCTCCGGTGTTACTGCAGCTACCAGCAGGATGACTGGGTCGACCACCTGGCATTGGCGGAGTTCGCCTATAACAACGCGGTGAATGCGTCCACCCAGCAGACCCCGTTCCAGGCCAGTTATGGTTATCATCCACGGCTGTTTCCAGAGGTGCTGCCGGCATCCGCGGTCCCGGCGGTGACGGAGTGGCTTCAAGAGCTCCAGTCCCAGCAACAGCTTTTGGTGGAGCAACTGCACCAGGCCAAGGAAGCGTACAAAGCCCAGGCCGACCGCCACCGCCAGGTGGGGCCGGAACTTCGCGTCGGTGACCTGGTTTGGCTCTCCACTCGCCACCTCCACCCCTCTCGACCTTCGCGGAAGTTGGACGCCCGCTTCACCGGCCCGTTCCCTATCGTAGACCAAATCTCTCCTGTGGCATTCCGTCTCCGGTTACCCGCAACCCTGAAGGTTCACCCGGTCTTCCACAGGTCCCTTTTGAGTCCGGTGGCCCCACCCGACGAGTTCCACCCGAACCGTCCCCGACCGCAGCCAGTGTTGGTTCGGGGAGAGCCTGAGTACGAGGTGGAACGCATCCTGGACTCCCGATACCGCAGGGGAAAGCTGCAGTATCTCATTGACTGGAAGGGGTACGGACCGGAGGACCGTTCCTGGGAACCAGCGGCCAATGTCCACGCACCTGCCTGCCTCCGAGAGTTCCATGCGACGTACCCCGGCAAGCCGGGTCCGGACCCTCGGTTGAGGGGGGGGCCTGGGAGGGGGGATGGTGTGATGGCCTGGGATTCCGATTCGGAGGATGAAACAGAGGAATCCCAGCCTGCACAGGAGTCCCCGCCTCCAGGGCCGGCTGAACTGGGGCAAGGCCTAGATGCTGAAGAGCCTGCACCTGTGGCAGTGCATCAGGAGCTGGCCCCAGGTGAAGCCCTTCTGGCCCCAGAGGGGCTTGATGACTCAGTGGCCACAGGTGAGCCTCCTCCAGGGCCCAGTAACCCTTCGGCCTCTCCTGATCTGCAGAGGCTTAGGGCAGAGAGGCGAAGGGAACTGGTTGCCCCCAGGAGGAGTGCTCGCCTTAAGGCCAGAGGAGGCGGGGCTCCTGGGGACCGGGACCGCCCCTGGCCTTAGAAGAGGATAAAAGCCCAGTCAGCCAGGCCCCAGGTTGCGGGAGCAACGTCGTTGTTGGCTTCGGACCTTCCTGTGTTCCTGATCCCTGCTCGGCCTCCTGTTCCTGACTATCCGGTACTCCTGTTCCCTGCTCGGCTTCCTGTTCCTGACTATCCGGTACTCCTGTTCCCTGCTCGGCCTCCTGTTCCCGACCATCCGGTGTTCCTGTTCCCTGCACAGCCTCCTGTTCCAGCGTTCCTGTTCCCCGCCCGGCTCTCTGCCTCGGACCTTGCCCCTCTTCGTGTGGACTCTGCTACACCCAAGGTACCTTACCCCCGGGACCAGCACAGTTACTCTCCTCCTGATGGACTTCCGATGTGGACATCTGCTTGGCCACTGTGATGACAGGGCTCTGGACCAGATGAACCTTTGGTCAGATCCATCACAGTTCTTATGTTCCTATAAAGTCACGGCCCATCCCAGGTAAATAAGGCACAAAACCGTATTTTTCGCTCTATAAGACGCACCAGACCACAAGACGCACCTAGTTTTTGGCGGAGGAAAACAAGAAAAAAAATATTCTGAATCTCAGAAGCCAGATCAGCAAGAGGGATCGCTGCGCAGTGAAAGCAGCAATCCCTCTTGCTGTTCTGGCTTCTGGGATAGCTGTGCAGCCTGAATTCGCTCCATAAGACGCACACACATTTCCCCTTACTTTTTAGGAGGGGAAAAGTGAGTCTTGTAGAGCAAAAAATCCGGTATCTCTTTTTTAAAAAAAAATAATTTTATTAGGCATTTCAACATAACAATTTATCAAAAACGTATCATCCTCATTTCCCCCCTTAATTTTCCCTCCCCCCCGAAAAAGACACCCTCCCGCCCCCACCCGGACTTCTCTCAGCTCCTCTCTCTGGTTTTTCAACACAGGTTGTTCTCTGCATATTACAAAATTGTAAAAATCCTTATATTATCTATTTGTATGTTACCAATAATAAATTTGTGATTGTTTATTCCAAACCTGCCAAGGAGTCCAGTTCATTTTTTTGTTTCTTTAAGTACTTTGTAAAAGGTTCCCATTCTTCTTTAAAGTCACAGTTGTCCTTATCACGCAGTTTGTGCGTCAGTTTCGCCAGTTCCGCATAGTCCATCCATTTCCCTTGCCGCTGTTCTTTTGTCGGGATTTCTTCATTCTTCCATCCTTGTGCTATTAAGACTCTTGCCACCGTTGTCACATACATGAATATGTTCTTCAATTTCCTTGGCAGGTCTTTCCCTACAATCCCTAACAAAAATGCTTCAGGTTTTTTTTACAAATGTTAACTAGAACATTTTCTTCAATTCATTGTATATCATTTCCCAAAATTTTTAAATTTCACTACAACCCCACCACATATGATAAAAAGTCCCTTCTTTTTCCTTACATTTCCAACATATGTTTGAACCGGTTTTGTACATTCTTGCTATCTGTACTGGTGTTATATACCATCTATACATCATTTTCATATAGTTTTCTTTCAATAGAGAGCCGTTTGTAAATTTTAAATCGGTTTTCCACAATCTTTCCCAATCTTCAAACATTATGTTACGGCCTATGTCTTGTGCCCATTCAATCATGACTGATTTCACCTCCTCATCTTTTGTTTCCCATTCTAGCAGAATACTCTATGCGCCTTTCAGCAATTTTATTTTCCCTTCCACAACTTCTTTCTGAAATCTAGATATCATATAACTGAATCCTTTCTTATTGTCTCGTTGTCAACTCTTTATTGACACATATCTCGTTGTCAACTCTTTAGTGGCACAAAAAACACTTACAGCAGCTTTCATGACGTTCCAGATATGCATACACAAGCACTTCTAGCCTCTAGACAGCTGTCCACGGGTCTGGGCCCTATGGAGCAGGTGCAGAAACATTGGGGCCCCTTCCCTCCTCAAGCCTAAATACCCTCCTCTGATGGATTGTGGGCCTGCAGCCTGATCTTTTTTTTAAAAAAATAATAATTTTTATTTGGTTTTACAAAGTCAACCACACAATTAACATTCTTAAAAATATTAAAATAAAACAAGATTTTCCGGAACATTAGGACCTTCTACAGAGAAAAAGGACCTTTCCCCCCAAAGAGCACATTGAGAACAATGCAGTCTGCGTGTGGTCCATGTGATTCTTTTGTGAAGAATGGTCTCAACATCTCCAGAGAGAATTTTTTGCATTTTCAGGGTGGCGGGTGTCAGTAATAAATATAATGGAATTGCCTGGGTTGTTTACAGCTTATCTTAGCGGATCACATTTCCCCGGAAAAGCCTTGACATTCATGCTTGACTTCCCCGACTCTCTTGGTAAGAAATGAAAGAGGTTTCAGCTTGCTGAGAAGGCCTGCCTTTGGCCCCCCCCCCCGCCATCTCAGCACCAGGCTCTAAAGCAATTCAATTAGTCGGGGTCCCTTTCCTGGTGTCTTCAGAAGAGGAAGACTCAGAGCCAGGGGAGTGGGAGAACATAATGGTTGGATGCTGAAGAAACATCTGCTTGAGTGAGTGAGAGGAACCAGAGGCAGAAGAGCAGTTTTGTTACTGCACCACTAGGAGGACTAGGCCCAGGGTGTGCTGGGCCCGGGGGTAAGCTGAGAACTGTGGTCCAGGTCTGGTCCAGAATCCAAAGGTTCCACTAGGAGTCAGTCAGACAGGGTCAAGACAGGACACGAGGCAGGAAACCAGGCAAGGACAGGTACAGGATCTCTGGCAGGATCTAGCATACAACAATGTTGCTACCACAACCTGGGGCGGGGTCCGACAGCCTTTTATTTTTGTTGGGGTAATGGCAAATCCTGATCCCCCGGCGACTCACCTCCCTGTTTCGCCCGAAGGCGAGCACTCCTCCTGCGAGTACTCAGGTCTCTCCTTCTCTCAGACCTTAGTCTCTGCAACTCAGGAGACGTCGGTGGGTTACTAGACCCAGGGGCCGCCTCAGCCTCCCCTGACCCAACCGGTAGCGGAGCAGCTGTAAGTGATGGCCCAGCTGAAGGCAACGAGGTAATCCCCACATCTGGAGCCAGGGCAGGCTCAGGCCCCTGACTCGGCCCAGCTGGTGTTTGTTGCAGGGGAACCTTTGAAGAATGGGACTCTTCAGAATCAGGCCCCAGACTTGGTTCAGATGCCACCTGAGGCAGAGGATCCAGTGCGGACTGAGACTCCTCTGGTCCTTAGTCTGAGCCCGAGTCCCAGGCCATCACACTGGGCTTCTCTTCAGGTGGAACTCCCCAGATCTCAGTTCTGGCACCTCTCAGGTGGGTGCCATTACCATTACAAGAGTACAAGGGACACACTGAGCCTCTTGGGCTTGCCAGTTGGAAGGCTGGCGGTTCGAATCCCCATGATGTAGTGAGCTCCCGTTGCTCACTTCCAGCTCCTGCCAACCTAGTAGTTTGAAAGCACGCCAGTGCAAGTAGATAAATAGCTACTGTTGCAGTGGGAAGGTAAACTGCGTTTTTGTGCGTTCGGGTTTCCATCATGGTGTCCCGTTGCACCTGAAGCTGTTTAGTCCTGCTGGCCACATGACCCGGAAAGCTGTCTGTGGACAAATGCAGGCTCCCTCGGCCTGAAAGTGAGATGAGCGCTGCAACCCCATAGTCGCCTTTGGCTGGACTTAACCATCCAGGGGTTCTTTACCTTTACCTTTACCTTTACCTACAAGGGAGGTGTTCATGGTGAATTCCGGCACCTCTTTTTCTTGAAAAATAGCACTGACTAAGTCTCATGGCCCAAGTGAGCCTAACGGTGTAATGCCAAGTTGTGTGTTGGACTAGACCAAGGTGATCTCTATTCAGATCCCTGCCTAGCTTATTGGAAGATCAAGCCCAAGGCATTTTGCTGCCTGAGGCAAAGATAGCATCTCCCTGCACCCCCTTCCATTCCACATACGGAAGCTAACTAAACTGGGGGTTGAATCTTACTTCAGTGTTGGCAACAGGGCAGCGCTGTGGGCAGAAGGCTGTGTGTGAGCAAGCTCTCTCTCTCTCACACAGCTCTGATGCCTGCCCCTCAGCAATTGCTACCTGAGGCAGCTGACTCCCTCCACCTAACGGTAGAGCCACCCCTGGGATGAGCTTAATGCCGGACGCAATCTCTCAGCCTACCGTCAGAGGCTAACATTGGAAAACCCATGTACGTTGCTTTGAACAACTTGGAGAAAGGGAGAGATACCCCACCACCAACCGCACAAAAAACAAATCTTTGAAGAGCCACAGGGTATTTTGCCATTTCACCCTATTACATATTCTCTGGGAGGGCTGACAAATGAGGAGGAAACGAAGTAGCTTGAACTGGGAGGAGTGGATGGGGAAAATGCAATACATTCCTCAGTTCTGTTGAGGATGCCATGAGCAGGTTGTTTCGCCTCCTTGATGCTCTGCCTTCTGAATTTGAGGCTGGGCTGTGGAAGGGGAGAAGTGTTAAAACATTGCCCTCTTCTGGACACAACTGGACACCTGATATTTAGGAACGGCAAGCTCACTATAGGCACATAGGAAGCTATTAACTGAGTTGGACCATCTAGGTCAGGGCGGCCCAGCTTTTCATACCAAGTGGGCTGCAAGAGTGCTTTGACATGGAACCCGTGGGCTGCACACTGTCTTGCCACACTGCAGAAGGGAGCATGCCCAAAATTTGACACCCTCCCTGCCCTCACATTGCCTTCCCAGCTAAGCAAGGCACTAGGCTTTGGGAAGGAGGTGGGAGAGCTCGGACAGGGTCCCGGTGGAGTACAGGATCAGGTTTAAGGTGCTGGTTTTAACCTTTAAAGTCCTATATGGCCTAGGACCCTTGTACCTATGGGACCACCTCTCCTGGTATGTCCCACGGAGGACCTTACAGTCTTCAGATAAAAACATCTTGGAGATCCCAGGCCACAGAGAGGTTCAGCTGGCCTCAACCAGAGCCAGGGCTTTTTTGGCCGTGGCCCCGATCTGGTGGAATGCTCTGTCACAAGAGACTAGGGCCCTGCGGGACTTGACATCTTTCTGCAGGGCCTGCAAGGCAGAGCTGTTCCCCCAGACCTTTGGCCAAGGCACAGTCTGACCCCCTCCTTTGGTAATCCTTACAGAACTCTAGCCCAATGGTTGCCATTAATTTGATTCTGAATTGATTTTAAAACGAATTGATTTTAGAATGCTGTGTTACATTTATTGTTGTTAGCTGCTCTGATCCCGGCTTCGGCTCGGGAGGGTGGGATATATATATATATAAATATTATTATTATTTTATTAGAGTTCTCCCACCTTCTTCCCAAAGCTGGGAATGCACTAACTGGGCTTTGGGAAGAAGGTGGGAGGACTCTAGGACCCTGTCAGAGTCCTCACGCCTCCTCCGCAAATCCCAGTGCCCTATGTATGAAGGGTAAAGTGTATATTCACAACTCCACCTTCTTTTGCCTCTGGCCCTGCTCAGCACTATCGTATGGCCCCCAGAAGGCTGCTTGGAAGGGAATGTGCCCCCCCATGCTGAAATATGTTATCTAGCCAAGCCTTAGAACTACAGGCCTGTGTTTTCCTCCATTATACTTACTGTTCCTGTTCTCCCTGTTCCCCCACTTCCTTTTAGTGTTGAAATGCATGAATTTTATTTTATTTTATTTATTGAAGTTCAGAGGAGAAGGGATGGGGGTTTTGTGATGCACTCAGCTGGAGGGGTTTGCAAAGCAAGGGAACATCTCATTGTCTTGCAGAGCTCTTTGGGGATGGGGAAATTCAGATCATTTTGCATTTAAAGAAGCTCCTACCCAATTTGCATTTCTGAAACAATATGCAGAGTGATTCTTTGAAATTTGCACTTTTTCATATTTTTTCAACACAGTTCTCTAGTCCAGTAAAGATGCATATACTGAGGTAAAGTGTGCATTAAAAGGCATGGTGAAAATTACATACCAAAAAGACATTAATTCAGGGAATATTGCTTGGGGAAAATGTGCGCATTAGGAGAACTTTGCACTCAAATGTTAACGAATATTCACGAACTTAATTTTTTTTTTTTTTTTTTGCAAACAGATGTAGAAAAGTGGGGAACTGAATTTGAGACTGGAAAAATGAGAAACTGAAATTGACAGATCCGGTCATCCGTAGGTCTGAGTGAGAGAGCTTTGAAATCTCCCTCTGGCTGGCTTGGAAAACAGCTGGACCCCACAGCTGTCTTCAATGCTTCACGGCTCCATGTGAGTTGCAGAAAGGAAGGGGAGAAGCAACCCCCTTTCATTAAAACTCAAATTGCTTTGCAAAACAGCTCCAGCGCTTGTTGGTGCACTGGGTGGCCACGTACTGCGGTACATGCAGCACGCCTGAGCCACGCATCTCTTCTGGGAGTGACACAGAAGCTGGGATAATTGCTGGTGCATCAGGACCAGAGCATCTCATATTAGGAGCTTATATTGCAGCTGGAGACTCTACTCCAGGCATCCCCAACCTTCGGCCCTCCAGATGTTTTGGACTACAATTCCCATCATCCCTGACCACTGGTCCTGTTCGCTAGGGGTCATGGGAGTTGTAGGCCAAAACATCTGGAGGTCCACAGGTTGGGGATGCCTGCTCTACTCCTTCCTGGCTCTCATTCAGGTCCTAAACTACACAGAGGCTTCCATGTCCTTTCCTCTCCTCTTGAGTAGCCTCATATGCAGCTAGTCAGTCACTGAAATTTCTGCTTGACTTCCATCTCCTCTGCTCCAGGCAGATGAATTAGGGGCCTCCAGTACTGGCTTAGGGATGTTCAGACTTGATGACCTCCTCAGGGTCCTTAATGGTGTGGAGATCTGTTGGGGAGCGGGTCCTGCTCCTGTAGATCCTCCCCTGAGGATCCTCAGGTTTGAGGTGCTGGTAGGGCTGATCCTGGATAGATATTTTAGTAGTTTGCAAAGTTGCAGTCCAAGGAAGTGCAGGAGAGTTTTGCCTTTTCTGCAACCCCTTTTCCTCAGATGTCACCTCAAACCATGCACAGAGACACATTTATTTATTTGTGTTTGTCCATATGCATCTATACATCCCAAAATGTGTGCTCCTCCATGGTCTCCTGAGGCAGCTGGAGGTCAACAACAATGCATGTACAGTGGTATCTTGGGTTAAGAACTTAATTCGTTCTGGAGGTCCATTCTTAACCTGAAACTATTCTTAACCTGAGGTACCACTTTAGCTAATGGGGCCTCCTGCTGCCGCCGCACGATTTCTGTTCTCATCCTGAAGCAAAGTTCTTAACCCGAGGTACTATTTCTAGGTTAGCAGAGTCTGTAACCTGAAGCGTATGTAACCCGAGGTACCACTGTATATCCCACCTGGAGCTCAAGATGGCAAATGATGTTCACACCTTCCCATTCTGTTTTATTATCACAACAAGTCTGTGAGGTAGATTAGGTTGAGAGGCAGTAACTGGTCCCCATTTTCACCCAGTGGATTTCATGGCCAAGTGCGGATTTGATTCTATGATTCTGTGAATGTTCAGGTACAACTTTTCAGGAATCTTGTTTTTTCTTTCCAGCAGGGGGCACTCTGTCCTTAGACTTGAGGATAGCAAGAGGATCCCATCAAAAGGTTAGCGTCAGACAGAGAGATCTCCCTTTTCCTTCCTCCACTTCACTGATTTCAGGCAACACACTGTGTTGCGTGATGATAAACCATCATGACTGAATCTGAGCAACCACACTGAAGGCCAATTCCCACGTCTTACCTCCCTTCTCATAACAGACATACACGGCTTGTTTGTTTAAACAATATGTTGTTATTTAGTCGTTTAGTCGTGTCCGACTCTTCATGACCCCATGGACCAGAACACGCCAGGCACTCCTGTCTTCCACTGCCTCCCGCAGTTTGGTCAAACTCATGTTGGTAGCTTCGAGAACACGGTCCAACCATCTCGTCCTCTGTCATCCCCTTCTCCTTGTGCCCTCCATCTTTCCCAACATCAGGGTCTTTTCCAGGGAGTCTTCTCTTCACATGAGGTGGCCAAAGTATTGGAGCCTCAGCTTCAGGATCTGTCCTTCCAGTGAGCACTCAGGGCTGATTTCCTTGAGAATGGATCGGTTTGATCTTCTTGCAGTCCATGGGACTCTCAAGAGTCTCCTCCAGCACCATAATTCAAAAGCATCAATTGTTTGGCAATCAACCTTCTTTTTGGTCCAGCTCTCACTTCCATACATCACTACTGGGAAAACCATAGCTTTAACTATACGGACCTTTGTTGGCAAGGTGATGTCTCTGCTTCCATCTTGTCTCTCATGCAGCCATTGACCAGATCCAGACCTATTTAGCTTCAGTAAAGGTGATGGCCTCGTGTGACTCTGGGACAGGCATGATCTGGAGCTCACATGAGTGATTTATTCAAGCGAAAAGTGTAACATCGAAGGAGATCATGCACAGGGACATTGCATTAAAAGTGTTAGGAACCTAAGAATATAGAGAATATAAAGATTTGATTGATTATGAAAGAATATAAGGAAGGGAAATGATTGAAGAACAGATGTAAATGCGAGAAAGACAACTAAGAGACGTGTGCTGAATGTGGTGGAAGTCTTTTATAATACTTTAAGATTTATATAGTGCAGTATTTGAAGCAAGAATTTGGTAATATTCCAGGTTATGAAAGTATTTTTTCTTTTCTTTTGTCTTTATATTTTCTATTTTTCCTTTTCTTTCTTTTTTTATTAGTTTTCATTTTGGAAAATATGTATATACTGTAAGTGTGTTTACAGTGTTATGTATTGTTCTTTGTTTTTCTTTGTTTAATTTCTATTTCTTGAAAAAAAAATTAATTTAAAAAACTCCCTGGAAAAGACCCTGATGTTGGGAAAGATGGAGGGCACAAGGAGAAGGGGGCGACAAAGGACGAGATGGTTGGACAGTGTTCTTGAAGCTACCAGCATGAGTTTGACCAAACTGCGGGAGGCAGTGGAAGACAGGAGTGCCTGGCGTGCTCTGGTCCATGGGGTCATGAAGAGTCGGACATGACTAAATGACCAAACAACAACAACAACAATTTTTTTTAAAAAAAAGTGTTAGGAACCACTAAGTGAAAACCACTCTACCGCTGCAATCCCATAGTCTATGAGAGGCTGTCCAAGAGGCCACAGGATAGGAACATAGGAAGCTGCCTTGAGTCATTAGCTCAGGATGCTCAAAACTGAATGACAGCATCTATCCAGGGTTTCAGGCAAGAGCCTCAGATGGCGATTGCAGGTCTAGGGCAGCTCATATGGGGAGAGGAGGTCCTTGAGATATTGTGACCCTGAGCCAGTTAAGGCTTTATAGTCACTGGCAGAGGAAGGTGGGTGCCGGGTTCCGGGCGTCATCCCTGAGCGGGGGTGACATTCAGTGTTCTGCCCACCCGCGACTTGGACTCCCACGCCTACCGCAAGCTGTCGGGGAAAGCTGCTGCACTGCTTTGCCGGTTCCTTCCTCTCCCCTTCCCGCTCACCTGCCTCCTTCCCGTCCTCTCCCCTGCCTGCTAGCCTCCTCCAGAGCCACTTCCGCCCTGCACAGGAGGCGGTGTTGCGGGCTTCACGCCCGTGTGATTGGGGGGAATCCCTGGCCACGTCACCCCCTGGCCAGCCAATCGGCTGGCTCTGTGGGTGGGGCCAGACCTATTTAACAGAGGCGCAGCTGGGAATCTCCCTCTTTTGCTGCCTCCAGCTGCTCCGGTTCCCCCCCTCCCCCCCTATAAGGTTTTCGTTCCTTGACCTTGCTATGGACCTCGGTTGGTCGCCGTTGAGGGGCCTGGTAGGGATTTTTCCACTTGGCAAACTGGCACAAGCCACTAGGTTTTTGCCTACCTTGTAGCAAATCATCACAACTTTCTCGGTATTGGTGGTTAGGCATTGGTATTGGTATTGTTATGTAGATTGAAGAGGGGAGGTAGTGTCATCACCTGCCCCGCATATTGAAGGGTAGTCCGGTAAAGGATTCTGGCCTTGTCTGAAGCCTATGGAGGTGAGGGCCTAAGGCACGGCTCCTATCGGTGACCCCGGGGGAGTTCCTAGTTGATGTGCATCAGCAGGACTCCCCCGACTGGTGGTTAACCCTTCCCAGACTTCAAGCAAACAGGCTGAAGCCGGATAGTTGGTTAGGACCAATGCCTAAGCCAATACCGCTCATCACCTGTAACCAATAAAGTTGTGGCCTTATTTAGCCCATTAACCTTAATAATTGTGTCATGTTTCTTTATTTCCATGGGGGGGGGGGAGTGGGAACTCACCACACAACTGGGAGTGCGGCGCAGCAGCCCCGCCTTCCCCTGACAGCTGGCAGTAGCTGCGGGAGTCACAGGCGGGTGGAGCGCCGTTGCCCCATGTTCTTGGCTGGAGGAGACAGGCAGGCAGGGGAGAGGATGGGAAGGAGGCAGGCGAGCGGGAAGGGGAGAGGAAGGAAGTGGGATTGGTGGGTGTGTGCGCGGCTATCCCGCACCTGGGAGGGCACCCTTCGTTCCCCTCGGGAACGCGCCGGTCCTGGGCAGCGCCACTGTTTATAGGTCAAAACCAGAACTTGGAATTGGACCCAGAAACTAACTTGCAGTTTCTGCAATGAAAATAGGGACGTCCTGTTTCACCATCACCATCATTTTATTATTTATACCCCGCCCATCTGACTGGGTTGCCCCAGCCACTCTGGGCAACTTCCAATGTATATAAAAACAGACTAAAACATTAAACATTAAAAAAATAATAATCCCTGTACAGGGCTGCCTTCAGATGTCTTCTAAAGGTTGCATAGTTATCTCCTTGGCTTGAGGGTTGCATAACTCCATACCCTCCAACATTTCTCTGATAAAAATAGGGGTGTCTCTTTCAGCTTCTGCCTTCTGGAAGAAGGTACAGGGTTATAAAGACTAGGACTAGCCGTCTGAGAAGGAGTTTCTACCCAAATGTGATTTTGGTTTTAAACGCACTGTAAGGTAGTCTCTATGTGAGTATATTGTATTCAATTATGGGGTATCAGAGTTTTTAGGGGCTAACCAGGCTGGGGTAGTTGGCATAGCAGGCTTGTTGGTTTTTGAACGTATCATGTAGATTTTTTCAATTTTGTTGTTCTGTATGGGACAATGGCAATGAAGATTATCATATTGTATCATAAAAGTGGGACATTCTGGGATCAAATCAGAAACCAGGATGGCTTCTGTAAATCTGGGACTGTCCCTGGAAAATAGAGGCACTTGGAGTGTCTGAGATACTCCTTGCGTAGAGCTGTAAAATTTTCTATGGTGTGAAGAAAGCCACATGATTTTGAGGGCAGGAGGACACAGTGCCCCCCACAGAGTATCCAATGTCAACTAGGGTTATGATTCTGCTATTCTGTCATATTGTATGATGCCTGGGAGCTCAGAACATGGCTTGAGAGCTTCCTATGGAAAGCCAATGATGATAGGAGCCACGGTTTTAAGCTGACGGTCTTGCTGCTAACTTGCTTGCTCTTGCCTGATCATTCTTTATGCATCAGTGACCTTCTGTTGCACAGCTTTCCCTGTTCTGCTATTCAAAGAAAGAATGAAAGAATAAAGGCATTGCGGCGTTCTTCAGTGTATTACTTTTAATTTAATTACGGCAGGTATGTCGGCAGGGACAATGGCTTTGATGGAAGAACTCTGATCTTTGATTTAATTGCCCCGGGTGGGAAAACTCAAACGCTTGATTGTGGACACTGGCTTTTCATCTGCATATTTGCTCGCTGTTATTCTCGCCAGATCGAACGTGAAAAGAAGGCTTTAAAAAGGCGTTGAAATTCAGAGCAATTTACTGATGATGATAGGATCTAGGTGTGCCATGGGTAAATAAGGTTGCGCTTGTGAGAAATAACGGCTGATCTTTTCTTTTTTGAAAGAGAATTGTTTTTCCATGACAGAGACCTTTGAAAGGAGTCTTTGAAGAGAGGCATCAAAAACAGGGCCATAGCGCGCGCGTGTGTGTGTGGTGTTTAAGGCTGCTGTAGCACAATTTTGAGGGGTTGCGAACCAGGCGCCCCTACACAGGCGTTGGCTTCAGGAGGAAACCTGTGTCGCCCTGGAGCATCCTGTCGGGCCCTGTCCACAGCTTCCCAACCTTACCTGCCTGCTGCCAGGGGTCTCTGGGCCTCAGAACCTGGCCTGGCCTTGCTGCCACATCCCTGGCCCCCGGCTGAATGGCCGCCCAGCCAGCGCTTGCTCACTCTGTGCTGAGCGTGCTCCCCAGACAGTGAGCAGGTGTGGATGAAGGGAGGTGAGCAAGTGGTGATGCCCAGCATGGCGTAGCCTAGCACTCCTTTCTGCGGGCGCCAGGGGGATTCACCCGCCAAGGGCCACGTCGACTGGCTGGGCTTCCCTCTGTGCTGACAAGCAAGCAGTACAGTGCAGCCCTGCTTGGCCACAGTGGAGGGGGTTCGCTCTGGCGGTACCAGTGGCGAGGGCTGGGCTGGTGCGGCAGGTTCTGCTCAGCCTCTACGCCCTGCTCCCCACTGCGTGTGCCCGTCTGCAACCCATGCTACACCACTGATCATTAAAAAAATCCAGGATGAGAATCCCCTGCCCCTTTGGGTCCCAAATCCCTTCTGTCAGATGGCAGTGGTGGTTGCTCGTGAGTAACCAGGCAGGACTCAGACCTGTCTTTTACAGGCTTTATTTTGGGTGCAAACTATTTACAATGCAGAGCCACAAGTTCATGTCTGTCTCAATCGCTAGCAGAATCCGGGAGTGGTTGTTTTCTGGACCTCCCCCAACATAAAAGTCTCGTTACTCCCAGGCTTTTCCTTCCCTCTTTGTGCCTTAGACTTCCACTCAGGGTGGGCGACGGAAGGGGCATGTTTCCCTCCTGGCTGGCTTGGCCAGGAGCGGTGCTGGGGCTCCCCGCAGCATCCTCAGGTCCTTTTACTTCTTCCCCACCGGAGGTGGGGCTTTCCTGATCACCTTCTCCTCCGCAATCCTCCTAGTGGTGCAGCGATGGAACTGCTAGCACATTTGCAAAGCTAAGCAGGGTTCAGTATGGTTTCAAATGGGATGGGGGACCACAAGTTGGGATTCCTGCATTGTGGGGGGTTGGACTAGATGACCCTTGGGGTTTATTTCCAACCCTACAATTCTACAGTTCTAAGTGATGTGGCCCAGGAATGGTTTTAGCAGTGGTGTAGTGGAGGGAGAATGTAAAGGAACACAGCAGGGCGCAGAGAGCAGGAATGATGATGCCATTTGCTGGCGCACCTGAGTAACTGATGGGTTCTCCTTGCTCTGGCAAGTGAATGAGGTGATAGTGAGGCTTTTGAGTTTGTTTGTCATCTGCCCTGGGAGTCGCTTGAAAGAAGCACAGTTTAGAAGTGCAATAAGTAATAAACACAGAGGAAAAAATTATCAGAGTTTAAATACTTTTTTTGTTTGTTTTGAAAATCATTTTTATTTGATTTTACAATGCAAAATCATAAAGAAAAAAAATCAAATACACATCCATATGCAGAGATTTCTCTGAATCTCAGGACTTCCCCCTGTCCCCTCCCTGGAGTCCAATTTAAAACGTTCAAGACTGCATTTTCTTCAAACCCTAACTATTGTATAAACCCATATTTTCCATAGTAATTGTTACACTACAAGTGAAGTCAAAATCCTGCCAATGTTTCCATCTGCTTACAGTGGTCTCTTAAGCAACTTATAAATTTCTCCCATTCTTTTGTAGAACTTTTGTCCTTTTGATTCCTGAGCTTTCCAGTCAACTAGCTTTGCCATTTCGGCATAGTCCATCAGTTTGGTTTGCCATTCTTCTCTGGTTGGGAAAACTTTGTCTTCTTTCCATCTCTGAGCATCCCAGAAACAGAGTTTAGATACAGAGTTTGACCAAACTGCGGGAGGCAGTGGAAGACAGGAGTGCCTGGCGTGCTCTGGTCCATGGGGTCACCAAGAGTCGGACATGACTAAACAACAACAAAAGCCTTTCTTTGATAGGGCTCCTACTTCATACTAGCAGTTTAAGTGCAAACACTTCTTTGATTTGATTTAATATGCACATTCTGTTTTCTCAACGACAAATATTGATCTCAAGGCGGCTTAACGGTGGCACTACTGAGAGACCCACAGGGACACGGGTGGCGCTGTGGGTTAAACCACAGAGCCTAGGACTTGCCAATCAGAAGGTCGACGGTTCGAATCCCCGTGACGGGGTGAGCTCCCGTCGCTCGGTCCCTGCTCCTGCCAACCTAGCAGTTCGAAAGCACATCAAAGTGCAAGTAGATAAACAGGTACCACTCCGGCGGAAAGGTAAACGGCATTTCCGTGCGCTGCTCTGGTTCGCCAGAAGCGACTTAGTCATGCTGGCCACATGACCCGGAAACTATATGCTGGCTCCCTCAGCCAATAAAGCGAGATGAGCGCCGCAACCCCAGA
Organism: Podarcis pityusensis; assembly: GCF_964106645.2. Classification (NCBI taxonomy): domain Eukaryota; kingdom Metazoa; phylum Chordata; class Lepidosauria; order Squamata; family Lacertidae; genus Podarcis; species Podarcis pityusensis. Next base: position 8,908,529 of record NC_138036.1, on the reverse strand, counting down.
GTTGGCCACGACTGGACCTAATGGTCAGGGGTCCCTTTACCTTTACCTTTTACTGAGAGATTTCAGGGACCAAACCTGGGAGCTCACGCAGGCAACGTATTTGCTCTCCTCCTAACCTATGGCACTTCACCCGTCGACTTCGGGAGTTTCTCTGCCACAAAGTTTGAGGTCCCCAGCTGTAAAGCAATCCTGAGACCCATGAATAATGGAGAAGGAACTGCAAACCAGCCAGATAAAGTAGCTCTCTCTCTCTCTCTTTTCACCTGTCTGTCTGTCTTGGGGTCAGCTGACCGAAGGAGCTCCAGGTAATCTCCCCCCTCTCCCATGCCAAACGTAGCCAAGTCTTCTGAAGCTCAAAGTGGGGCTGTGAGGAGAGTGGTGTAAACTTGCCCCACTGCATAAATCTCTCTCTGGGCTCAGGCCACGGGAGAATTTCATCACAGGCTCCCTTCCTGACCTACATTTGAAGGGATTCTGGCTTTCATTGGCTAGGTGTGACATGGTAGACTCATGGCAAGATCTGATCTCAGGAGAGGAAAGCTCTTCTTTAAAAAAAGATGCCGAAGACGACGGAGGTGGAGGAAGCAACTCTGATCAGGCCAATGAATAAGTAATGGAACCGAAAAGGAGAGAAGGAAACGAAAGATGTGAGCAGAAGAGGCCTTTTGGCCAAACAGGTGGAAGACAGGAAGGATAAAGTTAAAGGCAGTCAAAGAAGCGACCGTCTGATGGGATTATCGATTGCAAGCAGGGGAGGAAGTCCACAGCGCAGGCATCGAGGGAGGTGCAGATTCGGGGAAGCTTAGAGGAAACTAGCATCTTTCAAGAGGCAGAAGAGCAAGGAGGGATACAGAGGAGAGAATCAAGGGAAGAAGGCTCGAGGGAAGTCCAAAGAGCCCTGAGAGGAAAGGCTGTTGTGGAGGGATGAGGAAAGAGAAGGCAAAGTGTAGGTGATAACTGGGGGGAGAGGATGAGCAGATCATCAGATGAGGAAGATGAGGGGGTGGAGGAAGATGAGGAAGATGAGGAGGAACAGGAGAGAGGAAGGGGCTTGACAGAGGATGAGGAGGACGAGAGGAGTGAGAAGAAGAAGAAGAAAAAGAAGAAGAAAGAGTGGAGTGACAGCGAGGAAGACGACGACGACTATGGTGGGAAAAAGAAGAAGAAGAAAAAGAAAAAGAAAAAAGGGAAGAAGTCCAAGGACAAAGACAAGAAGAAGAAGAAAAAGGATGATGAGAATTTTGCTGAGATGTATGAGCAAGAACTTAGGGATTATCACTCGGATTCTTGCCATGAAACTGAAGATGAGTACAACAAGAAAAAAGGTAAGCCGGGAGAGATGATGATGATGAAGATGATAATTTATTTATTATTTATACCCTGCCCATCTGGTTGGGTTTCCCCAGCCACTCTGGGCAGCTCCCAACAGAATATTAAAAGCATGACAAAACATCAAATATTAAAAACTTCCCTAAACAGGGCTGCCTTCAGATGTCTTCTAAAAGTCAGATAGTTGTTCATTTCCTTGACATCTGCTGGGAGGGCTGGTGCCACTACCGAGAAGGCCCTCTGCCTGGTTCCCTGTAACCTCACTTCTTGAAGGGAGGAAACCTCCAGAAGGCCCTCAGAGCTGGACCTCAGTGTCCGGGCTGAACAAGTTGGGTGGAGGCTCTCCTTCAGGTATACTGAGCCAAGGCCATTTAGGGCTTTAAAGGTCAGCACCAACACTTTGAATTGTGCTCAGAAATATACTGGGAGCCAGTATAGGTCTTTCAGGGCTTGGGTTATAGGGTCTCAGCATCAGGGATCCCTTTGCACTGGTGCTCAAAGCAGTTTTAGTGGTTTGGTTTACAAGACAAGGCACCAGCTCAGTGTGATGTGATGGATGGAGACCTCAGTGTATATCCTGCTTAGTCATGAAGCTTACTGAGTGACTCTCGGTCACCCAGGGGTGTTGTGACTCTCCTACAGGAGTTTTGTGAGGATGGAATGGAGTGTGGGGCGGGATTGGACCTTGCATGCTGCCCCGAGTTCCTTGGGGAAATGGGGGACAAAACTGGGATAGCTTAATAAAATGGTGGCTTACACAGTAGCAAAAAAATCCCTGCCCCAAGCTGCCTACAGTCAAAATTTTGACAGCTGGAGCGACAGCAAAGGAAAAACTGGGAAGGAGGGTGCAAGGGTAACGAGAGATGAATGTGAGGATCATTGAAGATGCGGACTGCATTTAATTATTTACTTACTTACTTATTTAAAATATTTATAAGCCACTTTTCTAGTTAAAAAACCACCCAAGGCAGCATTTAGAAACCAACAAAATCAATGATGAAAGGAAAAAAAGCAGCAAAACGCTAAATGATTCAGATCACCTAACAACCCCCCCCCCAGATAAATCAGAAGGAGGAGCAAAGAATAAAGTTAAACGATAGCATTAAAGACCAAAAATTCAGTTTGTACGACAGTCCTTTTGGGTAGGCCTCTTGTTATCATCCACCTGAGATAATAACATGTGAAAAGGACTAAAGGCTGAGTCCAGGCAGCAGCCTCTGCCATAGGGCTGGCTGCATGCTTAGGACTGGGGTTATTATGAGGGAAACAAAATTGTGTGGCTGGTGACCAGCTCCCTCCCAGTGTGGCTCATAGATGTGATGCATACAAAATGTGGACGCTGGTGGCGCTGTGGGTTAAACCACAGAGCCTAGGACTTGCCGATCAGAAGGTCGGCAGTTCGAATCCCCACGACGGGGTGAGCTCACGTTGCTCGGTCCCTGCTCCTGCCAACCTAGCAGCTCGAAAGCACATCAAAGTGCAAGTAGATCAATAGGTACTGCTCCGGTGGGAAGGTAAATGGTGTTTCCGTGCGCTGCTCTGGTTTGCCAGAAGCGGCTTAGTCATGCTGGCCACATGACCCGGAAGCTGTACGCTGGCTCCCTTGGCCAATAAAGCGAGATGAGCGCCACAACCCCAGAGTCGGTCACTACTGGACCTAATGGTCAGGGGTCCCTTTACCTTTACCTTTATAGTTCCTCTGCTCCGTTGGCAGTGGACTTCTGGCTGATGGGTTGGGATTCACTACCAGGCCACGGCCTGATCCAAGGTGGGTCGCAACAGCAGAGCACCACTGTAAAAATGCATGATAAAATAATTAAGGAATGAGTTCCTAAATGCATGAAAGCAAGTCCTGGGTCTGAAACGGTTGAGGACAAGCACGTCGACCCCAGTTCTACCAAATATGCAACTATGCAAGTTTTGTATCATGGTGGCCAAATTCTGTGCGACTGCCATAAAACTTAGGGAACAAGCTGTACTACCAAAATGATTAAGCTTTTAAATGATAATTTTAGGTTATATTTTAGTGTTCAAGATTTAATATACTTTTTAAACTGCCGCTATATCTGAATTGTCTCTGTTAAACCCAGTTGCAATTCAATGTATCCGTGTTGTGTTTTATGATTTTCCTGATATTGTAAGTGACTTGGAACTGGTCCGTGACCGTAATAATAACATTCTAATTCGTTTTGTATCACAAAGGGTCCCTCTACCCTGTTGTGAAAGCAAGCCTGAAATCATAAATGTGTTGTAAGCTTTGAGCTATTTGCCTCACTTCCATTTGTGGCCATCTTTATTTTCCTTTGGAATCAAAGAATTGAAGAGTTGGAAGGGATTGGGCAAATCATCTGGTCAAACCCCTTGCAATGCAGGACTATTTCAGCTGCCCCATCCAGTGATACTGTGTCCAATTCTGGGCACCACAATTTAAGAAGGATGTTGACAAGCTGGAGCATGTGCAGAGGAGGGCAACCAAGATGATCGAAGGGTCTGGAAACAAAGCCTTGTGAGGATTGGTTGAAGGAGCTGGGTATGTTTAGCCTGAAAAGAGGAGACTGAGAGGAGATACGATAGCCATCTTCAAATATCTCAAGGGCTGTCACATAGTAGAGGGATTAAGCTTGTTTTCTCCTGCTCCGGAGGGTAGGACTCGAACCAGTGGCTTCAAGTTACAAGAAAGGAGATTTCAACTAAACATCAGGAAGAACTTTCTGACAGCAAGAGCTGTTCTACAGTGGAACGGTATCCTTCGGGAGGTTGTGGACTCTCCTTCTTTAGAGATTGGATGGCTGGATGGCCATCTGTAATAATAATAATAATAATAATAATAATAATAATAATAATAATAATATTTTATTTATACCCCACCCATCTGGCTGGGTTTCCCCAGCCATTCTGGGCGGCTTCCAACAGAACACTAAAATACAATAACCTATTAAACATTTAAAGCTTCCCTAAACAGGGCTGCCTTCAGAAGTCTTCTAAAAGTCTGGTAGTTGTTTTTCTCTTTGACATCTGGTGGGAGGGCGTTCCACAGGGTGGGTGCCACTACTGAGAAGGCCCTCTGCCTGGTTCCTTGTAGCTTTGCTTCTCGCAATGAGGGAACCGCCAGAAGGCCCTCGGAGCTGGACCTCAGTGTCCGGGCGGAACGATGGGAGTGGAGACGCTACTTCAGGTATAATGGACCGAGGCTGTTTAGGGCTTTCAAGGTCAGCACCAACACTTTGAATTATGCTCGGAAACGTACTGGGAGCCAGTGTAGGTCTTTCAAGAGTGGTGTTATGTGGTCTTGGCAGCTGCCCCCAGTCACCAGTCTAGCTGCCACATTCTGGATTAGTTGTAGTTTCCGGGTCACCTTCAAAGGTAGCCCCATGTAGAGTGCATTGCAGTTGTCCAAGCAGGAGATAACCAGAGCATGCACCACTCTGGCTAGACAGTCCGCAGGCAGATAGGGTCTCAGCCTGCGTACCAGATGGAGCTGGTAGACAGCTGCCCTGGACACAGAATTGACCTGCGCCTCCATGGACAGCTGTGAGTCCAGAATGACTCCCAGGCTGCCTTAGCTGAAATCCATGCATTGTGAGGGAGCTGGAAGAGATTACTCTGGGGGTCCCTTCCAGCTCTACAGTTCTATGATTCTATGTGATTCTTAGCTCTGAGAAGTGGAAGAATCCATCTTGCCTGCAGGACGCAGTTCTGTTCAGCCCCAGCCTTGCTGTCAAGAAGCATCAAGCCCTTGATATCTCGCACAAGTAGCTCTAGGAAGTCAGAGGCTTCTGGCAACCTGAAATATCTAAACAGCCTCAGTGAGGAGCGTTGCTCTTTCATAGGCACATTACAGGGAATGAATACTTGTAAGATGATATGTATTTAAAAACAGGCTGCATTCAATAATGAGGGAAATGAAGAGGACCACTTTACTAATTAATTTACACCTTGTCTTTCAGCTCTGTTGGGGTAGGTCTGAAAAGGCAAGTGTGACTTTATAGTGTGACTTTCTGTTCTGCTTCTAAAAACCTGGGTGGATGGATGATCTGATTTTATGTTTAACAGATCAGTAGACCACTGGGTAGATAGATGGATAGATAAATAGATACATAAATTTATTATGGTCGGAGACCAGCTTCTAAAACACACTTGGGGGTACAATCCCAGAAGGAAAGCAAACATTTAAAACAATGTACAACAATAAATTTAAAATTTAGAAATGCAATAAGCATAAGGTAAAAGGTAAAGGGAACCCTGACCATTAGGTCCAGTCGTGACCAACTCTGGGGTTGCAGCGCTCATCTTGCTTTACTGACCGAGGGAGCCGGCGTGCAGCTTCCGAGTCATGTGGCCAGCATGACTAAACCGCTTTTGGTGAACCAGAGCAGCACACGGAAATGCCGTTTACCTTCCCACCGGAGTGGTACCTGTTTATCTACTTGCACTTTGACATGCTTTCGAACTGCTAGGTTGGCAGGAGAAGGGACTTAGCAACAGGAGCTCACCCCATCATGGGGATTCGAACCGCCGACCTTCTGATCGGCAAGTCTTAGGCTCTGTGGTTTAACCCACACTGCCACCCGTGTCCCTGCGATAAGCATATAGACACTTAAAATTTTAAGATAAGCTACCACAGAGAGATGACCCAGACTCACCCATGGAACCAAGTTTGGGGATTTTCTTAGCAAACTAGTTTGGGTTGGGGGATGGTCTGCTCCTACAGATCTGTACACAGAATTTGGCGAACATCCAGGTCATCTTATGATCTTTGCCTAACAGGATAGATCACTGAGTATTTGACTGCTGAAGATCTGCTATGTGCATTGTAAAAATAAACCTAAGGGCTGAAAAATACTTCAGCATCAATGAAAAACAGGGATGGGGAATTTATTGGTTAGCTCTAACCATCAGTAAATTCTTCCTGATGTTGAGTCAGAATTTCCTTTCTTGTAACTTGAAGCCATTGGTTCGGGTCCTACCCTCCAGAGCAGGAGAAAAACAAGCTTGTGGCAGCCCTTGAGATATTTGAAGATGGCTATCATATCTCCACTCAGTGTTCTCTTTTCCTGGCCAAACATACCCAGTTCCCTCAACTGTTCCTCACAAGGCTTGGTTTCCAGAACCTTCATCACATACCCCCAACCCTCAACATTTTCACTTAGCCTAACTTCTCCAGAAAAGTAATGTACTATACACACACACACACACACACACACACACACACACAGAAATGAATTATTCTAGGGAAACTTGTTTTGTATAAATAAGAATTGTGTAGAAAAATGTATATCAGGGGTCAGCAAACTTTTTCTGCAGGGGGCTGGTCCACTGTCCCTCAGACCTTGTGGTGGGCCAGACTATATTTTGAAGAAAAAAAATGAACAAATTCCTATGCCCCACAAATAACCCAGAGGTGCATTTTAAATAAAAGGGCACATTCTACTCATGTAAAAACACACTGATTCCCGGACTGTCTGTGGGCCAGATTGAGAAGGCGATTGGGCCACATCCGGCCCCCAGGCCATAGTTTGCCGACCCATGATGTGTATCAGGGGTGGCCAACTCCCCAGAGATTGTGATCTACTCACAGAGTTAAAAACTGGCAGTGATCTACCCCCTTTTTGGGGATTCAGGTCACAGTTGTTGAGCCAGGGATCTACAATAGACGTCCAGTGATCTACCAGTAGATCATGATCTACCTGTTGGACGTGCCTGAGGTATAGCAGAAGTTCACATTATGCTGGTGAATTTTCAGGAAGACTTTAAAAAACAACCAACCAAATAAACAAACACACAAACTTATGAGCAAATCCAGAGAACTGCATGTAAGACTGGAAAAAAAGAGAAACCAAGACTGACAGATTCACCCCTCTGTAACTGAACCTGTGCTCATTCTTCTATAGTTGTACCTCTACAACAAGTTTGCAAAGAGGGTGGAGAGATACAGTGGTACCTCGGGTTAAGAACTTAATTCGTTCTGGAGGTCCGTTCTTAACCTGAAACTGTTCTTAACCTGAGGTACCACTTTAGCTAATGGGGCCTCCCGCTGCTGCCGCCCCGCTGCCATGCGATTTCTGTTCTCATCCTGAAGCAAAGTTCTTAACCCGAGGTACTATTTCTGGGTTAGCGGAGTCTGTAACCTGAAGCGTATGTAACCTGAAGCGTCTGTAATCTGAGATACCACTTTCTATCAAATCAGCACGATATAAAGGGTGCATTGCTTGCTAATCACAATGGATACCTGTGGGGTGAATTTGGCATCTCTCTGGTAAATGTGCTTCCCTGCCCAGCACAAATTGAAATTAGATCACAGAATCTGCCAGTTTCTGAACCAATATCTGCCAGCGCTGTGAAGAAACCAATATGTGTTTTCCTGGCTTCCGAAAGGTAGACTGATGTTTTGCTCCCAGCTAAGACTCCAAATGACTCAAGGCACTCATCACGCAATGAATCAGAAATAATAACATTTGACTTTGCAGTGGCTCATCAAGAATAACAAAGCCCATGGAATTCCTGCATGTGCCTCTTCCAGGTTTCAGTGCTTGGATTTGCAAATATAGGATACAGCAACCTTTGCCAACCTCATGTCTTACCAAGGTTTTCAACTGCAATTCCCATCAGCCTCAGCTGGTATAGGTGTTTTGCTTGGGGCTGACGGGAGTTATAGTTTGAAATTTCTGGAGGGTGCCAGGATATGCTATAAAAGGGTTGCCAGTCACTCATAATTTACATGAAATTGTCAACTATTTCAGAAGCCCTGTCTAAAATAAGTAGAAAACTTACTCCTATGGCTGCAGCATTTAAATGATTTTTTATTAATACATTTCTTTTTAAGTAAACTCCAAAGATGATCCAAAATTCATTTTGATTGCTTGAAAAAATGTGTATTTTAGTTAATACTGCTTGCAAAATGGTATATATTAGGAGAAATGTACGCTGAAATGCTTATTATTATTATTATTTCATAACTTTACATACCACCCTTCACCTGAAGATCACAGAGTGGTTTGTTGTTTAAAAACACAAAAATGCATACCATGACAAATTTTCATGACGACTTGTTTTTAAAAATTGTAAGCTACCTCGGGAATATGGAGAGGTTGGAAAAATGAGAAACTGAGGCACAACAAAATTGACAGAGTTGTTCATCTCTGCTTCCAGTCCTAATCTTCCTCTTTTTATATTTTCAGAAGTGAGGCATTGAAAAGATCTTTGCTCTGAATCCTGTACTTACTCTAAAATGAATCTTGTTTCAAATCTTGACAGTGGGGTCCATTTTGACCAGTTGCTCCACTCCACCCTGGAGAGTAAGATACATTCTTCCTGCTGGTTTCACGTATTTCCTCCAATTTGTATCCACAGTCTACGAAGTCGTGACGGTGACAGGAGACGTCCGAGGAGCGGGGACCGATGCCAATGTCTTTGTTACTCTCTTTGGAGAATTTGGCATCACTCCAAAAGCCCATCTGACCAGCAAGTGAGTCTCGCTGGGTATCTGTGAACTCAGCAGCTTTCTCTGCAGTAAGCTAATATGAGAGATTTTGGTTTGCGACGTATCTTGATTCACTGATGGATGCAGCACATTCTAAATGCATGCGAAAATTTGAACGACACCTGCATGTATAACCTGAACACTCACAGACCCATACATGTGTTAATCCTTTTGTTACCGCTGTTTTGAAATGCCCATTCAGAAGCCTTTTTCGCTTACCCCCTCATCCCAAAACGTAAAAGCTCATCTAACGCATATCCTGACAATTCTGTAGCTTTGCAGAAAGTGTACTATAGTTAACTGAGCCACTTAAAAGCGCATTGAAGTGCAGCGGGTGGTTATTGTCAATAGGCGAGACTGTGGTTTTGCATAACTGTTTTGAGGGAAAGATATTGGAATGAGAACAGACGGGCTGGGTGCAATGAGGCGAGTTAGACATGTGTAGGCCTTGTTGCATAGTGACAGGTGAGCTGTGTGAATGGAAGAATGATTATATATCCTTGTCATGAAATTTAAGTACAGATTCAACAGACCCACATCCAAGCAGATTTAGGGGTATTGAAATATTGAAACACTTTGTTGTCACTTGTATAACTTGTATACAGTGAGATTACACAAGCACCCCCCACTCAGCTCTCTTAGTCTTAATTCCCCTCGTTTACTGATGCACACCCAACAAACCCGAAAGTCAGTTGCCCTGTTGTTATCTTTTCATTCAGCAGCCTAACAGCACACGGATAGAAGCTTTTCTTTACCCTGTTGGTGCGACTAATTATGTTTCTATATCTTCTGCCTGAGGGCAGGAGATTAAGAAAGTGCCGGCCAGGGTGTGAATCATCCCTGAGAATTTTCCTCACTCTCCTGAGTCAATGTTCTTCTGCTGTTTCATCCAGCGGATTCACGGGACAGCCCATAATATCTTGTGCTGTATTCACCACCCTCTGTAGGCACTTCCTATCAGTTGATGTCAAACCAGCGTACCACACCGTGATGCAGTAGGAAAGGACACTTTCTATTGTGGACCAGTAGAAGGCGATCTACTGTGTGAATCAAAAACTACGGTGGCTGAGCCCCTGTGGTTCTGAATCAGAAGATGTCAGAATCATAGCATTAATGAAAAAGAGGGGTGGGTAATTTATAGAATCATAGAATTGTAGAGTTGGAAGGGGTTCTGAGGGTCATCTAGTCCAACCCCCTGCAATGCAGGGATCTCAGCTAAAGCATCCATGACATATGGCCATCCGACCTCTGCTTAGAAACCTCCAAGGAAGGAGAAACCACCATCTCTTCTGGGAGTCTGTTCCACTGTCAAACAGCTCTTACCGTCAGAAAGTTCTTCCTGATGTTGAGTTGGAATCTCGCCATACAGTGGTACCTCGGGTTACTAACGCTTCAAATTACATTTTTTCGGGTTACGAATGATTATAATCCAGAAGTAAGTTGTCCAAGCTCTTGGAGGCCTCGCTGCTGCCTGGAGGCAAACCCAGACATCGGCGGAGTGTATGGAGCTCTCTGAGGCCTCTACGAATGCTGGGAGCCAAGCCCTGGCATCCATGGGGCCTGCAGAGGCTCTGCGACTGGGCTCCAGCCTCAGGAGCTCTCTGAGGCCTCCACCAATGCAGGGAGCCAAGTCGATTGTGATTGTGGAAGAAGACCTTGAGCCCCCTCCAAACAGTGAGTTTGGAAATAAATTTTAATTTTTTTCATCTAAAATACTGTCTTATTTATTTTATAGTACAATACATTGATCATGGCCTTCATTTTATGGATCAATGGTCTCGTGAAACAGTAAAATTTGTGTTAAATTGCTGTTTTAGGGGTGTTTTTTCATCGTCTGGAACGGATCAATCCACTTTCCATTACTTTCAATGGGAAAGTCCGCTTCAGGTTAAGAACGCTCCAGGTTAAGTACAGACTTCCAGAACCAATTAAGTACTTAACCTGAGGTACCACTGTATTTCGAAAAGTAAAAACCAGGACACCCCAAAAGTTGTTAAGCTTTTAAGGAAACCCCCAAATTGTCCAGGACAAAATGCTGTCTTCCAGAGATTCCCCCTGCCTGGACATCACTTTGGTCCATAGCTGTCAACTTTTCCCTTTTTTAAAGGGACATTCCCTTATTCCGAATAGGATTCCTCGCAAGAAAAGGGAAAAGTTGACAGCTATGCTTCGGTCTTTTTCCTGTAATGTCCAGAAAAATCCAGACATATGGCAGCCCTATTTCTTGTAACTTGAATCCATTGGTTGGGAACTGGAGAAACGAGCTTGTTCCATCTTCCATGTGACAGCCCTTAAAATGCAACCTGCAACAAGGAAGATGGCTGGTACAACGTTCAGATTTTCCACAAAGCGGTTTGTTTTGTTAATAGCTCCATAGTCTTAATGGAGAACGATCAACGGTACAATCCTACTGGTGTGTACTCAGAAGGCAGTCACAAGGAGTCTAATGAGGCTTAGTCCCAGGTAAGTGGGTAAAGGATTGGCTTAAAGGACAATCCAAACCTCACTTACTGGGAGTAAACCCCCTATACGGCCTAGGACCCTCGTACCTACGGGACCGCCTCTCCTGGTATGCCCCACAGAGGAACTTACGGTCTTCAAATAAAAACATTCTGAAGGTCCCAGGCCACAGAGAGGTTAGGCTGGCCTCAACTAGAGCCAGGGCTTTTTCGGCTGCGGCTCCAATCTGGTGGACCGCTCTGTCACAAGAGACTAGGGCCCTGCAGGACTTGACATCTTTCCGCAGGGCCTGCAAGACAGAGCTGTTCCACCAGGCCTTTGGTCACGGCGCAGCCTGACTCTCTCCTTTGGCAATCTTCACAGAACTTTAGCTTAATGGTTGCCATTAATTTGATTTTAATTAATTTTTATAATGAAATGTTTTTAGAATGTTGCACTATTTTATTGTTGTTAGCTGCCCTGAGCCCGGCTTTGGCTGGGGAGGGCGGGATATAAATAAAATTTATTATTATTATTATTATTATTGAATCCACTAGGACTTACTTATGAGTAGCCATGGCAAGGATTGCACTGTGAGGCTCCCATTCTTGTGTTGCGCCAGGTTCTCTACTATGCTTGATTGCTTTCAATGTTTCACTGAAAATGCTAATTTCATACCATAATGCCACATTTTCTCCATGTCTACAGCGCTGACAAGAGGTACCTGAAACTCTTTTAAGTTTCCCCCTCAAAAGATCTTCTTTCTCCAGTGAAGCAACTCAAACACGAAAACCTTATAAAGACAAATAATATGGGAATGGTAAAGGAAATGCATGAAATTTCAGGCCTCTTTGCCATATTTGAAACAACTTGGAGATGATTTCAGAATACTCAAACACATTCAGTGCACCAAGTTGGCTCCTAGTACACTGTAGATGTTTTAGACCACCATTTCCATCAGCCCCAGCTGGTGATGGGATAGAAATTTAGTTTTGTGTGCATTTCAACGAGAAACCACCGAATTTACACTCTTCAAACGAAAGTGTGAGGTCAAACACGGCTATCCTTTAAATTTTGCATTTTTGTGAATGTTGCGTAACGGTTCTTCAACCAAACATTGTGTATAAAAGTGCACATATTAGTGAAAACCACGTACAGAGTTAATTAATTCAGGGGGAAATGCTTGTGAAAATGTGCATATTATTCAAAACTGCATACAAGAATGGGTTCATTAGGAGAAATTTGCTGATGAATTTTCATAAGGGTTTTCCTTCTTCTTCAAAATAATAAATTGCTGCAGAGATGTGGAGAAGTGAAGATGGGGAAAATGAGAAATTGAGACCATATTTGCACCAGACATTTGAAGCAACATGTTACCATTTTAAAATATCATGGATTTGCAGTTTGTTAAGGGAGACGAGAGTTGTTAGGAGACCCAAAATTCTCCTAATTCCCAGAATTCTCTGGAAAGAGGAACTCACTGCTAAACTCACTCTGTAAACTATAACTGTGAGAGGAATAGGGGTCCCCTAAGAACACTAATCAGCCTTAACAAACTACAGTTCCCATGATGCTTTGCGAGGGGCATGATTCTTAAAGTGGCATACTACTGCTTTAAATGTCTACTGCACACGGGGCCTGAGAGATAAAATGACAGATTCATCCACACACGCTCCAGCTGCACAACAGCGGCCATAACAACATGTTTCTTATTTTCATTTATTTATTTTGCATCATTTATATACTGCTTGATTGTAATAAAAACCTCTAAGAGGTTTACAAAAACAAACAAACACACTAGAACTATCAGTGAAAGACAGTTAAAAACATTCCAAAGATGATTAAAATAAACAGTAAGCAAAAAAAGAGATTAAAACATATGCCAGCATTCTACATAGGCTTGTCAAAGCAGAAAAAAAGAAAAAGGTTTTAAGCAATCACTGAAAGGAGTTTTTGTTTTATTTTGCCATGTTGAAAAAGTACTTTCTCATGCATCTCCCAAAACTCTTCCCAGTCAGTTTCATTTATGACCCCAGAATGAGCCGTTAAGCATTCATTGCTAGGAATCTTGTTCAGCATTTGAAATTAACTCTCTCCTTACTTAAACCTGCAACTGCACTCCACCTTACCTTGCCAAATGTCACAAAAATTGCTTGCCATTCTTCCAAAACCCCTTCTCATCTGACCTTTTAAAATTCTTATTAAATGAATACCCTGCTTGATGTAATTTTGCACCATTTGATTGTAAAAGCCACAACCCTCAAAGCAGTTTACAAAAAGATCAACCATAAAACCAGCAAACAATTACATTAAAGCATACAAGCAGTTAAAATACTAAAACAGTTTAAAATTCACACCAGTGTTTCTAAACATCAGGGGTAAAGGCTTGTCTAACCAAGAATGTTTTTAGCAGGCACTGAACAGAGCAAGGTACCTGCCTGATCTCAATCGGCAGGGAGTTCCAAAGTGTAGGTGCTGTCACACGAAATTATGGAGTTCTTACAAATGTGGTAGGGGTATTATGTGTCACCTGCACCAGTGACAATTCCGCACTGCAAGCAGGCAAATATGTGGGAAGGCGATCTCGTAGGTAAACTGGTCCCAAGTTATTAAGGGCTTTGTATACTAATAGCAGAGGGATGCGGGTGGCGCTGTGGGTTAAACCACAGAGCCTAGGACTTGCCGATCAGAAGGTTGGCGGTTCGAATCCCCGCAACGGGGTGAGCTCCCGTTGCTCGGTCCCTGCTCCTGCCAACCTAGCAGTTCGAAAGCATGTCAAAGCGCAAGTAGATAAATAGGTACCGCTCCGGCGGGAAGGTAAACGGCATTTCCATGCGCTGCTCTGGTTCACCAGAAGCAGCTTAGTCAAGCTGGCCACATGAGCTGAAAGCTGTACGCCGACTCCCTGGGCCAATAAAGCGAGATGAGCGCCACAACCCCAGAGTCGTCCGCGACTGGACCTAATGGTCAGGGGTCCCTTTAACTTTATACTAATAGCAACACCTTGAAATTAACCTGGGAGCAAATCAGCAACCGGTGTTGATCTCTGAGCACAGGTGTTATACGCTGACAAGGTGTCACCCCTGTCAGAAATCTCGCTGCAGCGTAATTGCTTTTCAGGGCTTCCCAATTCCCGTTCTTCTCTTCCCTGTGGTCTCCTCAAAAACAAAACAGAACAGAACAAAACCTCACAGGCAAAACCAGAAGGAATTTATTCCTGCCTGTTACCTCCAGCTAACATTTGACGGTAATAACTGATTCAACAGCAAGGGTGGCGAGAGAGCACGACGCCTACGCCCCGCTCCAAATTTGTCACGCTGTTCACGGAATATGGCAAAAGGATGGAATCTCATGCATCTCCCCGGCGGGCTGTTTTCGGAGCGTTGACGAATGATACGCCTTGCAAATGCATGACATTTGAGATCCCCTGTTTCGCTCCACGGCGCCGATTGCACAAAATGCCATGCATTTCCTCAAAGGTGGCACCTTTCTGGTTGCCACAAGGCTTTCTGCTTCTTTCCCTTTCACCACTGTGTGCTGCCACACCAGTGCATGGCAACGTCACCTCTGCATTTCGGCGACGCACTTCACAGAATGGTCACCACAAGGCATGCTGAAGTCACGTGAAACGTCTTTGCCATAGGTTCCCCCTTCCCCACATAGACATACAGGAATTTGCATGTCTCTGTGTGTCATCAAAGAGAAGAAACATCCATTCCAGAGGTCTCCCCGAAGTAGATTTCACTTCCAGTGTGGTGTAGTGGTTAAGAGCAGTGGACTCGTAATCTGGTGAACTGGGTTCGATTCCCTGCTCCTCCACATGCAGCTGCTGGGTGACCTTGGGCTAGTCACACTTCTCTGAAGTCTCTCAGCCCCACTCACCTCACAGAGTGTTTGTTGTGGGGGAGGAAGGGAAAGGAGAATGTTAGCCACTTTGAGACTCCTTAGGGTAGTGATAAAGGAGGATATCAAATCCAAACTCTTCTTCTTCTTCTTCCTGCTTATGTTGAATCTATATTGTTATAGGCTGGGGTGGGGGCAAGTCAGTCTGAACGACATCTGTGGGTCCTGTCCAGGCCTGTGATCCAGTGAGGCTTAGAATTGATTGATTGATTGCATTTAATCCCCCCCTTCCTCCAAGAAGCCCACTGAGCCTCTTAGACTTGCTGATCAGAAGGTCAGCGGTTCAAATCCCTGCGACGGGGTGAACTCCCGTCGCTCTGTCCCAGCTCCTGTCAACCTAGCAATTTGAAAACATGCCAGTGCGAGTAGATAAATAGGTACCACTGTGGCGGGAAGGTAAACGGCGCTCTGGTTTCCGTCACAGTGTTCCGTTGTGCCAGAAGCAGTTTAGTCCTGCTGGCCACATGACCCAGAAAGTTGTCTGTGGGCAAATGCCGGCTCCCTCGGCCTGAAAGCGAGATGAGTGCCGCAATCCCATAGTTGCCTTTGACTGGACTTAACCGCCCGGGGTCCTTTACCTTTTACATAGTTCTCTTCCTCCTCTCCACTTTATCCTCACAACAGCCCTATGAGGTGGGTTTGGTGTGCTAGTGATCTCCACTAGGGTTGCAGTAGGGCGAAGCGTCTTCATAAAGGTCTTACCTTTACTAAGGCAAGGAAGCTGGGGTGGCTGGGGGATGGTGGGCCGAGTCAGCCTGGCTGGGTTGGGGGTGGTGGCGGCATGCGTGTGACATCACACACGTGCGACACCCCCCCTCCATGTTGGGCACAACTCAGTGCTCTGCCTAAGGCTGCAATCCTGTGTACAATTATCTGGGAGTAAAAACAATAGAACTTACTTCTGAGTAGGCATGCATAGGGTTGCAATGGAAGAGACTGAGCAGATGTTCAGGATGTTCCCTGGTTCAAATCTCACCTGTGACATGAACTCTTCAAAGTAAGAGTTTTGTCCTACACCTTAGATTTCCATGCATACCAACAAAAAGGTATCGCATTTTTCGCCCTATAGGACGCACCGGCCCATAGGACGCACCTAGGGTTTTTTTTGGGGGGGGGATAAAGAAAAAAAATTTATTCCCCCCCCCAGCCGCGGCTTCAGCACGCCCCGCGCTCTGGGCAGCAGGCTGCTATCTGCAGACTAGGGAGCCCTGCGGGAACTCCTGCGGGCTCCCCAGGCTTGCTGATAGCTTCCTGAAGCCTGGAGAGCGAGAGGGGTTGGTGCGCACCGACCCCTCTCACTCTCCAAGCTTCAGCGAAAGCCTGCATTCGCCCCATAGGACGCACACAGATTTTCCCTTCATTTTTGGAGGGGAAAAAGTGTGTCCTATAGGGCGAAAAATACGGTAATAGCAGACCACTTCATCACAAAGCAAGCTGATCCTAGTTTCTGCACATCGTGGAACTTGTGAGAACATGGGATCAACATTTTTCCTCTAGTGCTAACTTTCCCTTGCTCTTCCCTGCCTTCACTCTTCCTTGCTTCCTGCTTCTCTCCCCAGTAAGACCAGCTACTTTGGTTTGTAGCCAGCACTCTTCAGTTGTCAGTACTCCTCTCCTCTTGACCATGTCCTCCAATGTTGTCTTTCAATTTAAGAAACCAAAACACTGGGAGAAGCACAAGACGCGCCCAGCGTGACCCTCAGTCCGAGGTGTCTGTCCCAGCTAAAATGACCCCTCACTTCCCTCAAGGGAGACTGACGGTGAGAAGTCCATGCTGCCCCTTTCATTCTCTCAGCCTTGGAATGTTCATGGACATTCTGATGCCTCCCACCAACTCAGCCAATAGGAGCCAGAGGCTTCATGGCCACCGCTGTGCCTTACAATAGATATTGGGAGCCCCCCCCCCCAACATTTAGGTTCAAATTATCAGGTGATGAGTCAGCTGAGTGGTGCAAATGCATGAGCAGACCATCTGTAACGACCACTGTTAACCCCTTCTTTTCAATAATTGTTCTTTCTGGGGGCATGTGTATATTTCAGGAGCAGCTCTGCCTTTGAGAGGAGCAAAACAGATGTGTTCCGAGTGAGAACCAACAACGTTGGGACAATCAGGAAAATAAGGTATGGTAGCGGAGACACAGAATATTGGGTTCCCCTGAACCACATAGTCTTATCCAGGGGTTGGCAAACTTTTTCAGCAGGGGGCCGGTCCACTGTCCCTCAGGCCTCGTGGGGGGCCGGACTATATTTTGAAAAAATAAATAAATGAACGAATTCCTATGCCCCACAAATAACCCAGAGATGCATTTTAAATAAAAGCACACATTCTACTCATGTAAAAACATGCTGATTCCCAGCCCGTCCGCTGGCCGGATTCAGAAGGCGATTGGGCCGAATCCGGCCCCAGGGCCTTAGTTTGCCTACCCATGGTCTTATCGGACAAATTCATGGGCTTTCAGCAATAAGGTGAACATCAAGTGCCAGAATTAAAAGCAGGCATGATGGCTTGCTAGCAGGTCCAGATTTAGGTTTGATGAGGCCCTAAGCTACTGAAGGTAATGGCGCACTTTATATGTCCAGCTGTCCTTTGTCAGCAACAAATTGTCAGTTTTTTTGTGTTGAATATATGCCATATGGTAATTTATGGACCTAATAGGTATCTAAAGCCATTTGCCACTGTTGCTGTATGTAGGTTTTATTTCATTTGGTTTTTTATCTTCTATTTTGGAAATGTACATCCAGTTTTTTTCCCTTTAATTTTTTTTGGGGGGCCCCCAAGAGAGTGGGCCCCTAAGCTATAGCTTGTTTAGCTTCTAAGTAAATCCGGCACTGCTTGCTAGATAGAACAATTACTCTCCTCTCCCCATTCCCTGCATCTTCCAAACCCCTCTGGTCCAATTTTGAGGGGCACCCATGGGAGAAGAAGGGGCGAAAGCCGCAGCGCACAAGCCGACGTCCTTGCACAGGGCCCCAGCCAAAATCCCCACTCAGCCCCAAATTCTTGACTTGAAATTCCTGCATTCTGTGTTGCGTGGCGAGTTCCCGTCCCCCCCCTCCAGTGGAAATAAAGACACATGACATAATTATTTAAGGTTAATGGGCTAAACATGGCCACAACTTTATTGGTTACAGGTGAAGAGCGGTATTGGCTTAGGCATTGGTCCTAACCGACTATATCTGACTTCAGCCAGTCCGCTTGAAGTCCGGGAAGGGTTAACCACCAGTAGAGAGAGACCTGCTGATGCACATCAACTAGGAACTCCCCTGAGGTCACTGACTGGGGGGGCGTGCCTTAGACCCTCACCTCCCTAGGCTTCAGACAGGGCCACGCCCCCTGGAATCCTTTAAGGGACTACCTTTCAATATGCGGGGCAGGTGATGGTGCTACATAACAATACCAATACCGCCCTAACTGCCCATACCGAGAAAGTTGTGACGATTTACTACGAGGTAGGCGAAAACCAAGTGGCTGGTGCCAATTTGCCAAGTGGAAAAATTCCTATCAGGCCCCTCAGTGGTGACCAACCGAGGTCCATAGCTAGGTCAAGGAACGAAAACCTTATAGGGCAGGAGGGTGGGAAAAGCAGGAACAGCTGGCAGGTGGGGAAAGAGGGAGATCCCTGGCCGTGTCTGTGTTTAAATTGGGCGGGCCACGCCCCCAAAGCCAGCCAATTGGCTGGCCAGGGGGTGACACGGCTGGGGATTCCCCGAATCACACGGGGGCTGGGCTCCAGCCACCCTTCGCGGGGTGGAAGTGGCTTTGTCCCCAGGGATAAGCTATCTAAGCACATAAAAGGCATCACTTGGAATATAGAAATTTAGGAAGCGGCCTTGAACCAAGTAACACCATCAGTCCATCTAGCTCAGTATTGTTTTCTCTGATTGGCAGTAGCTGCTGTCCGGAATTGCAGACAGGGATTTCTCCTGGCTCTAGGGATGCTGAGGATTGAATTTGGGGCCTTCTACATTCACAGCAGGTGCTCTAACACTCAGCTACTGCCTTTCCCCAAAATGGCACCACAATATCATATATGGGAGCAAACAGCTCATCATTTGGCGATTCTGTAATGTGAGAATAGCCACCTGCCCTTGGAGGGTGTATGACCGGATGAAATCCTTTTAATGAGCTTAAATGTTGTGTTTAAATCAAGAGATTAGGAAACTAGTCAAATCAGGCCATTGTTCTAAAGAAGAACTGCAGTTTGTCAATGGAGCCGAACTTGATTCATGTTACGACGTTTATATATATATATATAATATGATAAAAATAATATTAATATAAAATATAACTGCAATACTTGGCAATCATTGTTAATGATTTTTATGTAATTTTACATACATCTTTTCACAAAATCTTTTTGCTAAGACGAGTTGAAAATTATTGGAATTACACAGAAACGTGAAAAAGTCAGTTATTTTTTAATGTCATCATCTACCAAGCAAAGCTAAATTATATCAATTTAACCAACATATCTTTTGAATTCCCAAGTCATCTTACAATTTTTTTTGCACCCCTCATTTTGGGAATCTGAAAGTTGAAAAATTCAGCACTCCCTACTGTTACATTAAACACGAAGGTGTGGCAAACCCCCCAAACCCGAGTCTTATTCTGATTTGTGCGACAGAATTGAACACGACAACACAGGGATGAATGCCAGCTGGTTTCTGGATCGTGTGATAGTGACGGACATGAACAGGCCCCACCTCCGCTTCTACTTCCCGTGCAACAATTGGCTGAGCAAGGATGAGGGTGACGGACTCTATGTCAGAGATCTTATCGGTAGCCTTAACCCCATGGATGTTCCCAAAGGTATGTCATTCCGCAACGGGCTGAGCTTACGACTGTGCAGAACAGCGTCGAAATGGGGGCAGCTGATGCTGGTGGTGGTTATAAAGTGAAAGAATATGGTAACGATTTATGTCTTGGGGCAATGATGCTGTCAAGAAATTTACAGAAGGCAAGGGAGAGCGGGTATAGTTGGGCTTCTGCTGTGGGGTCGCCCTCCTCCTCAAATTTATATCCCACCCTTCCTCCAAAGGATCTCAGGGCAGCAAACATGCCAATACTAAAACCGTACAATTAAAATTTCTAAAACAAGTTAAAAACAATTACAATCATACCTCGGGTTACAGTCGCTTCAGGTTGCGTTTTTTCAGGTTGCGGACCGTCGAAATCTGGAAGTACCGGAATGGGTTACTTCCGATTTTCGGCGGTTGCACATGCGCAGAAGCGCTAAATTGCGCTTTGCGCATGTGCAGAGGCACCACTGCAGGTTGCGGATGCTGCGGGTTGAGGACGTGTATCCCGCACAGATCATGTTCGCAACCTGAGCATCCACTGTATATAAAAACATTTTAAAATTCCTAAAAGCAACCATACTCAAACTAATAATTTCTGGGTTACCAGGGACAGGACCTTCAGCCTAGGTCAGCAGGACTGTTTTGCATTTTTCTCCTAAATGTTAACAGTGAGGGAGACTGGTGCAACTCATTAGGGAAGGCATTCCACAAGCAGGGAGCCACCACCAAGAAGGCCCTGCCATGAGTTACCGCCAACCAGGCAAGCCCCCAGTGACTTCCCTTGCTGGTTGTAGGTTCTGAGATGGTTGATCAGGGGAAGGCACTCTGTTCGGAGCAAATGTGTGCCCAATCGCACTTCTTCAGGAATTGTTCTTTTCTGTGGTTTCCTCCAAGGATATACGTATTACAAACACTTGCATCCCTTCCAAACCAGTGAAACACTCCTGGCTTCCCCCAAAGAATCCTGGGAATTTTAGCTTTGCTGTGGAGGATGCTGCGGATATCGTTTTTGGAAATGCTCTCCTGCCCTTTACAGACCTGCAGCTCCTAGCAATTCCCAGTGAAAGGGAATGAGCAATAATCCAGCGTGAAGTTTGCCGCAGTGTCGATCCATCATTTTACTTGCCGCAAACCAGGCAGGTGGCTCATAAGCAACACCGGCAATCTTACCATGTGGAGCATGTTACATAGGTATATGTAATACGAGCAGGGAGTCCACCTCCCCCTGGTGTCAAAGACTTGTGAAAATGGAGCCCGCAACCCTTAGGTCAATCATAGTTCATCTCTGCTGGCTAAAAGGTCACTTCAACGGAGATGAACTTGGAGTAGCTTTTCCCACATCAGAAAGAGACTAGACTCTTCCTGGAAAGGAACACAACTCTGATGGTTGGGCAGCCGTTATATTACAAGGGCTGATTAGGATGAAGAAGCACCCCAACCAAGCAAATAATAATAATAAATAATAATAATATTTTTTTATTTATATCACCCTCCCCGGCCAGAACCGGGCTCAGGGTGGCTAACATCAAAATATATGATACATTAAAACATTACACTTACAGTTTGGGCAACTCGTTGTTGTTGTTTAGTCGTGTCTGACTCTTCGTGGCCCCATGGACCAGAGCACGCCAGGCACTCCTGTCTTCCACTGCCTCCCGCAGTTTGGTCAAACTCATGTTGGTAGCTTAGAGAACACTTTCCAACCATCTTGTCCTCTGTCGCCCCCTTCTCCTTGTGCCCTCCATCTTTCCCAACATCAGGGTCTTTTCCAGGGAGTCTTTTCTTCTCATGAGGTGGCCAAAGTATTGGAGCCTCAGCTTCAGGATCTGTCCTTCCAGTGAGCACTCAGGGCTGATTTCCTTCAGAATGGATAGGTTTGATCTTCTTGCAGCCCATGGGACTCTCAAGAGTCTCCTCCAGCACCATAATTCAAAAGCATCAATTCTTTGGTGATCAGCCTTCTTTATGGTCCAGCTCTCACTTCCATACATCACTACTGGGAAAACCATAGCTTTAACTATACGGACCTTTTTCGGCAACTCGGTATACTCCAATTAAATAAAACCAAACAAATCTAGCCAAACATCAAGTACCTATCTGATTAATTAACAATTATTGCATTGTTAATGGGAGGGTGGGTTGGGTTTTTTGCAGGGTGGGGCAAAAGTGAGAAAAACTTTAGGTTTCCCGCTTACTGGCAAGAAGCAGAAACTTCTTTCCATGTTCCTTGCTGTAATATGCTTGTTTGTCATGGAGAAGGGGTGACATTTGATGCCAGTGGGTCACAGCTGCCCCACTGATTTTGCCAGTTTCTATATGCCAGAGATTATTCTCACCCCTATTGTTGTTGTTTAGTCATTTAGTCGTGTCCGACTCTTCATGACCTCATGGACCAGAGCACGCCAGGCACTCCTGTCTTCCACTGCCTCCCGCAGTTTGGTCAAACTCATGCTGGTAGCTTCAAGAACACTGTCCAGCCATCACGTCCTCTGTCATCCCCTTCTCCTTGTGCCCTCCATCTTCCCCAACATCAGGGTCTTTTCCAGGCAGTCTTCTCTTCTCATGAGGTGGCCAAAGTATTGGAGCCTCAGCTTCAGGATCTGTCCTTCCAGTGAGCACTCAGGGCTGATTTCCTTCAGAATGGAGAGGTTTGATCTTCTTGCAGTCCATGGGACTCTCAAGAGTCTCCTCCAGCACCATAATTCAAAAGCATCAATTCGTCGGTGATCAGCCTTCTTTATCGTCCATCTCTCACTTCCATACATCACTACTGGGAAAACCATAGCGCCACTACTGAGAAGGCCCTCTGCCTAGTTCCCTGTAACCTCACTTCTCGCAGTGAGGGAACCACCAGAAGGCCCTCAGTGCTGGACCTCAGTGTCCGGGATGAACGATGGGGGCGGAGACGCTCCTTCAGGTATACAGGACTGAGGCATAGCTGTCAACTTTCAGATTTGAAAATAAGGGATCAGCAGCCTCACCTGTCCTGGGGACAGTCTACGGGATATCTAACAATCCGGGATAGCAGCAGGAGGCAGCGGGAAATGGCGCTGGAATAAGGGAATTTTCCGCAAAAAAAGGGAAGGTTGACAGCTATGGACCGAGACCGTTTAGGGCTTTAAAGGTCAGCACCAACACTTTGAATTATGCTCAGAAACATCCTGGGAGCCAGTGTAGATCTTTCAGGACCTGCATAAACAACTATGCAGAAGGTTGCGTTGGAAAGCTGGGCAATAGTGCACAATTTATGATCCAGCATAAGCAAGGATTATACAGCGGGTTGGCTGAAGTTTGCGAAGGATCTGTCTCTATGAGCTCCGGCTGTCTTTTGGTTGAGTTCACATTTGCTGATTTCCATCCGTCTAATCCACGCAAGGCATCTAGCATCTGGGCTGATTTGCACCGAGCGGGTCTTGCCAAACCGACAAGCTGGAGTTGGAGAACCACATGGCTTTGAACATGCCCAGTGGCACAGTTGGCCAGTCATGGGGGCAGCAAATTCGATGCCTTGCCTGGTTTGAAGGCAAAAGGGCTTCCAATTTCTAAAGCCCTGTTTTCAGAGAGCTGCATCTTTAGCAAATACCTCCAGCAAATGTGAGCTCAAATGTGCAGAAAGGCTTTGGGGCTATGTGGAACGGCAGTGAGCGTGAAAAGCCAGGACTCGTTGCTTCGTTACTTAAAGCTGCCATCCTTATCAACGTTTGTAAAATGATTTATGGGGAAAGTGGATACAGAAACTCAAAACCTGTGGCCCTACCAAGCTGAATGTTGGAAGATTCAGGACAGCACTTCATCACGCAGCGTGCCGTTAAACTGTGGAACTCACTGCCACATGAGGCAGTGATGGCAAGCAACTGGGACGGCTTTAAAAGGAGCGGGTAAATGCCACCTTGCCAACAAAAGTCTGTATAGTTAAAGCTATGGTTTTCCCAGTAGTGATGTATGGAAGTGAGAGTGATGCTTTTGAATTATGGAAGTGAGAGTGATGCTTTTGAATTACGGTGCTGGAGGAGACTCTTGAGAGTCCCATGGACTGCAAGAAGATCAAACCTCTCCATTCTTAAGGAAATCAGCCCTGAGCGCTCACTGGAAGGATAGATCCTGAAGCTGAGGCTCCAATATTTGGCCACCTCATGAGAAGAGAAGACTCCCTGGAAAAGACCCTGATGCTGGGAAAGATGGAGGGCACAAGGAGAAGGGGACGACAGAGGACGAGATGGTTGGACAGTGTTCTTGAAGCTACCAGCATGAGTTTGACCAAACTGCGGGGGGCAGTGGAAGACAGGAGTGCCTGGCGTGCTCTGGTCCATGGGGTCATGAAGAGTCGGACACGACTAAACTACTAAACGCCAGCAATAAATGTTGAAGATGTGGATTAAATAAGGCAGATTTCATATGTATCTCTTGGAACTGTTCTCAGATAGAAATATTCTGGAAATTGGTTCAGGTTAATATCTCTGCCATGTTAGGATATCATATACCCTTGGAAGCTAAAATATCGCTGCTTGGTTTTCTAGAATAGGTTGTTTTGGAAAATAATTGAGAAATCGCTTTCAGCTTTATAACGGCTGCTAAGATTATAATAACTAAAAGGCGAGGGGAAATGATAACTCCTACTCTATCTGAATGGAATGAGAAAATTTGGTGCATAGTAACAAGGATTAGGCTAACTTATTATAAAATAATAACATATCAACCAGCCTAACAGGTATATGGGAAAATGGGTATTGTTTTCAATGTTTTGTTTTCAATTTTACATATTTTATGTGAATTTTACTTATTTTATTTGCAGTTGCCCCTAAGGCTAAGGAGGAATTGAATGCAAACGTACAGAAGATGTACAGAAAATGCGTAAAAATATATAACTGGTTGTGCTTAGCTGAGTTTTTTGTTGTTTTTTTGTTTAGCTGCTTTACTTTCCCTTCCGTGGCCTTTAGATCCACCCATTTTAGCTGTTGGCTCTGCCCATCACCAGAATGTGGCCCCTGGATAGCTCTCCAGATTTGAATCTGGCCTTCGGGCTGAAAGTGGTTCCACACACCTGCGACAATTACTCTCTCCTTTCCTTCCATTTCTGTTTGCAAGAATCCGAAAAACAAATCTGTGGCGTGCTGAAGGGACAAAGATACTTTGCAGATCCCTAGACATGTATTTGGACGTGATTCCTGGCGAATCAGTCTTCTCCATCTGTTTGCATTTCAACTCTTTTCTGCTGCTGCCGCTGCTTCTTTCCGGTTGCCAAGATGTCGGGGTGCGTGTGAAACTAGGAACCAGTCCAAGCTTAATTAGCCTCTCCTTCCTGCCAGATTTAGTCAATGATGCCACTAAGCAGGTCTTCCGAGGGAAGCAGAGAAATTCACACAGCCCTTCCAGGCACAAGAATTACTTGCCTCGCTCTTCCACTGTTCCTTCTTACAGACATGTAGTCTTCATGCCTGGCGCTGCTGGAGAAATTTAAAGGGGGTCTCTAGACTGGAAGCATCCCTCCCAGGAACCCCAAAGAGAAAGATGTAGGCTCCAGGTGAAATATTGAAAGAAAGAAAAAACACATAAGAGGCAGCCTCAACAATAATGAGGAGGCTGTGAAGAACCACATCCGAAGCAATGGTTTTTTTTTTTTATACACTTCCAGAATACATACGGGATTTCTATTCACCAATCGAGGGATTGCAGCAGTCTTCACATTTGCAACCCAATAGCACCGTCCTGAACCAATCAAATTCGTTTGACTCTTTAGACCAGCCCTGATCATCCTATCATGTGATTGCATGGAATCGTTCCTCAGTGTCTTTCTTTATTAAGACTTTGATGAAATTTTCCTGTTCATTTCCTGGCCAATGTGTTTGTAACCAGCAGAGGGAGCAGACACACTGTGTTATGGGAATTGTCCAAAAGGGGTGGTTAGAACTAGTGCAATGCATCACTGAACTTCCAGAGGTCATTCACCCATGGTTCCCTCTCACAACTTGCTTGTAGCCATCTCATCTATTGCCAGAACACCTGAAGAGGAAGACCATTTTTAAGAGGTGAGGCTGAGCATCTGTATCTCCTCCCGTTCCTGTGAAGCCATTGCTACTGGATGATTGTTGTCGTTCAGTCGTTTAGTCGTGTCTGACTCTTCGTGACCCCATGGACCAGAGCACGCCAGGCACTCCTGTCTTCCACTGCCTCCCGCAGTTTGGTCAAACTCATGCTGGTAGCTTCGAGAACACTGTCCAACCATCTCGTCCTCTCTCGTCCCCTTCTCCTTGTGCCCCCATCTTTCCCAACATCAGGGTCTTTCCAGGGAGTCTTCTCTTCTCATGAGGTGGCCAAAGTATTGGAGCCTCAGCTTCAGGATCTGTCCTTCCAGTGAGCACTCAGGCCTGATTTCCCTCAGAATGGATAGGTTCGATCTTCTTGCAGTCCATCATTGCCTTGCCGTGGCGAAGGGGCTTGAATAACTCAGAGAAGCTATGAGCTATGCCATGCAGGGTCACCCAAGATGGACAGGTCATAGTGGAGAGTTTTGACCAAACGTGATCCACCTGGAGCAGGAACCAGTAAGCCACTCCAGTATCCCTGCCAAGAAAACTCCATGGACAAAGACAACAGGCATATAAAAGTTTTGATGCTGGAAGATGAGCCCCTCAGGTCGGAAGGTGTCCAACATGCTACTGAAGAAGAGCGGTGGACAAGTACAAGTAGATTCAGAGCTGATGAAGTGGCTGGGCCAAAGCCAAAAGGTCGCTCAGTTGCGGATATGACTGAAAGCGAACTTTTGGCTTACATTTTGGAATATTCACTTAAACAACCTTAAAATATCAATGACTCCCCTTCCTCTCTTTCCATGGTTCATTTTGCACAACATAAATACCTGCATATTTTATATAAACTAAACCATTCCGCATTCCATTATTACATCCATCAAAACTTATTCACACTGCTGAATTTATCTTAATGCTGCCCACGTTTTCAAATAAACACAATTTTCCTCCATATATTCAATAAACATATTCCAATCTTCTCTAAACGTATGATGTTCTTCTTCTCTTATGCTATACGTTAGGTCCGCAAGCTGCACATATTCCATCAATTTAAGTTGACAATCTTCTTTAGTTGGGACTTTAGTCTCTCCTTTTCATTTTTGGGCTACCAAAACGCGAGCTGCGGTAGTGGCAGACATAAATAACCTTTTCCGACACCTGAGGCATCTCTCCAAGTTCTGAAAGGCGCATTATTGATGCACAAGATGGAAGTATCAGCTGACTTGAGGGAATCCTGAGGTTTACAAAATAACAAAGAAATCTTTTCTTTTCTTTTTAATGTCAGTAAGGAACTTCAAAACACGACCCGATGAGGGCAGTTTGGCTGGGGAATGCTAACTGGTACTGTTGGAGTAAAAATACATATAATCAGGGGTAGGGGAATGGAATGGAGGAGCTGCATTCCTGAAGATCATCACCCCATACTGCAACATTTTGTTGCAGTTCCAACTCATTATGCATCTAATAATCTGTATCCCTGTTAACGAGGTTGTGTGTTTTTGCTCTCTCTCTTTGCAGTGAACAAATATGTGGTCAAAGTTTTTACAGGAGATCTAAGTGGCAGTGGAACAGATGCAGATGTTTTTATTAACCTTTTCGGCCAAAATGGAGACACAGGTAGGATATCGCGAGGATCTGTTTCCTTTGGTCTGCAGCAAACCAAACAGATGAACAATGAAATAATCCACACCCGCGAGATGTTATTCTGAGACAGGGGTGTTGCTGTTGGGGATATTCCTGGGAGCTAGCACAGTGGTTACACGCAGCGTTTCTCAAACTTGGGTCTCCAGCTGTTGTTGGACTACAACTCCCATCATCCCTAGCTAGCAGCTCAGTGGTCAGGGATGATGGGAGTTGTAGTCCCACAACAGCAGGCAACCCAAGTCTGAGAAACACTGGCACAGTGTTTGGACTAGGAGCAAAGGGACTTGGGTTCAGATGCCCACTCTGCCATAAAGCTCACTGGATAGATAATCACCATCTGTTAGCCTAGTATAACTTGCAGGGATGTTGTCTATGTCAGGAGTTCAGCCTACACTCGAGTAGGACCCTGGCAGAGACACATGCCCGACTGGCATGTTCCCTCCCTCCTGGTTGATTGATCGTTTGGGAGCTTCAAAAGCTTCCTTCTGCCCGAACACCACAGCGACCGATGCCAACCGACACTGGCACACTTAGGGATCTGCAGAGTTTGCGCAGTTGCGTAACAGACCTCAGCTACTCAGCATTTTGGCTAATCTACTTTATTTACATATTAACACACACGGAGCACTGCAACATGGCTCCCTCTCTCTCTAGAATCAGACAGCAAAGAGAAAAAGAACAATAGTCCCACTTCACGGAACACAGTAACACAAACATCCTGTCTCTGTCACTTCCCACTCTGTGGAGTCAAAACGTACACCATCATGTGAAAGACAACAATCCCATGACTGCAATCATGGAGCAGGAATTCTAACAGTCTTGATATGTATTTTGTGTGTGTGTGTGTGTGAGCGAGTGGGAGCGTACTTTGCATGCCGCCCTACGCTTCTTGGGCAGGGGAGGGAACTTTAATCCTGTGGGCCAAATGCAGCCCTCAAAACCTCTCTGTCCGACCCTCAGGAATCCCTCAAATCACCCCCCCTCCCTAGCCACACCCCATCTCCCAAGGGGATGCCCTTCCCCAGCTCTGCTTTGCGCTTCCCTTGAGTGTTTTTGCCTGGCTGGAATATGCCCTTGAACTCTAGGTTTCCTGGCTAGAAAGGTGTGTGCTTGTGTGTGCCTAGGAGCTCGCCTGCTGCATAAAGGTAAATTTGCATCCATTGCTCCTCCCACTTTTGCCTTTGGCCCCGCCTACCACTGGCCTGTGGCCCCAGCAAGCCTGTGGCCCAGAAAGGAATGTGGGCCTCAGGTGGGAAGAAAAGTTATCTACCCGTCCTTGGAGGAAGGGTGGGATAAAAGGATAACAAACACAAAACTTTTCCGCCCACTCCCTGTTTCTCAGTTCCTGCTCTTCCCAGCGCTGCAATGCCTGTGAGGTGCTCAGAGTTGATTGATGCAACCAGATTGGCATGCAACGCAAGTGAGTTGAGTACGCAGAGCCAAGTTTCGCTCATCACGAGGAGTGCAGCTGTCCTCCTGGAATTTTTCAGAAATTGTTTTTTCCCCCCTCCACAGCACGTTTCAGCCCTGTATTAAACAACTATCGAGGCAAATTACTTGGTCTCTCTCAACAGATTAAATAATTGTACTTGATTAAGCACGTACATTTTAGCAGATTATTGATTAATGAATCTATCAATTAAATTTACATGCATTTTGCATATTGGCGTACCTCAAGGCAGGCGCCTCTTTGAGATGCTGAAGAAAAGTGTAGGATAATAATAATAATAAGAAGAAGAAGAAGAAGAAGAAGAAGAAGAAGTTGTTTGTGGCTTAATAAACGAAAGCTACCCCTCACAGTTAGGCTATCCCTGTTCATGGCCTGTAAGACACAGCAGAACCAAAATAGCCCCCACTCTCAAAGTGTGCAAATTATGCAGTTCATTTGCAGCTCCATTGATTTGCAATGTGCCCTTACAGGTTAAAAGAATTGCCTTTCACCAACTGTAATTTTTAGTTGATGGAGTTACTGTTTAAATGATGAGAGACTGCTTCTGCGTCCAAGCCCCCCCATAAGGGTGCCTTTCTGGTCAGCTATGGAGGGTGGAGCCAAACTGCTTCTCTCTGGGGTGCCCAGCCTCCACAGTTATATTATTGCAGGTAAAGGTAAAGGGACCGCTGAACATTAGGTCCAGTCGTGGCCGACTCTGGGGTTGCGGCGCTCCTCTCGCTTTATTGGCCGAGGGAGCCGGCGTACAGCTTCTGGGTCATGTGGCCAGCATGACTAAGCCACTTCTGGCGAACCAGAGCAGCGCACGGAAACACCATTTACCTTCCCGCCGGAGCGGTACCTATTTATCTACTTGCACTTTGATGTTCTTTCGAACTGCTAGGTTGGCAGGAGCTGGGACCGAGAAACAGGAGCTCACCCCATCTCGGGGATTTGAACCGCCGACCTTCCGATCGGCAAGTCGTAGGCTCTGTGGTTTAACCCACATCGCCACCCGCGTCCTGCCATTATTGTGGATGCCCAAGTTTAAAAAGGGGAAATGTTACTCTGCTAAATTGTAGAACTTGTTAACACAAGTTGGAAAGGATATAATTAAACAATATATCCTCTCCTGCCTCCCTGAACATTCCCACAGATTTGCATGCTCCTGTTGCGCTTGTGCCTGGAAATGGCTCCGATGGCTGACCACATGCAAGGGCCTAGATTAGGCGCATGCCCCAGACCCTGAATCTCCCAGCTGAAATCTCTGACGCATGCATTCCTGCACTGAACAGTTCCTCACCTGTTTGCCTTTTCCTTTCCATGTCATTTGCTTCTCAGGAGAGCGGAGGCTGGACAACGACAAGGACAATTTTGAGAAAGGTGCGGAAGACAAGTTTACCCTTGACGCTCCCAACCTGGGAAAGTTGAGGAAGATCACCATAGGCCACAACAACAAGGGAGGATCTGCCGGGTGGTTCTTGTCCAAGGTTTGTGCAGATGAGCTGATTGTTCTCTACGGACGTAGGATGCTGCCTTGTAGAAAGTCAGCCAGTAGGTCCATCTAGCTCCTTACAGATTTACCGTATTTTTCGCTCTATTGGACGCACCGGACCACAAGACACACCTAGTTTTTAGAGGGGGAAATCAAGAAAAAAAATATTATTCCCCCCAGAGCAAAGAAGCCAAGACAGCGAGCAGGATCCATCCCGCTGGCTGTCTTGGCTTCCTCTTTAGCCACGCACAGCTCCTCCGGCCGGGAGAGGCTGCGTGAGGCTATGGCAGAAGCCAAGACAGCCAGTGGGATGGATCCCGCTCACTGTCTTGGCTTCTTTAGCCGCGCACAGCCTCTCCGGCCGTGAGAGGCTGCATGGGGCTATGGCAATTCCCCCACCTCCCACAAAAGCCCACAGGAGCCACACACCCTTTAAGGAGCTCGCGGCTCCTGCGGGCTTTTCTATGAGGAGGGAGGAGGGACTGACTGGCTGCGTCAGTCCTGGGAAAAAGCCTGCAAGAGCTGCGCGGAGCTTGTGTGTGGCTCTTGGGGGCTTTTCCTGCCTGCCTCCCCCCTGCATTCGCTCCATAAGACGCACACACATTTTCCCTTACTTTTTAGGAGGGAAAAAGTGCGTCTTATGGAGCGAAAAATACTGTATATGGGCTCGCAACATTCTCTGGGATCTCAGAAACAGGTCTTTTCCAGAACTACCTGCAGATGCCAGGGACTGAAGCCATCTTGACCACTAGCAGTGCTGCCACCCAATCCTCTGAGCCCCCCAAGTAAATCAACACACACTATTTTTGTAAGGAAGGTTGTGGTTCCC
Source organism: Podarcis pityusensis (assembly GCF_964106645.2). Lineage (NCBI taxonomy): Eukaryota > Metazoa > Chordata > Lepidosauria > Squamata > Lacertidae > Podarcis > Podarcis pityusensis. The sequence continues at coordinate 8,877,155 of NC_138036.1, read as the reverse complement.
CCATTAGTCTCAGGCAAAAGCATGGTGCTTTCGTTGACAGGGCCTTTTCAGTGGTGGTTCCCCGCTTGTGGAACGCCCTCCCTAGCGAGGTGCGCCTCTCTCCATCATGATTAACTTTCAGGGAGGGTCCCGAAACATTGCTGTTTATGCAGACATTTGGTGGCTGAAGAATACTGGCAGTCCCATCACCTACCTCTAGATGTTACGAATTGGAGTTGTCTTTAGAATGTTTTTGCTTTGCTATGGCTTTTCAATTGGGAATCTGTTTGCCCCCCTCGGGGGTGGGGGCTCTTTGCAGAGAATGGGTGGGGTACAAACTTAAGAAACAATAAATAAAGGGGAAGTATGGGCCGTGTGTTTGTTCCCATGAATCCAGCTAAAAGCTGTTGGGCGTCCTTATTAAATGCTGTGTCTTTCTTGTATCTATCCTCCTTTCCTTGTTCAAATGAGTCTCTGCTCCTGCCCTAGGTTATCATTGAGGACATAGGCAACAAATGTATTTACAACTTCCCATGCGGCCGCTGGTTTGCTCTGGATGAAGATGATGGGAAAATCCAGCGGGATATTCTAGTGGGAGGAACAGAGGCTACAGGTAAATGCATTTGCAGGTAAAAATACTCCTTTGGGCTTGGCCTAAATATTTATCATTCAGGAAAGGGGAACTAATGCAGCTTTTCTAAAAGGGAAGAAGCACAGGAAAAAAACACACCTTCCTTCCGTATCCACAACTGGGCATCTTCCTTGAAATGAACATTTCAGCTTGTGCTCTCTGCATCTCCCCAATTTTTTAAAAAGTGGGGGATAATTTCCTGCCTACCCCTGAAACATGGGCTTCTCCTCTACAACAAGGGAATATACCTGAAACATACTCAGAGTCGAGAGTGGATTTCATGCGCTTTATTCAGCTCATAGTGGTGAGGAGGAATGGAAGTTCCACCAGAATGTCTGCTTTATATACATTATTTACACAATGGGCCCCACATTATTGGCTAATTCCGGGATTCTCCTGTAGGCCAATCAGGTTGCGGATTCACTTCCACCTGGAGCTGGATTGGGTGGCTCCTGTGGACCAATCAGACCGCTGCATTCTGAATCCTATTGTTCTAGGACCAATCAGACTGCTGCATTCTGAATCCTATTGTTCTAGGACCAATCAGACTGCAGCATTTTGGATCCTATTCAACTCAGTACATAACAATACCCTTCTGTTACATGGGGGGCAGAATAGAGGACTTCTGCCTTTAGGTGTGGGGTCATTGACTATAGCTTTCTCACATTAGATCCATGCAGCATTGTGTATCACATCTTTTAAACATGGGGCCCACTGGGATTGGTGGGGTGGAAAACAGGGAGGCCAACAGTAGGTGGCGCTAGAGCTAAAGACAGGCAGAGCCAACTGATTTTAGTTCCCTCTCCATCCTCTTCCCTGTTGAGTTCTACAAGGGCAACACTAAGGAGGAAGAAGACAGGATATAAGCAAGACAGCAGGCAACTGAGGTCTGGCTAAAGGCTGACTGAGGTTAGTGGACCAGCTGCCATTGCATTGAAAGGCGGTATTTTGGAAACATGGGAGCTTAGGAGAATGCTTTTCGTCTGTTCATTGATATAATTGATATAATCCCCCTTTAAAGCCTTCAAAATTTATGGCTTGCAGACCTAAATATAGAATAAGAGAACAAGAAGAACATACTTTTACAGAAGATTGGACTATGTTTATTGAATATACGGGGGGAAATTGTGTATATTTGAAAACATGAGCAGCGTTAAGATAAATTCAACTGTGTAAATAAGTTTTGATGGCTGTAATCATGGAATACTGAATGGTTTAGTTTATTTAAAATATGCAGGGATTTATGTTATGCAAAATGAACCATGGAAAGAGAGGAAGGAAGTCATTGATATTTTAAGGTTGTTTAAGTGAATATTCTAAAATGTAAAACAGAAAATTTGATAAAAATTATGGGGGGGGGGGACACACAAAATTTATGGCCACCAACTGCATCCTTGGGGAGCAGAGTTCACAGTACAGCTATGTGCTGTGAGAAGAGCCAGTGTGGTGTAGTAGTTAGAGCATTGGACTAGGGCCTGGCAGAGACCAGGGTTCAATTTCCCACTTGGCGATCATGCTCACTTGGTGAACTTGGGGACCAGTCATTCACTCTCAGCCTAACCACCTTGAGCTCGCTGGAGAAAAAGGTGGGATATAAATGCATAGCTGTCAACTTTCAGATTTGAAAATAAGGGATCAGCAATCTCAAAAATAAGGGATCAGCAGCCTCACTTGTCCCGGGACAGTCTACGAGAATTTAACAATCCGGGATAGCAGCGGGAAGCAGCGGGAAACGGCGCTGGAATAAGGGAATTTCCCGTAAAAAAGGGAAGGTTGACAGCTATGTATAAATGCAATAAATAAATAAGAAATAAAATAAGCAAGAGGTAGTTCGTGACTTGTCTTAGGGCAGTGATGGAACCTGGAGCACGAACGACTCTGCTAGGTAAATTTGATTTCGGTGGTCCAGGCAGCCGGATCTGCAGGTTTGAAGCAAGAACAGCTGTTGGGGAGGGGCAAAGCCCTGGAGCTGGTCTACAACTGGCATTGCTGCCATATATTGGGGTCGCGAGGGTTGGGGCAGGGTGGCAGCAAGGTCAGGGTGCTAGTGAATGTAGCTATGCTGCTGGCTGGGTTTGGGAGCCAGGTCTGTGACTCCACACACCCCTGCCGGCTGTTCCTGTTTTGAAAGTTGTGCGGCAAGTTCCCGCCTCCCCCCAGTGGAAATAAAGACACATGACACAATTATTAAGGTTAATGGGCTAAATAAGGCCACAACTTTATTGGTTACAGGTGATGAGTGGTATTGGCTTAGGCATTGATCCTAACAGACTATCCAGCTTCAGCCCGTCCGCTTGAAGTCCAGGAAGGGTTAAACACCAGTAGGGGGAGTCCTGCTGATGCACATCAACTAGGAACTCCTCCAGGGTCACTGATTGGGGGCGTGCTTTAGGCCCTCACCTCCATAGGCCTCAGACAGGGCTACACCCCCCAGAATCCTTTATTGGACTACCCTTCAATATATGGGGCAGGTGATGGCGCTTCCTCCCTTCTTCCATCTACAATACCAATACCAATGCCTAACCACCAATACCAAGAAAGTTGTGATGATTTGCTACGAGGTAGGCAAAAACCAAGTGGCTGGTGCCAATTTGCCAAGTGGAAAAATTCCTACCAGGCCCCTCAATGGCGACCAACCGAGGTCCATAGCTAGGTCAAGGAACGAAAATATTAAAGGGCGGGAGGGTGGGAAACTGGAGCAGCTGGAGGTGGCAAAAGAGGGAGATCCCCGGCCGCGCCTGCATTAAATGGAGCAGGCCATGTCCCCCGAGCCAGCTGATTGGCTGGCCAGGGGGTGACGCGGCCAAGGATTCCCCCAATCACATGGAGGCTGAGTCCAGCCTCTGCGCGCATGGTGGGGGCGTGACGCCCGCAACACCACCTCCTTTGCAAGGTGGAAGTGGCTTTACAGAACAGGCTTCTGAAATAGAAAAACTACAAGGGCACCAAGTGAATGCCCTGGTATTTGCTGTGGGAGCTGCTGGCTTCCCAGTTACTGGGAAGGAAAATAAAAAATGCATCCAAGTCAAGGATGCTTTTGATGCTCATTTTGCAGCAGGTTTTAAGATTACGGAGGTGCGTGGCCTCTTCTTTAACCCTGCAGCCACTGCCCAAGATGCCCGGTGGCAGCCCTGTTTCAATTTCATAAGGAAACTGGCAAAACGGAGGAATTCTAGCCCGTTCTCGAGGTGACAGAGAGCAGAATTTCTCCTGCCAGATCAGAACCTGATAGGATCTGTACTTAACACTTTCTCCTCGACATTTTGCCGTTAAGCTGAGAAGGCAAAGTTTGCTCTTGCAAAGATGCCTTCAGGACATCCTTTCCCCAAAGGTTGCTGATGCTCTGAAGGCCACCCAGGGCTTCCTGCCCCCTGGGGAGAAGGGCAGGGGGTGGGGGGAACAGGCCATCAAATAATATTCCAGGCCTCAAGGCATCTGGGCAAGCAGCGGGCATGCTGGGGGCGGCTGCTGCTTTATCCAGGCTTCTTCTAGCGGAGTCACAGCCTCCGTCGTGTGAGGCGCCCTTTCGGAATGGCTTAATAATTGATTTGAGCAACGGGTGGACAAGCTGTTGCTGGTGTGCTCCACACCCATCGGTTTTATGCTTTGGATTCTTGGCTTGGCAGGTGGAAATGAGCAAACCGTATCTTCCTTCCCCAACTCGTGGGTGCCAATCCTGACTCTGCAACCTGCTTTTACCCACAATTGTCTGTCTGCAGAATGCCGCAGTGAGGCTCCTTACGGGGTCCTTGCCGTGGGATCACATTCATCCAGTGCTTTACCAACTGCACTGGCTCCCGGTGGAGTACAGGGTCAGGTTTAAGGTGCTGGTTTTGAGCTTTAAAGCCCTACGCGGCCTAGGACCCACGTACCTACGGGACCGCCTCTCCTGGTATGCCCTGCAGAGGACCTTAAGGTCCACAAATGACAACACTTTGGAGGTCCCAAGTCACAAGGTGGTTAGGTTGGTTTCAACTAGGGCCAGGGGGGCCTTTTCAGTACTGGCCCCAACTTGGTAGAACGCTCTGTCACAAGAGACCAGGGCCCTGCGGGACCTGACATCTTTCTGCAAGACAGAGCTGTTCTGCCTGGCCTTTGGTTTGGACTCAGTCTGACCCTTATGTTTCCTTCCCCTTATGGTTTTGATCTATGGGCTATTATTAAAATGAGGCTGCTTTTTAAATTGTATTTTAACCTGTATTTTAAATTGTTTTTCCCCCCTTCCCCTATTATGTTTTTATTGTAATTTTACTGGTGTCAGCTGCCCTGAGCTCGGCTCTAGCTGGGGAGGGCGGGGTATAAATAAATTATTATTATTATTGTTATTATTATTATTATTATTAGTAGTAGTAGTAATAATAATGAGAGCTCCAGCAAAGAAATGCCTTCTCATCCTTTGAGAAAATAAGGGCTCACGTGCCTTAGCAGAAGGCCACAATGGATATTAGAACTTTCCCACACGGCTTTATGTAGACTTGCTAGCATTGCTATTCTAAGCAGAAAAACGAATCTTCTCCTTCTCCTTCCTGTTCTTCCATCCAGCAAGGCAAAGGGTGGGTCCAATGGGATTCAGAATCAGAAGAGGTGAGGTGATTCTGAGTCAACCTTTTTGAGCCAGTGGGCACATTGGGAATCTTGAGGAAGTGTCGTGGGACCAGTCCCAGATATGGCTGCAGAGGGGGTGTGGCACATTACAAAAGGGCTGCCACATTTCAAAGAGCAGGAAAGAGAAGCAGGGCCACGAAAAGCTCTATCAATGGGGAAAAGGCACTTACATCAGGCTAGCTAGCAGATCTGGAGTTGCAGACAGGAACCTGTCCTGAATTTCCCTGGGGTTTCTACTGAAAATTATGTTGTAGGTTGTTGCACCCCACTAATGCATCCTAGCCCCTCATTTTCCCCGAAGGCAGCCCTTCTAAGCTTTCAGCTTCTGCTAGGCAGCATATTTGAAAAAGAGATCCTAGATGTTTAAATACAGATGTCCTTCCTCCTTTTAAATGCATGGCTTTGGAAACACCGGGCTGAGTGTGCTTCCTTCGGCTCTCTCCCAGGATGGGAGCATTTCCCTCCCTTCCGAAAGTCGAGCATCAGAGTAGCTCTGCACTGAGTATTATTTATTCAACCTGCTTAGTGTCATCATGCGGCTTTTGCCATCGTTGAACTGCTACTCAGGTCTTTCCCCGCTAGTGTGTAATAGAGGCTATCGCTGTTAAGACCTCCTGCCGTGGGCCTTTCAATGTTATATGCAATTTAACAAGGTGAAATCTTTGCAGAAGGAAAACTACGATATTTACAGTACACCGCAGGCAGCCGTGAAACAACAGAAGCCCCTGCAAGGACAAGCCTAGTGCCTGGATTTTACTTAAACCCCAGTTGCGGCTGGTAGTTGCGGCTGGTAGTTGCAGCTGCTATCGTTAGCCCCGAGCTCTGGTGCAAAATCAGCCTCGGAGGATTCACACATTTAAAGCACAAGACTGTCATGGAATTCTACTCAGTATTGATCCAGAGTAGATTCCAATGTATAGTTGCTGTTGTTGTTGTTGTTTAGGCGTTTAGTTGTGTCCGACTCTTCGTGACCCCATGGACCAGAGCACGCCAGGCACTCCTGTCTTCCACTGCCTCCCGCAGTTTGGTCAAACTCATGCTGGTAGCTTCGATAACACTGTCCAACCATCTTGTCCTCTGTAGTCCCCTTCTCCTTGTGCCCTCCATCTTTCCCAACATCAGGGTCTTTTCCAGGGAGTCTTCTCTTTTCATGAGGTGGCCAAAGTATTGGAGCCTCAGCTTCAGGATCTGTCCTTCTAGTGAGCATTCAGGGCTGATTTCCTTCAGAATGGATAGGTTTGATCTTCTTGCAGTCCATGGGACTCTCAAGAGTCTCCTCCAGCACCATAATTGAAAAGCATCCATTCTTCGGCGATCAGCCTTCTTTATGGTCCAGCTCTCACTTCTATACATCACTACTGGGAAAACCATAGCTTTAACTATACGGACCTTTGTTGGCAAGGTGATGTCTCTGCTTTTTAAGATGCTGTCTAGGTTTGTCTAATGTATAGTTAGCAGAGTAAAAACTTAAAACACGTTGCAGGATTCCCAAAAAATAGACCAGAGGCAATTGTATTTCATCCAGCAGAGCTTTACTGCTACTGAAGGCAAATGAGCATAATGTGTCACAAATCCAATACATTCAGGATTGGCCCTGTCCATAAAAAATCCATTTGCAGGAGACGTAACTTAACTCAAACTTACAATAACTCAAAATAAATCTAAACCTTAACACTAAGCGTACTGTGCACAGAACACTACACCAGAAGAAAAAGAGATAGAAAATGACACCCAGGCTCCTTCTGGCCCTACTTTTATAGTCAGCATGACCTTGACAGAAGAGATAAGAGAACCAGTTTAAACCAGCTGTGCTCAGCTTCTCTGAAGGAATAACCCAAACACCAGGAACCTTCTGCTTGTTTCTTTCATACAGAGAAGCTTCCAGAAGCTTCCAAAACCCTCTTGAATTAATTAGAATAGGAAAGATCTCTACACACCTGTAGTGAGTATGGGTTGCTCGTGCGTAAGTTGCCGCCTCTCCTGGCTTTGTTGCCTTGTTTAAACCTTTCTGTCTGGACAGCCCTTCACTTCGTGGCTGCCTCAGTCGCCAGCAGAATCCATCAGTGGGCGTCTCTTAAACCTTTTCCAGCATAAAAGCTGTTTGACGCCAAGTCTCCTCCTACTCTCCCTGCGCGGAAGTCTTCTGCGCAGGGAGGGCGTGGGTAGCGGAGGACCCGTGCTCTCCCCGCTGGTGTCCGGTGAAGAGTCCTGGAGCCCTCTCGCCGATTCCCCCATCTGCCCCCCTTTATCCCTGGTGTTGCGCTGATTTGCTTCCTCATCTGCTGAGCTGCCTCTCTCCCTGCTGGGCCCTTCTCCAGCATCATTTGAGAGCCTCCCCTCCGCCTCTAGCTCCGATGTCAGTTCCCTGACAACATCAGATCAATATTTTTTGTACCAAGAAATGCAAACTGACAATGGACCTCCCCCCCCCCCAAATAATAATAAAGGGAATTGTAGTTTGTAAAAGGTGCTGGAGATTGTAGTTCCCTGAGGGGGAACTACAGTTCCCAAGATTCTTTGGGGGAACTTGCATGCTTTCAACGTGTGTTGGCTATGCTTTAGATGTATGGTGTTGGTGTGACCTACACATCAGTTGGAAGGATGTTGGGTGCTAGTTGAAGCCCAATTATGGTTTTGAAGAGGACTGGTCTCCCTGGCACCCCAGGTGAACAGTTTTTTTGGTGACCCCTTTATTCACCCACCCATTCTTGAATTTGTACCCCTCCCTTTTCTCTCCACGGTGGCCTACATGGTTCTCTCCACTCCTCATTTAATGCTCACAACAACCCTGTGGTGTAGGTTGTGCTGAGAGGCCGTGGCTGGTGCGAGGTTACCCACTGAGGCTCATGGCTGAGTCTCAAGGACTGGCTGGATGAGGAAGATCAGTTGGAGCATCCTGCCCAAGACCCTCCAAAGACCTCCAAAGAAGGAGACTCCACCACACTCCTTGGCAGCAAATTCCACTGTCGAACAGCTCTTACTGTCAGGAAGTTCTTCCTAATGTTTAGGTGGAATCTTCTTTCTTGTAGTTTGGATCCATTGCTCCGTGTCCACTTCTCTGGAGCAGCAGAAAACAACCTTTCTCCCTCCTCTATGTGACATCCTTTGATATATTTGAACATGGCTATCATATCACCCCTTAACCTCCTCTTCTCCAGGCTAAACATGCCCAGCTCCCTTAGCTGTTCCTCATAAGGCATCGTTTCCAGGCCTTTGACCATTTTGGTTGCCCTCCTCTGGACACGTTCCAGTTTGTCAGTGTCCTTCTTGAACTGTGGTGCCCAGAACTGGACACAGTACTCCAGGTGAGGTCTGACCAGAGCAGAATACAGTGGCATTATTACTTCCCTTGATCTAGATGCTATACTCCTATTGATGCAGCCCAGAATTGCATTGGCTTTTTTAGCTGCCACGTCACACTGTTGGCTCATGTCAAGTTTGTGGTCAACCAAGACTCCTAGATCCTTTTCACATGTACTGCTCTCAAGCCAGGTGTCACCCATCTTGTATTTGTGCCTCTCATTTTTTTGCCCAAGTGCAATACTTTACATTTCTCCCTGTTAAAATTCATCTTGTTTGCTTTGGCCCAGTTCTCTAATCTGTCAAGGTCATTTTGAAGTGTGATCCTGTCCTCTGGGGTGTTAGCCACCCCTCCCAGTTTGGTGTCATCTGCAAATTTGATCAGGATGCCCTTGAGTCCATCATCCAAGTCGTTGATAAAGATGTTGAATAAGACCGGGCCCAAGACAGAACCCTGTGGCACCCCACTAGTCACTCTTCTCCAGGATGAAGAGGAACCATTGATGAGCACCCTTTGGGTTCGGTCAGTCAGCCAGTTACAAATCCACTGAGTGGTAGCATAGTCAAGACCGCATTTTACCAGCTTCTTTACAAGAATATCATGAGGCACCTTGTCAAATGCCTTGCTGAAATCAAGGTAGGCTACATCCACTGCGTTCCCTTCATCTTCCAGGCTTGTAATTCTGTCAAAAAACGAGATCAGGTTAGTCTGACATGACTTATTTTTCAGAAATCCATGCTGACTATTGGGGATCACAGCATTCCTTTCTAGGTGCTCACAGACTGTTTGCTTAATGATCTGCTCCAGAATCTTCCCTGGTATTGATGTCAGACTGACTGGGCGGTAATTATTTGGGTCCTCTCTTTCCCCCTTTTTGAAAATAGGGACAACATTTGCCCTCCTCCAGACTTTGCCTGTTCTCCAGGAATTCTCAAAGATGACTGCCAGTGATTCTGAGATCACATCTGCCAGTTCTTTTAATACTCTTGGATGCAGTTCATCTGGCCCTGGAGACTTGAATACATCTAAACTAGCCAAGTATTTTTGTACTATCTCCTTAGTTATTCTGGGCTGTGTTTCCTCTGCTGAATCATTTGCTCCAAATTCTTCAGGTCGGGCATTGTTTTCTTTATCGGAGAAGACTGAGGCAAAGAAGGCATTGAGGAGTTCAGCCCTTTCTGTGTCCCCTGTTTGCATTTCACCATCTTCTCCTCTGAGTGACCCCACTGTTTCTTTGTTCTTCCTTTTGCTACGAACATACCCATAAAAGCCTTTTTTGTTGCTTTTAACCTCTCTAGCAAGCCTGAGTTCATTCTGTGCTTGACTTGGCTTGCTTGACAGCTCCTTGACACTGAGTAAGGATTGAACCCTGGCTGAGTGGAATGTGCTCTTGAACTCTAACAATACCACTTCCTTGCCCGTATAGAGATGGGTGTACGAATGTGGGTAGAAACCTGCCTATAATAATACTAATAATACTAATAATACTAATAATACTAATAATACTAATAATACTAATAATATTACTAATAATAATTTATTATTTATACCCCGTCCATCTGGCTGAGTTTCCCCAGCCACTCTGGGCGGCTCCCAATTGAGTGTTAAAAACAATACAGCATTAAATATTAAAAACTTCTCTAAACAGGGCTGCCTTCAGATGTCTTTTAAAAATAAGTTAGCTGTTTATTTCCTTGACATCTGATGGGAGGGCGTTCCACAGGGCAGGTGCCACTACCGAGAAGGCCCTCTGCCTGGTTCCCTGTAACTTCACTTCTCACAGCGAGGGAACCACCAGAAGGCCCTCGGCGCTGGACCTCAGTGTCCGGGCTGAACGATGGCGGTGGAAATGCTCCTTCAGGTATACAGGACCGAGGCCGTTTAGGGCTTTACAGGTCAGCACCAACACTTTGAATTATGCTCGGAAAAGTACTGGGAGCTAATGCAGATCTCTCAGGACCGGTGTTATGTGGTCTCGGCGGCCACTCCCAGTCACCAGTCTAGCTGCCGCATTCTGGATTAATCGCAGTTTCCGGGTCACCTTCAAAGGTAGCCCCACGTAGAGCGCAAAGGTAAAGTTAGCAGGCATTGCTCTGCCTCTGACCCCACCCACTTTTGGCACATGGCCTCCAGAAGCCTTCTCAGAATGGAATGTGGCCCTTGGCCTGGCAACTTCCCCCACTTGCCCTGTAAAAAGTGTTGCCGATAGAGCAGATGCCAAGACTTCCACTGTGGTGGTTCCTCATCTCCCTCCCTGTGTCTTCTCCCATCTCCCACCATCCAGGCATTGTCTACAACGTGGCTGTGGTGACTGGGGACATCAGAGGGGCTGGTACAAACTCCAAAATCCACATGGTCATGCACGGCTCCAAAGGGCTGAAGAACAGCGGGAAGGTCTTCCTGGAAGGAGGCGAGTTCGAGCGTGCCAGGACCGATCTTTTCAACGTGGAGATAGCTGCTCTCCTGAGTCCCTTGAGCCGCGTCTCAATTGGACACGACAATGCAGGTGTCGGCTGCGGCTGGTACTGCGAGAAGGTGAGGATGGGTCACTTCAAGCCTTTGGACAGCTGTCCAGTCACTTTCCCCCTATTTGTGGTCTGACCAGAGTGACTTGGAAGGCTTTCAGCTCTTGTTTCAGTGATGATGCTGTCAGGTTAGCCAGTCGATACGATGCAATAATGCGTCCCTCAAATCTGATTTCGCCTAATACATGCCATGCGGCACTGAAACTTATGCAGAAATCAATTGCATGCTCATTAGGCGCCCGGGCTGCTCTGCAGTTGTGAGACTGGGGGACGGCATTCCTTCTCCGCCTCTTCAGCCACTCTTACAGTTGTGCAGAAGGGATGTGGAGGTTATTTGTGGCAGGTTTGCGTTAATTTCTAGGGAGAGGCAGCAGATTCCGGATCAAACCCAAGAGATGTGTCATCCTGCGATTTGTGGACATTGCAGTTTTGCAGTTCAGTTATTATTATTAATAATAATAATAATAATAATTATTTATTATTTATACCCCGCCCATCTGGCTGGGTTTCCCCAGCCACTCTGGGTGGCTTCCAACCGAATATTAAAAACAATACAGCATCAGACATTAAAAACTTCCCTCAACAGGGCCACCTTCAGTTGTCTTTTAAATGTAAAATAGTTGTTTATTGCCTTGACATCTGCTGGGAGGGCATTCCTCAGGGCAGGCGCCACCACCAAGAAGGCCCTCTGCCTGGTTTCCTGTAACCTCACTTCTCATAGCGAGGGAACCGACAGAAGGCCCTCGGCGCTGGACCTCAGTGTCCGGGCTGGATGATGGGGATGGAGATGCTTCTTCAGGTATACTGGACCGAGGCCGTTTAGGGCTTTAAAGGTCAGCACCAACACTTTGAATTGTGCTCGGAAGGGATAGGAGGAACAGGAGAGGGATGGGTGGCTTGTTTTAGGAAGGGTGTGTGTGATGTGATAGCCAGTTCCAAATATTTCAAGGAATAGAGACAGCAGATAAATTCAATTCAGTCCACATTTGTAGGCTAACCTAACTATGTAATTAGCATTTCCTGAAATCATGTGGGAACCAAAACACAGCCATCCTTTGAAAATTTGCACCTCTCTGAAGTGCTGTTCTCCAGCCAAGTAGAGTGTCCATAAAATGCATTGCTTCAGGGGATATTTCATGGCAAAAATGTGTATGTTAGGCAAAATTGTATCAGGAGAAATTTGCACTAAAATGATGCAGGATTTTCATGAGGAATGCATTAAAAAAAATACTGCAAAGGAACTCAGCTCGGTGGTGGAACATCTGTCTTGCCTTCAATAGGTCTCGAGTTCAAGTGCTGGTGTCTCCCAGTAGGGCTGGGAGCATCTCATGGCTGAGTCAGTGTAGACAGTTGTGAGCTAGATGGAGCAGAGGTCTGACTCTATATAAGATAGCTCCCTATGTGTGCACCGACCCCTCTCAGTCTCCAGGCTTCAAAGATAGCCGCCTGGAGCCTCTGGAGCACGGCAGGAGCTCCTGCTGCTCTCCGGAGGCTTCGGGTTCCTTTCGCTGAAGGGTAGGTGCCCCTTCAGCTAAGGCGCAGTGCCCCTTCAGCTAAGCGGGAGGAGAAATGGAAGGGGTTCCGTTTCTCCTGCCACTTCGCTGAAGGGGCGCTGCGCAGAGAGGGGGAGATGTTTTTTTCTTGTTCTCCCCCTCTAAAACAAGGTGTGTCCTATGGTCGGGTGCCTCCTATAGAGCGAAAAATACGGTAAGCCCGGGCACACATAATCAATCACGTGACATGGGGCACACACACACACACACCATTTGAAAGTCAATGCCCATTAACTTTGGGGACCCCCTCAAATATTTTATTGAGGGGACTGAAGGGACCTTGGAGTTAGGATTTTTATCCATCCGTGCTGCTCCAGCAGTAGCACTATGTTTTGTGTATATCATGTGAGTGTCTGAGAGAGCGTGAGACAGGAAGTCTCAGTACTGTTGGAAGTTGGAAGTTTAGTTTCACTTCTGTTTGTGATGCTGTTCTGTACTGGTCCTGAGAGGAGAGCACAGACATGCTGATGGATTCTGCGTATATAGACTGTAAAATAAAGTAGTTTTAGAACTACGATTGACTCTTTCTTCTGCTATGATATGCCAGAAGACGAGCGTACTCCTATTAGGAAGGAGGGGTCGCTTATTACCGGTCTCTCTGGACTGAGGGAGATTTATAGCCAGAGAGTGACCACCAGAGAGACACCCCAGAGTCTTGGGAAGTTGGCAGCCTTCCCAGGCGTGTTTCCAACGCTTGGCCCCTGGGAGTTGGCTCCTCTGTGTTCGTGAATGCATTATGTCTCACTAGGAGGGTGTGAAAATAAAATAAAAAATCCTTCCAGTAGCACCTTTAAGACCAACTAAGTTAGTTCTTGGTATGAGCTTTCGTGTGCAAGCACACTTCTTCAGATACACTGAAACAGAAGTTGCCAGATCCTTCTATATAGTGAGAAGGTGGGGAGGGGTATTACTCAGAAGGGTGGTGGGAATGGGAGATTGGCAGATAGCTGAGATGAGCCTGCTGACGACTCAGCAGTGGAGGGTGTGTGTAGGAGGGTGTGGGCAATGGAAAAATGGATGGTCTATTCCGGCGCTCCCTTTCCCCTTCCAGGTGGTGGTGTATTGCCCATTTACTGGTATCGAACAGACCTTCCCGTGTGGGAAGTGGCTGGATGAGGATGACGGGGATGGACTGGTGGAACGGGAGCTGTACGAAATGGTCTCGCTGCGTAAGAAGAGACTGAAAAGTAAGTGCGAAAGAGCAAAGCTTGAAGGGCATCCATCATTATTTGAAAACCCTCCTGCCCTTGGGAGCACTCAAGGTTGTTGTTTTTCTGCTGACATTTCTTTCTTGGTACGGAGAACCAAAAATTCGTCTTCTTCTTTTTTGCTTCCTATGGCAGCCATTTTATATTGGCATCCACAGCACTGTTGTCAATATGGGAGTACTGGCACCTCCAATTTTTTACATGAGGGGGGAAAATAAGCATCGAGAGCACTGCAAGCCACTGGTCTGAGTCAAAAAAAGGTCAAAAAATGGCCTTTTTAGCTTAGAGAAAATGTGAGTAAGAGTTGACAAGCTACGACTTTATAAAATCACGTGTGACATGGGGGAAGTGGAGAGAGAAAAGGTTTTCTCCCCCTTCCATGACACTAGAACATGTGAACATCTCAGGAAGCTGGATGTTGCAAGATTCAGGACATATAAAAGAAAATACCGTATTTTTCACTCCATAGGGTGCACCAGACCATAGGGTGCAACTAGTTTTTAGGGGGGGAAATAAAGGAAAAAAATTATTTTCCCCCCCCGGCCCCAAAGAGCAAAGAAGCCAAGACAGTGAGCGGGATCCATCCCGCTGGCTGTCTTGGCTTCCTCTTTACGCACAACCTCTCCAGCCGGTAGAGGCTGTGCGCGGCTTTGGCAGAAGCCAAGACAGCGAGCGGGATGGATCCCACCGCTGTCTTGGCTTCGTTTTTAGCCGCGGGGCTGGGGCGGGGGAAACCTGAGCTTCCCCCGACCCCAGCCCCCAGAACAGGTCCGGGAGCGGCGGCAGGGTTGCGCGCAGCCTTGCCGCCGCTCCCGGAGCTTGCGGGGCTGGGGGAGCGCTCCAAAGGTTTGCGGATAGCTGCCTGAAGCCCGGGGAGTGCAGCGGGAGTTGGCACTGTGCTCCCCGGGCTTCAGGCTTCAGGCTGCTATCCGCAAGCCTTCAGAGCCTGGCGGGAACTCCCGCCGCGTTCAGAAGGCTTGGGGATAGCTGCCTGAAGCCTGGAGAGCAAGAGGGGTCGGTGCGCACTGACCCCTCTCGCTCTCCAGGCTTCAACAAAAGCCTGCATTCGCTCCATAGGATGCACACACATTTCCCCTTCATTTTTGGAGGGGAAAAAGTGCGTCCTATAGAGCGAAAAATACGGTACTTCTTCACGTCTCATGTAGTTAAACTATGGAACTCTCTGCCACATGAGGTAGTGATAGCCATCAGTGCTAGAGCGCCCAACCTGTTAAATAGTAGATTCCAGGTATGTTCTCAATCCCCGCTGGCTCCAGGGTGTCTGCTGTCCTCCAGATCCTTTGGGGACAAATTGCTGCATAAGGTTCATAACTGGCGGGGAGAATTTACATTGTCCCTCCTCCAGTGCCCATCACATCAGTGCAATGAATGCTTTTAAAATTAGTTAAGGGGCTGCATGATCAAGACGCCTCTGTGATGAACAGTTTGTCCCGTTTAAGGAGCGATTCCATTGCAGCCGCGCTCATTACAGCGAACATCGCTTAATGTGACAGCCACTTTATCTCTGCAGTGCAGTCCATTCTGCGAAAGCATTTATGACCTTTAAACTGCCATATTATCGACCCTGACTGCTATTGACAGCGTAATCCCTTTGTGGATGTTGTATATTAAACGGGGAGGAAGCAGTGCCCTTGAGTAATTGGTGACCTTTCGCTGCCATACAACGGGATAAACTTGCATTGTCATCTGCCTCGCCTGCTTCGGAAAGGATATGCTTTCTCATTGAGAGGCTCAGGATTTTTCCTCAAACCGGTGGTGTGTTGCCATGAAGAGTGCTGAATATTTGCACAGTTGTTGCCAGTCATCACAGCTGTGCCCATCTGCAACTTTTCTCCGGTGACCTCAGGGCAGGCATCCTCAAACTCAGCCCTCCAGATGTTTTGGGACTACAATTCCCATCATCCCTGACCACTGGTCCTGTTAGCTAGGGATGATGGGAGTTGTAGTCCCAAAAACATCTGGAGGGCCGAGTTTGGGGGTGCCTGCCTCAGGGTGATGTATATGGACTATCCTTTCTCCTCACAATAACCCTATGAGGTAGGGACTGTACCACCATTTCAGGGTCCTTCCAGCCTATTATTATTATTATTATTATTATTATTATTATTATTATTATGCATTGGTGTTAGAAGAGAAGGAGCGATCTCTCTTTTGGCTGGATGCTCTCCCCTAAAAAAAGGGCAGCAATTTCCAGCACCTCTTTTCCTAGGAAAAAAACCCTGCGCCTGACACACTATACAGTGGTACCTCGGGTTAAGTACTTAATTCGTTCCGGAGGTCCGTTCTTAACCTGAAACTGTTCTTAACCTGAAGCACCACTTTAGCTAACGGGGCCTCCTGCTGCTGCTGTGCCACCAGAGCGCGATTTCTGTTCTCATCCTGAAGCAAAGTTCTTAACCCGAGGTACTATTTCTGGGTTAGCGGAATCTGTAACCTGAAGTGTATGTAACCCGAGGTACCACTGTACAGTGGTGCCCCGCAAGACGAATGCCTCGCAAGACGGAAAACCCGCTAGACGAAAGGGTTTTCCGTTTTGGAGGTGCTTCGCAAAACGAATTTCCTATGTGCTTGCTTCGCAAGACGAAAATGTCTTGCGAGTTCCTGCGGGGTTTTTTTCCTCCCCCCCCCTTTTTCCCAAGCCGCTAAACCGCTTATCAGCTGAAGGCTAAGCCGCTTATCAGCTGATCTTTAAACCGCTTAACAGCTGATGCTAAGCCGCTTATCAGATGATCTTTAAGCCGCTTAACAGCTGATGGCTAAGCCGCTTATCAGCTGATCTTTAAGCCGCTTAACAGCTGATGCTAAGCCGCTTATCAGCTGATCTTTAAGCCGCTTAACAGCTGATGCTAAGCCGCTTATCAGCTGATCGTTAAGCCGCTTAACAGCTGATGCTAAGCCGCTTATCAGCTGATCGTTAAGCCGCTTATCAGCTGATCTTTAAGCCGGCTAAGCCGCTAATACTGTAGCGCTAAGCCGCTAACCTCTAATGGGCTTGCTTCGCAAGACGAAAAAACCCGCAAGACGAAGAGACTCGCGGAACGGATTCTTTTCGTCTTGCGAGGCACCACTGTATATGCAAGGATTTCTCTCCTTTTTTTTCCTATGGAGAAACATTCCATTTTGTAAGCCTTAAGTAGTAAAGACCAGAACCCGGTTGACACCTTAGTGAGGAGCATTCCTCAGAGACCTTTATAGCTGAGCCAGGCTTTGACCCTGGCTGTCTGCTGGCAGTCTTGGCGTTTGGGTGGGATTTTGAGGTAGAAGATCAGGGCCCTACTCAGGAAAAATGAATGGGAGGGACCCTAAACACAGCAGGACTGGATTTTCACATTTTGAAGTCACCCACATTACTATGTAAAGGCATGTCCACCCTCTGCAATGAGACCATTAAGTCCAGTGTCTTAACTCACCAGTTACCTGACTGCACACCTGCTCCCAGGTCCATACGCACAACATTACAGTCTACTTTGTGAAAGTGCCGTGTTGCATGAGTTCAGACGCTTTTGTTCTTGGGAGGCAAGGGAAATTCACATACGCAAGTGGAAGCAATGGATCGGGGCTAGCATGAGTGCAATGTTGAGCTGAAATGGAAGAGAAGGTTTTTATGGATCGTTTGCAAAGCGATTCACATTGCTTCATCTCCAGGCTATGAGAAGAGATTTCCCTGTTGAACATCTGCACAACAGAACTGGTATTTAAGGCACTGGGCATGTGCTTTATAAAAAAAGAACCTCTCTATTCATCTCTGGTTCTCTGGTTTGGTTTCCTTCTTTGTTTTTCCTTTATCACCAGCTTTCACTATTCTAATTCACTGATTCAGAACCTTTTGTTTTATAAGAAAACCCTTGGTCCCTGTGGATATGGACAAGTGATATTAAGGGCGCAGGGACAGACGCCCCCATCTTCCTCCAGGTTTACGGTGACAAAGGAAAGTCTGACGAAATGAAGCTGGACAATAACTCTGATAACTTTGAAGCTGGACAAACAGACAAATTCATGGTATGCCTTCCTCTCCGCTATGTGTGCTGTGCTCCAAACACAGACTTGTGTTTACTGCCCTGTTAACCTGGGAATCAGCCCAAACACTTCCTGTTTGCAGTTAGTGCTGGTTAAATGGCACAGAAGAACAGCCAGTCAATTCCTTGTGGTTTATGTGAAAGGGTTTAATAGCCCTTATAAAAGGAAGGAAATAGCAAACTTATTGGAGATGTCAGAGTATGTTGGCGCTTCATTGACTTGGAATGCTGAACGTGTGACAAATTCTTCCCTTAAATACAAGGTGAAAATTATGATGCCCGCGTTCTTCTCCGGTTCAGATTTAATCTGAACCAGAGAAGAATCCTGCCCCTTCTCTCTTCTCTCCTGACCACCTGTCAGTCTCCAAACTCATACTGCCCAGTGACAGAACGTTAACTGTACCAACGTCAGCATTGACTACATGTAACCCACTGCAAAATGTGAAGGGTTCGCAAGATCTCCCCTTTCCCTGCCAGGCATACAAACGGTTCCGTTAATGCTTTCCCTATGTTATGTAGTGTGACCCATGTTTTAACATTGACCGTAGCTTGCAAAAGAGAACCTTATAATTAATTCACTACAGAGATGTATGCGTACTCCATTTTTCTCCCCCTGCTTCCTGATTTTCACAATACCCTAAATTAACCCAACTAGGAGCTAGCCTTGCTCTTGGTACTTTGAAGCCTAGCATTCAAATCAGAAAGTGCTTCACTACATGCAGTTCGATCCATCTGTCTTCCTGAGTAGACTTTCCTGTGCCATACGCACTGACCCCAGCATTCTTCTAGTTTACTCTATGGCTAGGGATCAACGCACATCAGATCAGCACATCTCTGGGGAAAGCTCTGCTCAGATCACATACACAGACTTAGCTACCAGGATTTGTTTAGCTTCTGACCTTCTTGGGCAGGGGTCAGCAAACTTTTTCATCAGGGGGCCGGGCCACTGTCCCTCAGACCTTGTGGGGGGCCAGACTATATATTGAAGAAAAAAATGAACAAATTCCCATGCCCCACAAATAACCCAGAGATGCATTTTAAATAACAGGACATATTCTACTCATGTAAAAATACGCTGCTTCTCAGACCGTCCGTGGGCCAGATTGAGAAGGTGATTGGGCCAGATCCAGCCCCCGGGCCTTAGTTTGCATACCCATGTTCTTGGCGAAGCAAGATGTGTTTAGAGAGCAGTGTTTGTTTTCATGATGCAGTCAGTGCGATCAACTGGAAAATCAGCATCACATAATTTTAAAGTAGGGACGTGGGTGGCGCTGTGGGTTAAACCACAGAGCCTAGGACTTGCTGATCAGAAGGTCGGCGGTTTGAATCCCCGCAACAGGGTGAGCTCCCGTTGCTTGGTCCCTGCTCCTGCCAACCTAGCAGTTCAAAAGCATGCCAGTGCAAGTAGATAAATAGGTACCGCTCCAGCGAGAAGGTAAACGGCATTTCCGTGCGCTGCTCTGGTTCGCCAGTAGCAGCTTAGCTGTACGCCGGCTCCCTCGGCCAATAAAGCGAGATGAGCGCCGCAACCCCAGAGTCGGCCACGACTGGACCTAATGGTAAGGGGTCCCTTTACCTTTACCTTTACTAATTTTAAAGTGGGACATGGAAAGCTGCCTTATAATGAGTTAGACCACTGGTCCATCTAGCTTAGTATTCTCTACTCTGACTGGCTGTCCCTCTCCAGGGTTTCAGGCAGGGGTTCCTCCTGTGTCTATCTGGAGATGCCGGGACTTGAACCTGGGACTTTCTGCATTCAAAGCAGATGCTGTACAGCTGAGCTACATCCCTTCCCAACCTAGGAAATGCCCTGCTGGACCAAGAGGACCCATCAAGTCCTCTTGGAAATCTGTCCAAGTTGGTGGCCATGACTATGACTTGTGCGAGCAAATCCCACAATTTACATGAGGGATGGGGAACATCGTGCTTGGGGGCCAAATACGGCCCTCCATGCCTCTTCCACAGGCCCCCAGGACTGCTCCTAGACCAAACCCTCTCTCTCCAGGCCACATCTCTCACTGCCCCAGATTTGCACCGTCCTTGAGCAAATTTGCCTGGCTCCACCCACTTTTGCATGTGGCCACAGAAGGTTGCCTAGAAAGGCCCTTCACCCCAAACATATTTTACAGGTGGATCACTTAATCTAGCCTCTTGATCACCGCAAGAATCTTGCAGCTGCAGCAAGCCTCTTTCTTTTTTGCAAGTGCCATTGATACGGAAGGAAGCTGTGCAAGAGCACTGTTCTTGTGCAACAAGCTTTTGGCTCCACCAGAGCTTGCACAGAAAATGCCCCCAATGGACTTTGCTGTTCTTGGGCATCTCCAGTTTTATTTTCCCCGGGGGCCTGATCTCCCCCCAGATTGTGCCTGTAGTAGAAAAATGCCACCACTGATGTGTTTTACCCATGTTTCCTGCAGATTGAGCTCCCAGATCTGGGCAATTTGTACAAGATCCGGATATGGCACGAGAAGAGGAGCCCATTCGCTGGCTGGCATCTACATAAGGTAAAAAACCAGCAGGAGGGATTGCACTATGGGGGCAAGATCAATCCCCTGTAATAAGCAGGAGCTTACTGTTTCCATGAACTTGCATCCTCATCTAACACTTCAACACTGACATGTGACTGGGGCAACCCAGCCAGATGGGCAGGATATAAATTATATCATCATCATCATCCTTATCATTATTTGCATGCTTGGTTTACAGTGAAACTAATGAATCTTAAGCCTCAGGGCTCCTAATCCTGGAGGGTCTCAGAAGTGACTTTAGTACACACTGCTTAAAAATATTGGGTTTAGTCAGTGGTGTAGCATGTTAGTCAGTGGTGTAGCATGGGTTGCTGATGCCTGGTGTGAGGAAAATGTTGCACCCCTCCTGGTGGACTGGGCAGCTGGGGTGGGGACACATGCAGAGGATGAACAGAGCTTGCCTCTATCAGGCTCCTCGCCCGCTGCCTCAATCCACCTGCCTACTAAACCAGCCTGCCTGCTGCCGTGATTCAGCTGCCAGGGCTCCATGCCTGATTGCACCCCCTCAAAAATGTGTGCCCGGGGCCACGACCCCCTGGCCTCGCCATGCTATGCCTCCTGGTCTAGTAGACCCAATTTGAGTCACAGCAACTTTTTGTTGTATATATTTTCAACAGTCCCAAAGTCTGAGAGTCAGTAGCACAGATGTTGTTAAGGTGTAGTGATCGGTCATGGAACAACCCCATTGAAGAAGATAACAGTGGTTACCCAGACCCCATTGCTGGTAGTGAAGGGGCTCCCATGACAGTTCAAGCTTCAGGGCCCAAAAAATGTAGGTCTGCCATGGAACCATGTTGACTTAGCTGTCGTCACAACTTTGTAAGATTAGGCATTGGATAAGCCTTTGTGAGGTTAGGCATTGGGTAAACCAAGATCATGGCCACTGGTCCCATCACCTCCTGGCAAAGAGAAGGGGAAGAAATGGAGGCAGTGAGAGATTTTACTTTCTTGGGCTCCATGATCACTGCAGATGGTGACTGCAGTCACGAAATTAAAAGATGCCTGCTTCTTGGGAGAAAAGCAATGAGAAACCTAGACAGCATCTTAAAAAGTAGAGACATCACCTTGCCAACAAAGGTCCGTATAGTTAAAGCTATGGTTTTCCCAGTAGTGATGTATGGAAGTGAGAGCTGGACCATAAAGAAGGCTGTCGGAGGCTCCTCCAACACCATAATTCAAAAGCATCAATTGTTCGGCGATCAGCCTTCTTTATGGTCCAGCTCTCACGTCCATACATCACTACCGGGACATGGGTGGTGCAGTGGTCTAAACCACTGAGCCTCTTGGGCTTGCCGATCAGAAGGTCGACGGTTCGAATCCCCACGGCGACGATGAGCTCCCATTGCTCTGTCCCAGCTTCTGCCAACCTAGCAGTTCGAAAGCACACCAGTGCAAGTCGATAAATAGGTACCGCTGTGGCAGGGAAGGTAAATGTCGTTTCCGTGCGCTCTGGTTTCTGTCACAGTGTTCCGTTGAGCCAGAAGTGGTTTTGTCCTGTTGACCACATGACCTGGAAAGCAGTCTGCGGACAAACGCTGGCTCCATTGGCCTGAAGAGTGAGATGAATGCCACACCCCATAGTCGCCTTTGACTGGACTTAACCGTCCAGGGGTCCTTTACCTTTACCTTTTTGGATAGCACTTAACAAATACTAGAAATGTCTTTCTTTTGCTATGCAGGCATGTGCAACAACAATAGCAAATCACCATTTGCCTTTTTTATTAAGAAAATAAGGCCACATTGTTAATAGATCTTGAGCCTCTAATATGATTTGATAGGCTTCTGCCTTATTTTGTGCTGCACAGATGTTTGGAGGTTCTAGCTGGGAGTTAGTAAACCATGAAGCATTGCGGATGCACGTTGGTTCCCAAGATTCATCCACGCAGTCATTCTGGCCTCATTAGTCCTCGTTTGCTGTCGCTTCCACTCCTGGAGGAAAGGTTGATGTCGAGATGCAAGAGTCCCTTGTTCATTCTCTAGTGAGAGGATTGCTAATGAGGCTGCGATGTTCAGTTGATTAATCTCTTAGATTAATCAGTTTTAAAACCCTTTTTGCAGCACAGTCTTAAGCATGTCGGCTTGGAAAAGAAGCAACAGCTTCTGTGTTCAGTACTGTGTGATTAAGTGTGGTCAGGATTACAACTTTACCTCGCAATCATATATGTGGCTATTGAGGTGTAAAGTCCCACACTAGGACTGGGCAATATCTGGAGGAGACAGTTTGGAGGAGAAAAGCAGCTAGGGGGAGGTGCTTAACCCCAACCCAGCATGCCATTTCCCACACTCCCTCCCCACAGCTGCTTCCATAAATCCATTCCACTTCCCAGTGGGGAGGAGTTGCAGTGGACCGCGTGGCCACCCACTCCCCACCGGGGGTGGGGGACTTTGTTCCCCATTGCCAGGGGATCCTGGCCACGTCAGAGCCCGGCCAGCCAATCCGCTGGCTGGGTGTGTGTAGCCGGGGCCGTTTAAACTGAGGAGCGAACCAGAGGACTTCCTCTTTGGCTCGCTTCCTCAATCACCCTCCCTCCCTCCCTATTTTGCAGGTTAGGCAATGACCTTGCTATGGACTTCGGTTGGTCGCCTTGGTTGTCCGAGGGGCCTGGTAGGAATTTTTCCACTTGGAAAATTGGCACTGGCCATTTGGTTTTCGCCTACCTTGTAGCAATCGTCACAACTTTGTTAGGGTTGTGGTTAGGCATTGTTTGACCTTGTGTGGGGGAGGGGAGGGGTGGATTCCGTTAAAGGAATCCGGGGGTGTTGATCTTGTCCGAAGCCCGGCTGGGGGCTAGAGCCTTGACACAACCCCAAGGGGAACACCAGGGGGAGCTTGAGTTGGTTTGCATCGACAGGGCTCCCCCTACCGGTGGCTTACCCTTACCGGACTTCCTGCACAATGGGCAGGAGTCAGATATAGTCAGGTCCAATCAATGCCTAAGTCAATACCGCTCACAGTCTGTAATTCAATAAAGTTGTGGCCAAAATTTGCCCAGTAACATAAACCTAATATCTTGTGTGAGTTATTTCCAACAAGGGGGTGGCTGCGGGGTCTCAACACGCAACCCCCTGTCTGAGGTTCCAAACGCACCTGGTGAGCAGCGTGGCCCAGGTTTTTCACAGCATAAGCAAATCCCAAAAAAGATGCTGTTATATGTCTGTACTTATGGGTACACCTCCTTTTGTATTCCGAGGGAAGAAAAAGAACAACAGGTTATTTAGCTAGCTGAATTTCAAGGTTAATAGAGGCCTCGTCTGGAGGAAATAAAATAACTGAACCATCTTATTAATCAACACTCATTTCCTCCACCTTACAAAGGGACACGGCTCCAGCATGTTTGGTAAATTGCATTTTTTCCTGACTCCAGTTTCAACCCTCCTTCCCCTCCTTCTTTCATTCACGTTGAACTTATTCAACATTTTGGTTCAATTTGGGTTTAATTAAAGGTAACCCTTTTGAAAACTCTGACGAAAGAGAAGTATACATTCAACTGTGACCGCTGGCTGGATAGCAACGAGGACGACAACGAGATTGTGCGGGAACTAACAGCCGAAGGCCCACAGGTGGCTGAAGTGAAGCCAGGTGAGAAGAAAGAGGACCTCCATGGGGGGCGCGGGGGGCGCGGATATTTGGGTAGCAACTAATCTCCCCCTGCCCACCCTCATGGGTACTGTATCTCCTGCAGACGCCATTAACAGGCTGAATGGCTGCAAAATTTCATTATGAAGTTGTTGGTTTTTTAAAAATAAAAAAACCCCAGCTCTTTCTGGAGATGTCCTTGTTACTTCTGCTGGGTCATGGGAAATGTTAGGGGCTTAGCAGTATAGTCGTCATTTGGGCTACACCTTCTTGGTGTCTTGAGTTCCTTTGGAGAAAGCTGTGAAAAAATGAGATAATTAGGGCACAGTCCAACCCCCTTATCCAACATCCGGAATGGGGGTTGGATGCACCCAGCCCAGAACTAGCGTCTCCCAGGGCAGAGTTCCCCATTCTGCCATCCAAAAGTGGAGGTGAGAGTAAATCCAGTACGATTGTGTCTTTGTTGTTGTTTAGTCGTTTAGTCGTGTCCGACTCTTCATGACCCAATGGACCAGAGCACGCCAGGCACTCCTGTCTTCCACTGCCTCCTGCAGTTGGTCAAACTCATGTTTGTAGCTTCAAGAACACTGTCCAACCATCTCGTGCTTGGTTGTCCCCTTCTCCTTATGCCCTCCATCTTTCCCAGCATCAGGGTCTTTTCCAAGGAGTCTTCTCTTCTCATGAGGTGGCCAAAGTATTGGAGCCTCAGCTTCAGGATCTGTCCTTCCAGTGACCACTCAGGGCTGATTTCCTTCAGAATGGATCGCTTTGATCTTCTTGCAGTCCCTGGGACTCTCAAGAGTCTCCCCCAGCACCATAATTCAAAAGCATCAATTCTTCGGCGATCAGCCTTCTTTATGGTCCAACTCTCACTTCCATACATCACTCCTGGGAAAACCATAGCTTTAACTATATGGACCTTTGTCAGCAAGGTGGTGTCTTTGCTTTTGAAGATGCTGTCTAGGTTTGTCATTGCTTTTCTCCCAAGAAGCAGGCGTCTTAGGCGCATTTAACTTGAGCAGTTTTAACCAGACATGGTTGAAGGCAGGCTGGTTGAAGTAGCACAAGTTAAACTGAAGCAAGGCTTGCAAACCCCTTCTGTGCCAGTTCCTCTTGGGGGTAAAGGTACCCCTGAGCATTAGGTCCAGTCGCAGATGACTCTGGGGTTGCGACGCTCATCTCACTTTATTGGCTGAGGGAGCCGGCGTACAGCTTCCAGGTCGTGTGCCCAGCATGACTAAGCCACTTCTGGCAAACCAGAGTAGCGCACAGAAACACCGTTTACCTTCCCGCCAGAGAGGTACCTATTTATTTACTTGCACTTTGATGTACTTTTGAACTGCTAGGTTGGCAGGAGCAGGGACCGAGCAACTGGAGTTCACCCCATCGCAGGGATTCGAACCGTTGATCTTCTAATCAGCAAACCCTAGGCTCTGTGGTTTAACCCACAGTGCCACCCGCGTTGTGCCAGTTCCTTTTTGGGGGTACCCCAGCACAAAAATAACTTTAAAGCTCTCCTCCTTGCTTTGGGATGGCAGGGCCCAACTCTGTGTTACAAAGAGGTCCGCAAACATGACATGAAGGCTGGCAACATCAACCCCGCTATGTGGGAATCCCTTGCAGACAACCACTGGCCTGGAGACAGGCAGTCAGGTCACGTGTCGTTAGCAGTGACCAGAGGAGAAATGACCCCTGGGAGAAGCGCAGTGAGATATATAGATGTCTATCTAGCACCATATTGCTTACACTGGGGTGTGTGGTGTGTTGTGGGGGTAGTACCTCTGGTGGTAGGCACATTGTGCTCCTTATGAGTAGTTTGTCCACCTTTGGTCCCCATCTGTCAGGCTTCAAGGAATTCTTACCCTCCCCCAGTAGCAGCAAGAAGCAGAGAAAAACAAAGACGAGTTCTTACTAATGAGTTTATTCAATCATCTCAGAGAGAGACAAAGGAATGCTGTCTGCCTCCCATTAATGACGTTGCTCCAGCTGAGCTCCTCCCACCTCCCTTCCTACCAAGAGCACTTCCCCTTATGGTGGCCACCAGGGGTTAATTGTCTCTGAGTCCTTTGCTCTTGCACTCTCAATGAATGCTGGGTTCTGGGAGAAGGGGGGTCAGAAATACTCTCCAGTGATAACACGTCAGCTGGCTGCTGTGTCTCCATCTCTGCCTCTCTTCTCCCAACAGCTCCCAACTCTTCTGTTTGCCTGTCTCTGAGCTGTGACCTTCCTCAAACCACTGCTGTAACTCAATACTGTCTTCCTCTTCTCTGGAAGCTTCAGGGGAAGGGAGGGGGCAGTCTCCACCATTCCTCCTCAGTCTCATCCCCCTCAGTCCAGTCCCTGACACCACCCTGCACTCAACTCTCATCTGTGGCTCCTATAAGTTGTCAGTATGTGACAGTGGCCACACCCTGGGAATGCCTTCAACTGACCAGCTAAACAAGGTGAGGGCAGGTGATGGGTCCCCAATCCCCAATGAGTTAGGGACTTCCCTTGCATGCAAAGACAGGCAGATGTGACCGATAGTGGGTCCAATGGTCAAGAATGGCAGAGGGCCTTGTCAGTGATGGCGCCCGCCCTGTGGAACGCCCTCCCATCAAGGAGATATCAAGGAGATAAACAACTGACTTTTAGAAGACATCTGAAGGCACCCCTGTTTAGGGAAGTTTTAAATGTTTGAGTTTTATTCTGTTTTTAGTGTTGTGTTGGGAGCTGCCCAGAGTGGCTGGGGAAACCCAGGCAGAGGAGCGGGGTATAAATAAATTTATTATTATTATTATTATTATTATTATTATTATTATTAGCCTTCTGCCCATGCTGTAGAGGGAAGTGAGGGGCAGGTGGGCTTGTTAGCCTGAGAAGGTAGCCCATCTAGGAGAAGGAAAACTGATTCTAAACCTCTGCTGCCTTGTGGGATATCTTTGGGAGAAGACATGGCTATGGAGTAAACCCTACACACATCCAGAGTGGAGTCCCTAAGATGGTGAGATGGCCATTGTCTCTCGAGACAGACGAATGCCAACAACAACAAATCAAATTGCCTATGGTGACCAGCAGTGGTTCTGCAGGGAATCTCCCCAGCCCTACCTAGAGATCTTGGGGATTGAACCAGTGCTGTACCACCGAGCTGTGGTCTTTCCCTTAAATGCAGCTCTGCTGATCCATACTTGCATATAGATATACACCGTAATATGCATTGCATGGCAAGACCCCTCCCCCATGAGAAATGAAGACACAGGACACATTGTTTTAGGTTAATGGGCATAAAAAGGCCACAACTTTATTGATTACAGAATTGAAAGGTATTGGCCTTAGGCATTGGCTCCTATCGACTACCTGGCATCTGACCGGGAAAGGGTTAACCACAAACCGTGGGAGTCCTGTTGAAGTACGCCAACTAGGATCCCACGGGTGTCACCGCTCGGGGGCGTGCCGGAGGCCCTCACCTCCCTAGGTTTCGGACAAGACAACGCCCCTCGGAGTCCTTTACCGGACTACCCTTTCCTTGGGGGAAGGTGATGGCGCTTCCTTCCCCCCCATTTCATCTGCATAACAATAACCCCCTGCCAATGCCTAACCGCCAAATACCGCGGAAGTTGTGACGATTGCTACGAGGTAGGCGAAAAAACCAAAAGGCAGACACTGCACCAACTTGGAAAAATTCCTACCAGGCCCCTTGCGGCGACCAACCGGAGTCCATAGCAAGGTCAAAGCTAGCTAAGCCTAAGGGTGGGTGGGATGGGAAAAAACCCGATCAGCTGGCTCAGCTGGCGAAGGAAAGAGGGCGGTCCCCGGGCGTGCCTGGCCTTAAATAGGCTAGGCCACGCCTCCCCAACCCGCCGATTGGCGGATCGGGATGCAGGCACGCCCGGGGATTCCCTGGATCTCGCGGGGGCAAGCCCAGCCCCCGCGTGTGTGGGAGGGGCCGCCCGCAACCCCCTCTCCTCCGGAGTTCGGAAAGGGCTTTGTAAAACATTGCTGCATTGTCTTAATCAAACATAGCCTGGCACTCCATGGAAAATAAAGCTGGCCTAGTTTAAACTGCAACCGTCACACTGGTGTGTATCACAGATATGGCACAACCCCCAATCAGCCTCGAGTGCTTAGGCCCGCAGTTGAATAAAAGCAGAATTTGGGATTGCAGTGGATCTGAGCCATCTCTGGCAGTACCTTCCTGCTCATTGATCAGTATGCAGAGGAGAGCTGTTCCCGAGAAGTTGTGCAAATGATTATAATTGCAAATGCTATGATTAACATGTCAACAAACCTTTGATGAAGTTTATTTTTAATCCGCTGTGTGAAGTGGCTGCGAGGAACAGTGCGTGTTCCCTGGTTGGGCTCTGCCGTTTGCCAACTGCACGGAGCAAAGGCCACGAGGAGCAAAGTTTGACGATGCTATTGCTTCTCCATTTCGGGAGCTGGCTACTTTGGTCCAATGCAGTTGTCGCAAACTGTGATTTGCTAATTGGGAGCCAGCCTCAGGAGCACATGTTCACATCCTCTATCCCTCTCTAGTCAAAATCCCTGCTCCAATATCTTATCACACTTAGTGAAGGATGGAAGGAGCTGTCAATCTCTGCCTTAGCAGCCTTTTCCTGGAAATAGCGTAGCAGAGCTAAACAGGAAGCCCTAGCTGATTTCTGAGGAAACAAGCATTCAAAGTGTTGGTGTTAACCTTTAAAGCCCTAAACAGCCTCGGCCCAGTATACCTGAAGGAGCGTCTCCACCCCCATCGTTCTGCCTGGACGCTGAGGTCCAGTACCCAGGGACTTCTGGCGGTTCCCTCACTGAGAGAAGCAAAGCTACAGGGAACCAGGCAGAGGGCCTTCTCAGTAGTGGCGCCTGCCCTGTGGAACGCCCTCCCACCAGATGTCAAAGAGATAAACAACTACCTGACATTTAGAAAACATCTGAAGGCAGCTCTGTTCAGGGAAGTTTTTAATGTGTGACATTTTGATGTATTTTTAATCTTTGTTGGAAGCCACCCAGAGTCGCTGGGGAAACCCAGCCAGATGGGTGGGGTACAAATAAATAATAATAATAATAATAATAATAATAATAATAATAATCTCCAACCCCCTCAAAAGAGCTTTCACACAACATAACCCTATATAAACTCACAAAGATATGTCCAACAATGCAGGATAAATGTTGGCAATGTGGTAGTCATTATGCAGGTTGCTTACACATATTTGGGACTTGCCCAGTGTTTTCAAATTTACTGGCATACTATCGAAAATTTTATTTCAGATCTGACTGTCTGTTGTTAAATGACCCCTTAATCCTTGAAGGGTACAGTCTTAGAGGATGATAAATTAGATAATCCTCTAACTCAGCCTTTCTCAACCTGTGGGTCCCCAGATGTTGTTGAACTACAACTCCCATCACCCCTAGCTAGCAAGGCCAGAGCTCAGGGATGATGGGAGTTGTAGTCCAACAACATCTGGGGACCCACAGGTTGAGAACCGCTGCTCTAACTGTTGCCCATCATGGTTTGTTTTTTTAAGTCTTCAAATGGACACACACACTTCTTATGGTTTTGTATGATTTCTTTACACTGGATTTTATTTTTAGTTGCACAAGTCATGCAAATAATCACATAAGTTATCTAACTTACACAAAATAGCCAGCATCAAGATGAATAATGCATTATTTGGCAGAAACGAAACTGCAGCAGAAGGGAAACAGCGTCGATTGCGATGAATACAAATCAGAATGGAAACCACTGCCACATTGCATCCCTACCCAAAGGCCATCAAGGAATTTTGCATCCACCTGAATTCTCTGGTTATCTAGCAACGTTTTGATAAAATAGGTAGTATAGCTTGTAACCCCAAAGCAGCAAGCTTTTATGAGGCAGGCACAGAGCTCACCAATGTGTGCCTTACCGTTTGGAATCTTTGTTGGGTTTTCATATTTCTTGAAGTGCTGGTTGTATGAGAGACAATAATACAGAATTGCCTGTGGGAACCACAGAACTGTGAAGCTTTGGAGGAACTGCTCTCAGCCACAGGGAAAGAGTTGTAGAACCCCATTCCTGGACTTGTTTTTCTTTAATTCACAGCACAATTCAAAGTGTTGGTGCTGACCTTTAAAGCCCTAAACGGCCTCAGTCCAGTATACCTGAAGGAGCGTCTCCACCCCCATCGTTCTGCCCGGACACTGAGGTCCAGTGCTGAGGGCCTTCTGGCGGTTACCTTGCTACGAGAAGCCAAGTTACAGGGAACCAGGCAGAGGGCCTTCTCGGTAGTGGCGCCCGCCCTGTGGAACGCCCTCCCACCAGATGTCAAAGAGAAAAACAACTACCAGACTTTTAGAAGACATCTGAAGGCAGCCCTGTTTAGGGAAGCTTTTAATGTTTAATAGATTATTGTATTTTAATATTCTGTTGGAAGCTGCCCAGAGTGGCTGGGGAAACCCAGCCAGATGGGCGGTGTATAAATAATTTCTTCTTCTTCTTCTTCTTCTTCTTCTTCTTCTTCTTCTTCTTCTTCTTCTTCTTCTTCTTCTTCTTCATGGATTCCTTAACCTGTGCCTTTGCAGTGAAAAAGTACCGGGTCGTTGTTCACACCGGGATGGTGAGTGGAAGTGGGACGGATGCCAACGTCTTCACTTGCCTCTATGGGGATCAGGGAGACACCGGGGACCGCGTCCTGCAGAACAGCGTGAACTCGATCAATAAATTTGAGAAGGGCAATGTAAGTCTGTGTGCCTGTTTAAGAAGACACCATGATATACTAGCTGTGGAAAGAGGGAGAGGGCCAGCCCAAATAATAGACATGGGGCCAGTTGTCCCAGACAGATGCCAGCATTGGCAGGAATGCTGAGCAGTCAGTTCACAGATGGCAGTGCCAGGGCCTTTTTAAAGGATCACAGGTGTAGCCTGGAAGCTGGCTGCTCAGATTTTTATCCCTTGTTCTAGCTGCCACAGCTGGTGTGCCATTTTGCTGTGGAGTTGGAGGGGCAGTGTTTGGTCATTGTCAAGTGACTGCAGGAAGTGCTGCCTAACCCATCTAGTGGAAGGGAACGTTTGCCATTTTACATGTGGAACAGAGCCTTTTTCCAGCTGATGGTGGTACATCTGCGGGGGGTAATGCCCCAAACCATTGTGTGGTCCTGCCTCCTCTTTTAGAAGTGGCAGCCATTTTGTATTACGCCACACACACACCACATGTCAGCCATTTTGTGACTGGCGTGAACAGCACTTTGTCAACAGTCCAAATGTGGCTCAAAAAGGCTTGCAATCCCCGAGTTATTTTACATAGTTAGATATTATTAGGAAGGGTGTGTGTGTGTGTGTACCATTTTAACGTTCTGCCTCACATGCCAAAACTGTCCAGAGTCAGTTTTCTCCAAACAGCTGGAACTGCACATCTTGCGGACTGATTTACACTCAGCTTCTACACAGTGGCAGCTCAGATATATAACAAAAGGGTTGCACTTTTATGCTACAAAACAAAACAAATCCGAAAGGGAACGTCCCAAGCTGCTTATAAATAACTTTAATGTAGTTTTTCTTTTGGGGAAGAGAATCCAGAAGGGCTGGAGGCAGAGAGCAATTCCCTGAAGAAGAATTCACCACAGCTCGAAACCTGCCGGACATTTAAAAAGAGACTATATTGAAGTTATTTATAAGTACCTTGAGATGTTCCCTTTTGTTTTCATGAGCTGTAAAACATGAGCCAGACCTGAAGTGCTCCCTCAGATTCCTTTTTCATCTCTGATGGGGGTTGTTGTCAGGAGATGTCTGAATCTTCTCTAAACAAGCCCTCGGTATGTACCTATTGCTGTTTCTCAAACTTAACTATATCAATGTTAGCAGCTTAAAAGAGTTTTAAGCAACACTGATTTGTATAACCATTTGTGTGTGTATATAACCACTTTACATTTAAAGCACTCTTATATCACTGTAACAATCATGGCTTGCCCAAAAATAATGCTTAGAGCTGTAGTTTTTAAACTGTAGTTTGAGAGTCGTTAGGAGAACCCTCATAGAGCTACAATTCCCAGCCCCCTTAAAAACTACAGCTCTCAATATTCTTTTAGGAAAGTTGTTATAAATCTTACAGAAATCATTTAGAAGGGTACCTGCACATTTTGCTTCATAACTTTCTTCTTAGGAGAGCTAAAAAAAAAAAAAAAGCTCAGAGTTTAGAGCCCTGTGCTGGCTGTTTACCTAGTACATCCACATACTCTACTCACCTCTTGACACCCCCATCGGGGCGATCAATTTATTGGGGAAGGCCCTCTTTAGACGGCACTCCAAAATGTGGCAAGCCAGCCTGTTGCATTTGGAAGCTTTCCGGCTCATTTTGCTCTGTCACGTCCCGGGCTTCTGTCCTGCAAGTCCTACAAGTGATGGCAGGTGTACATTAAGCCTTGCTGGGACAGAACTCGGGCACCAAATTGAATAAAATATTATGGGGGGCTCCACCCTACATCACAAGATTTGGCACCTGCTCACCATTTCAATAAGGGACACGGGTGGCGCTGTGGGTTAAACCACAGAGCCTAGGATTTGCCAATCAGAAGGTCGGCGGTTCAGATCCCCGCAATGGGGTGAGCTCCCGTTGCTTGGTCCCTGCTCCTGCCAACCTAGAAGTTCGAAAGCACGTCAAAGTGCCTATTTATCTAATAGGTCCCGTTCCAGCAGGGAGGTAAACGGCGTTTCTGTGCACTGCTCTGGTTTGCCAGAAGCGGCTTAGTCATGCTGGCCACATGACCCAGAAGCTGTACGCCGGCTCCCTCGGCCAATAAAGCGAGATGAGTCCCACAACCCCAGAGTCGGCCACGACTGCACCTAATGGTCAGGGGTTCCTTTACCTTTACACCATTTCAATGGCAATGCCCATCAACTTGGAGGTGGTGGTAGCCCCCTCAAATATTTTATTGGGAACAAAGAGACCTTGGCCCCTAGGAGTTGGCTCCTAGAGGTGGAAGGCAAGGGGACCATCAGCAGATGGAGCCAGAGCTGATGACAGGAAGCATCAACACCCCCTGGCTGATGGTAAGTAAAATGGCAGGCAGTTAGGTGACTGGCTGTTGGGGGCAGTTCCTCATTTGCCCCAATAAACCAGCCTCCCCTACCTGAACCCATTTCTCTCAGATGTGAGTCCACCATTCCAGGTCTAGAAAAGTGTGTTTGTTTCTAGACGTTCTTGTCTCCCATTTTGACCATTTTCTTTCTGCTTTCCCTTGCGCCGAAGGCCGATGAGTTCATCATTGAGGCGGTCGACCTGAAGCAGGTGAGAAGGGTGAGGATAGGGCATGACGGCAAAGGAGGAAGCAGCGGCTGGTACCTTGGCAAAGTGATAGTGAGGGAAGATGGACAGCCAGAGAGTGAGGATCAAGAATTCCCCTGCTACAGGTACTAGGAAAAATGTCAGGCTCTGCCTGTGCTCTGTCAACTGGCTGAGTGTTCAAGACGGCAGGCTACCCTTTTGCTTTAACACATGATGAGCACACTGTGGGCCTCGTTGTACAAAACCTGTCGCCTCCATTCTCTCGAGTCATGCCTCGGAGAGAAAATTACAAACAAGGATAGAATAGGCACCAGCCACCCAACATAACCCCAATGGCCTCAGCCACTGAACCTCACCATAAACGCCCCTGGCACAAGCATTATGAGGCTATCTTAGCCTAGCACAGAGTGGTTGAAAATAGCATCAACAATAAATAACAATAATTTTAGGAAGTGTGCAGGCTACTAGGATACAGCATGCAAGTGGAATGTACAGCCCTTTCAAAGGAATAGTTCATAAGGTGAAATGATTTAGAATTATTACAATTTACAATTATCCCACTGACCAATTTTTTTGGTTTAAAACATGGTATTCTTTCCTTCCAATCCAGTGGCCTTGAAAAATAAAAATGGGTGCTGTATAAATAAAGCCGCAATTGGTTCTCCTTTCCATGTGATCTACCTGAGCATCAGGCAATAACTTCCCTCAGAATCATGGAGGCAGCTAATTCTAAACCCCAGAGAGACATCACACCAATCAGGAACATGAAGACCAAGGCCCAGAACTTAAAATCTCTTGCTCTGCAGTCACAGAAACACATGCCACAAAAAGGGGCACATGGTCCTTAACATCTCCAGAGCCCTCTTTTCCATGTAAGACAGTCACATCTCAAGAGAAATTTCCTTTGCTGTCCTTGCACCTCTATTATCTCTACCTTTCAAATAGAAAGAGGGTCACATGACAGCCTGCAGCAGAAGAACCCAGCCCAATGCTGGCACGTGCGTTCTTTGCCAACATGGCTGCCTTCTGCTTGGCGGTTGTGTCATGGGCTCTTGAGAAATTTGAAGACAAAGGTGCTCGCCAACTGCATCCTCTTTTATGAAGGAAAGCAGATCTCTCCATGACCTGTAGATATTGGATGACAACCATTCCAGGCCTGCTGGTCAAGGAGTCTTCCGATTTCTTTGGGGTGTTTCTTTTTTTTGGAGAAGCATTAAATCTTTGTTTGAAACGTTGATCACAAACTATGGGCCTTGCTTATGGCTGATGTAGATGCTACACTCCTTACAAGGAGGCTGCTGGAAGCAGCTTTCCTGTGATGAGTGATCCCTGTTATAAGACCAAAACAGGAAGTATCTCAGAAGAACTTCTCATGAAGGTGCCACCTAAACAGCAAGATGTCTTGACCATGGCGGTGGCTTAATCCCTAGTCACTGGAACAAGATCCTAGGATGGGAACAGCATCAAGAGCTGCGCGAGACACAGGTACTAAGTTGCAGCAAGGTAAAAACCAAAGACCAAAACCAACCCTACGAAGGCTTCCTTCCTTTGGGAAGTTATCTTGGTTGCTTCTGCAGCTGCTTTCCTTACATTCCTACTTCTCGATCTCTGCCACAAGTCACCACAGCAGAGGATTACTGTTCCTAACTAATGCTGGGCCAAAACCACGGACGAGCATGTTGACAAACCTTTTACATCTCACACGAAACACACCCTCCCTTGTTCGCTGGGGGTGGGTGTCAGTGGAAGATGAAATGTGTTCCTCATTGCCAAGGCAACCAGATCAAAACAGCATTGCTCTGATCTAATTGTTGCACATTTTTCCTAGCTGGTGCAGAATGCAGATGTCATCCATCGACACTTGCTTTTGGTGGGATATGCATTCAGATATATATCCTCATCCACATTTTTCTCCAGCCTAGTCATAAGCAACTGGAATTGGGAAAGTCTTGCCTAGTAATGAAAGTGGACAAAATCGCCAGTATGGTGTAGACAAATAACGAGCATCAACATTAACGCCTAGGCAACAGAGATTCATTTCCTCCTATTCAGAGGAGGGCAGTAGGTAGGATTTGTTTTCTCTCAGTGCTGCTGTCACATAGTCCTGCCTGACTGGTTGCAGGGTGCTGTGGCATCACTGTGATCTTTGATTGGCTGGGATCATGGTGTGATGTGGTCTTTTCAAATAGAACAAAATGGCGCCCCAGCAGTAGCAGGCAGAGGGAAAAATGGCAGCAAACAAACACAACATTTTTTTGCAAGAAAGTGTTTTTTTCTCCACAATGAACATCCCTAAACAGCAGGTTTTGCAGCTAAAATGAAAACTCAGGTGCGTTTCTGCTAATTGAGGCATCTAAACCTTTCCAAAGCGCTTACCTTTGGCCACATGGTTTTAGAGACTGAAAGGGAAGAATACTGGGTAGAGTACATACCCGACAATCAACAAATGTTCAGCGAGGGGAAATGGGGTTCCTTTGTTTTGCATGGTGCCCATTCTGCTGTGGTGCTTTGCCAGGGTCTCATAGCTATTTTGCATTTTTTTAAAAAATGGAATATACAATCACCAAATGCGTGCAATGCATCTGTTGCCAGGCTGCACCAGTCCAGAATGCAAATTGTGTGTGTCAGAGAGAGAGTGAGTGTGAGGGCTGGCCCTATGAGGAGACCGATTGAGGCAGCTGCCTCAGGCAGCAAATCCTGATGTGGGGGGGGGAGTGGCCAGAGCTGTGAGTCCCACATGGCCTGCCCTGTGCCCCTTACACCAGCCCGCTGCCCTTTAATGAAATCTTCAATTTAAAAAATGGGGAAGAATAGACAATGAGTAGCCCACTTTTTTTGTAGATGTGGCACTGTGGGTTAAACCACAGAGCCTAGGGCTTGCTGATCAGAAGGTCGGCAGTTCGAATCCCCGCGACAGGGTGAGCTCCCATTGCTCGGTCCCTGCTCCTGCCCACCTAGCAGTTCAAAAGCATGTCAAAGTGCAAGTAGATAAATAGGTACCGCTCTGGCGGGAAGGTAAACGGCGTTTCTGTGCGCTGCTCTGGTTCGCCAGAAGCGGCTTAGTCATGCTGGCCACATGACCCGGAAGCTGTACGCTGGCTCCCTCAGCCAATAAAGCGAGCTGAGCGCTGCAACCCCAGAGTTGGCCACGACTGGACCTAATGGTCAGGGGTCTCTTTACCTTTACTACCTGGAATGTAACATGTCAGAGGTTAGGATAAAACAGAAATTATACATATTCTTAGTACCCTTTGGGGTCATTTTTTTCAAACTCCCTAAACAAAAAAGGTTTCAATCTTGCTGGTGATGTTTAAGGCATTAACTGCCAGAAGTTAACACCTTTCCCTAGCTCTTGTTCCCTGCCCCCCCTCCTTAAGCATCTCAAATCCACAACTGAGACATGGAATAAAGATGACAAATATATACACTTACCTTGCAAGGTGATATGCTCTTCTTCGTTAGAGGTCTTCAAACAGAAGTTGCATGGCCATCTGTCAGGGATTCTTTCACTTGGGGGTCCCTTCCAACCCTACAATTCTGTGAATTATTGGATCTTGTTTTTTCTTTGCCAGGTGTCTTGTAATCCGTTTCTTTATTCCAGATTGCCATAAAAAGGTCTCTAGGCGCACAGGTTTGTTTCTCAGTATATACACTGTATCTTCCTGGATTTTAATAAACCTCCTGATGCTTGGCGGGTAATAGCAGGTAACTTAACTTTTATTTGCTGACCAGATGGCTTGACAAGAATGAGGATGATGGCATGATTATTCGAGAGTTAGTTCCAGCTGGGAGATCATCTATTCTGGAAAGTGAGTTTGCAAATGGATTTCATGTCTGGCTGTTCAGTTTTTACTTCATTGGGACAGGGGTAGATGGAAAGCTTTCTTTTAACTCGTTGTGTCTTCTCAAGCTTTCTTTTAACTCGTTGTGTCTTCTCATTGTTTCTGGTCAAGTCCTTTGAATGTCTCTTTATCTTTCCTCCATCAAGAATTGGAATGGATGACACTGACCATTTCAGTTGGTTCTGAAAGAGTCTGAAGTATCATACATGAATTCCTAGCTTCTCTTCTTTCTTTTCCTGTTCTTTTTCGATCACCAGTGGTGAGGGATGAGTTTTTGCCCTATGTTGTCAGGTCTCATACCTAGCACATGCTAATATTTCTGTAGATATCGGTTACCACATCAGCATAAAAACAGGGGACGTCCCTGGAGCCAGCTCAGATTCAAAGGTTTTGATCAAGCTCTACGGTGAAAAAGCAGACACGAAAAAGGAGACACTTTTGGTGTCTGATAATGACTTAGAGGACTACTTTGAACGAGGACGGATCGATATCTTCACTCTTGACACAATGGACATTGGGGAGGTAAGAACAAACTGCAAACACGGCTTTGTGTCACAGAAAGGACTGGTTTAATTGTTAAGGTCACAATGGCTTTAAAAATGGAGTGTGGTTGCCTAGCAGTTTATCATACTTTATGGCATCACATGCTTTCTAAACTGAAACCCACAGTTAAGCAATAGCTTTTTTAGACTCAAAGACAACATCAGAAATAGCACGCATGGACTCCAGAGCTTGTTATCGGACTCCATGTTGAGGAAAACTGTGGGTCGAGGCAGGGGAAGAGGAAAAATTGGAGCATGGTGTTTTGAACCCACTTAGGGGGCAAACAGGACGCGGGTGGCGCTGTGGGTTAAACCACAGAGCCTAGGACTTGCCAATCAGAAGATCGGCAGTTCAAATCCCCGTGACAGGGTGAGCTCCCATTGCTCGGTCCCTGCTCCTGCCAACCTAGCAGTTTGAAAGTGCAAGTAGATAAATAGGTACCACTCCGGTGGGAAGGCAAACGGTGTTTCCGTGCGCTGCTCTGGTTCGCCAGAAGCAACTTAGTCATGCTGGCCACATGACCCGGAAGCTGTACGCCGGCTCCCTCGGCTAATAAGGCGAGATGAGCACCGCAACCCCAGAGTTGGCCACGACTGGACCTAATGGTCAGGGGTCCCTTTACCTTTTTAGGGGGCAAGCCTATGGAAAGATCCACTGGGATAAGCATCTTAGGATGTAGCAGATCACTGGCTCAGCCAGTTGATTCCTGTCTCAGCCAGGTTCAGCTGGCATTAAGTTCCCCATTCCAGCTTGGCCAAATATAGCTCCATCTTGCTCAGCTCAGCGCTGGTCAGCTCAGCTCAGCCTCAGCTGGCTGAGCCAAAGCCAGGGTAAATCCCCCCAAAGGTCATGGAAGAAAGATGACCAAAATGGGTGAACTTAGAGTGGACCCTAAGCCCATTCAGTTCTATGATGTGACCCAGCACCCCAGCATAAAATGCTGTTTTAGGAGGATATCTCAATCAGTAGAGCATGAGACTCTTAAACTTGGGCCGTGGGTTTGAGCCCCACATGGAGCAAAAGATTCCTGCATTTGCAGGGGGTGGACTAGATGTCCCTTGTGGTCCCTTTCAACTCTACAATTTACGATTCTATGACTTGCTTTCTCTCTGCCATGCTTAGTTGGAGCAGCAGCCCCGCTGCTGAAGGGGCTTTAAATCTGGTGCAATTTTACACTAGCTTAACTTACATTGGCTTGCTTTACACCACCTTCTTGTGCATAGGGCTCCTCACTACCTCTGCAGTCTGTAGGAGTCTTAATATGATGTGCTGTCGGTGTTGCGCAGGCTCAGATCATTTAGCTGGGATCATAATGATGATGATGATGATAATAATAATAATAATAATAATAATAATAATAATAATAATAATACAGTTGTACCTCGGGTTGAATATGCTTCAGATTGAGCATTTTCAGGTTACGCTCCGCACCATCCCGAAAATAATGGAACGCGTTACTTCCGGGTTTCACCGCTCGCGCATGTGCAGACGCTAAAAATGACATCACACACATGCGCGGAAGCGGCGAATCGCAACCTGCGCATGCGCAGAGGCGCAGACGTGGGTTGCATTCGCTTCTGGATGTGAACGGGGCTCCGGAACGGATCCTGTTTGCATCCAGAGGTACCAATGTAACAACAACAACAACAACAACAACAACAACAACTGATCTCCTGGGGTTTTTGTGTGTGTGTCCAATATTAGTCATACTCAGAGCAGAACCATTAAAATCAATGGGCATGCCTAACCTAGCTCCAGTAATTTCAATGGGTCTACTTTGTATGGAACTTAGTTGGGTACAACTCATCAAATCTAGACGTTGTATCTGCCTGCCTGCTATAGCGCTGAGCAGAATCCAGAAGTCCCCTTTGAGACAGAGAGCAAAGACAACTGAGGTAGTTGAGAACTGAGCAAAGCTAGAGCAATAGGCATTCCATGACGCACTCAAACTCTTTCCGTCCTGCCTCTCAAAGATCAAGCGGATTTCCATCGGGCACGACAATGTAGGACTCCGGGCTGGCTGGCACCTTGGCAGTGTTGAGATTTCAATTCCTGTCCACGGCAAGCAGTACAACTTCCCTTGCAACCGTTGGCTGGACAAAACCGAAGCCGATGGAAAGGTAGAGATTGAAGTCTACCCCAGCGAAATCGTCCCAATTGAGAAACGTAAGGACTGGTGGCACCTTTCTAGTGATTATGATTGATAGCATTTTCTGGGAGTGAAAGAAAGGGAGGGTTGTCCTCTGCGAAGTTGGAAGATTTAGGGCAGATACAAGAAAGTACTTCTTCCATAGTAAATCATTTCCCCCCTCCGTAAGAATATTTTACTCTTTTCCATATTGAAAATTACCGTATTTTTTGCTCTATAAGACTCACTTTTTCCCTTCTAAAAAGTAAGGGGAAATGTGTGTGCGTCTTATGGAGCGAATGCAGGATGCGCAGCTATCCCAGAAGCCAGAACAGCAAGAGGGATTGCTGCTTTCACTGCGCAGTGATCCCTCTTGCTGTTCTGGCTTCTGAGATTCAGAATATTTTTTTTCTTGTTTTCCTCCTCCAAAAACTAGGTGCGTCTTGTGGTCTGGTGTGTCTTATAGAGCGAAAAATACGGTACATTTGTTACTCAACAGTTATCATCAAATTCAACAAAGCTAGTGACTTCCAGCTCACCCAATGTCTATGTTTATACAGTTTCACCTTGGAAGTCGAATGGAATCCGTTCAACTCCCAAAACATTCGAAAACCAAAGCACAGCTTCTGATTGGTGGCAGGAAGCTCCTGCAGCCAATCAGAAGCTGCAGAAGCCCCGTCGGACATTCGGCTTCCAAAAATAGTTTGCAGACCGGAACACTCACTTCCGGGTGTGCTGTGTTCGGGATCCAAAACGTTCGAGAACTAAGCTGTTTGAAAACCAAGGTACGACTGTATTCCAAATTACATACAATTGCATTTTAAGGTTCCGTATTATCTAATTTCATCCTCTAAAATCTATTGGGGGGGGGAAGAGAGAACAGCTTTAATTTCCGCAATAACCTCTCCTCCCCGTCTGCTTCAAACATAGTGATAAATTACGAGGTGTGTGTAGTGACTGGCGACGTGAGGAATGCAGGTACCAATGCCAACGTCTTCATGCAGATTTATGGTGAGCTGGGCAAAACAGAGGTCCTGATTCTGAGAAACCGGTCAAACAACTACGAGAGAGGAGCGACAGAAACCTTCAAGGTAGGGCTGAGCCACAGAAGGGGCTTTAACTAGATTTCTCTGGGGTGAGTGCTTTCCCTCTCCACCAGCAAAAGTGTGGTGGATCTAGATATTGCATCTTTTTGCCAGGCTTGATGTTTGACGAGCCTTCTTCAGTTTTAGCTTCTCCGAGGTCACGCCTGCACAATGTGTTATGAAGTTCAAAATGTGCCTTGTGGACATGATCACAGAGAAACAGAAAAAATGAACCTTTAGCTCTCAGCCCTGAGAGCTGTGAATGAGATTCTCTCCTGGTCAGAAATTGAAATTGAAATACTTTATTGTCACTTGCACAACTTGTATACTGTGAGATTACACGAGCACCCCCCACTCAGCTCTCTTAGTCTTAATTCCCCTTGTTTACTGACACACACACACCAAACCCAAAAGTCAGTTGCCCTGTTGTTATCTTTTCATTCAGCAGCCTATCAGCCCACGGATAGAAGCTGTTCTTTACCCTGTTGGTGCGACTAATCATGCTTCTTTATCTTCTGCCTGAGGGCAGGAGATCAAGAAAGTGCTGGCCAGGGTGTGAATCATCCCTGAGAATTTTCCTCACTCTCCTGAGGCAACGTTCTTCCGCTATTTCATCCAGCGGATTCCTGGGACAGCCCATAATATCTTGTGCTATATTCACGACCCTCTGTAGGCACGTCCTATCAGATGATGTCAAACCAGCGTACCACACCGTGATGCAGTATGAAAGGACACTTTCTATTGTTGACCGGTAGAAGGAGATCATCAAATGTTGATTGACATCATTCTTCCACAATAATCTGAGGAGATGGAGTCTCTGTTGGGCTTTCTTGGGCTGCTGTTGGGCTGCTTGTGGCAGAGGTGTGGAACTGGATCTGGGCAACAGACCCAGAAATTACCTTCCTGACCTCTAGCAGCCCACATTGGACAGGTTGGTGGAGCCACCTGCCTGTCAGTCATCTGATGTCACAATTATTCTCCGGTTGTGACTCCTGTATTGCAGTGGGTTGGACTAGATGACCCTGGGAACCCCTTCCAAATCTATGATTCTATTATCTTTTTTGCCCACAGGGGTCTTCAGAAACCCCACCCCAGTTCATTATGATTTAATTTGGAAATATTTGTAACTCTCCCCAGGACCCTACCTCTTCTCCCAACTTCTACATTGGGCTTCTTGACCATTCATTATTTCATTCTATATGTTGTTAAACCAACAATTCGGTCATTTTAAAAAAAAGATTTACATATCTATGACTTGCCTGTGGGTTAGTTAAAGATTATAATTTCTTGTTGTGTGTTCTTTTGTTTTGTTGCATAAACTGCAAAATCATTAAATAAAAGCTATTAAAATATAAAGAAAAGAAAAGAAACCCTCTTCAAAAAACTGTCTTTGCAAGCACTGCCTATCATCTGTTTTATATTTTATTCCTCCTGTACTTTTGTTATTTATGCTCGGTAGTCTTGTCTTTAACAAAATTAGTACAATTTAGAAAACATCCTTCTGTCCATCAATCTGAAATATAGAGATCATAATATCTAACAGCAGGGATGGCCAAACTTGGCCCTCCAGATGTTTTGGGACTACAACTCCCATCATCCCTAGCTAACAGGACCAGTGGTCAGGGATGATGGGAATTGTAGTCCCAAAACATCTGGAGTTTGGCCATGCCTGTCTAACAGGGTTGCTGTAAGGATGACAGAGAGCATGTACAAAACGCTTTCAACACCTTAAAATGCTGTCGAAACACTCAGGGTTTATTTTACTAACCATCTTAAAGGTAGAAGCTGCGGACGTTGGCAAAGTCTACAAGATCCGAATTGGCCACGACGGGAGTGGCATTGGGGACGGCTGGTTCTTGGAAACTGTCACGGTTAAGAAGATGCCGACAAGGGAGGAAAAGAAAAAGAAGAAGAAGAAGAAGAAGAAGTCTCCCGAAGAAGCGGAGGAAGAGGAGGAGCCTCAGGAGATAGATATTATGGAGGTTTATCAGTTTGAAGCCCACCGATGGCTGGCCAGGGATGAAGAGGACAAGGAGCTGGTGGTGGAACTAATACCAGAGGATGGAGAGGAAATTGAAGGTAAACTGTAAAGGGTCACTGGAAGGTAAACTGGGATCGAAGGGTCATAGCTCAGTTGCAGGGATGGAAAAGATCCATAACTGAAAGATGCTGGAGAGCTGCTACATGTCAGTACCAACAATTCTGAGCTAGATGCAGTATAAGGCAGTTTTCTTTGTTAGTGTGCATGATTCCTAGTGCATTTCCTTGTATCCAGCTTTAGCAGGTATGGCCCTTGTGTGAGCAGGGTGGCCAATGAGTGGAGATCCATGCAGACACGAGTCCAGGGTTCTCCAACTTTCTAATAGTTTGAAGGGACTTTAGTCAGACCTCCTTCCAGTTCAGGAAATAGCACTGCTGATTCCCCCTATCTTTTCCTCTGCAATGCAAAAGCAGCCTGGGGAGGGAGACTTGGGCAAGGTGATTGGGGAGGAGACTTGGACAAGGGCAGCGTGGTGTAGTGGTTAGGGTGTTGGTCTAGGACCTGGGAGACCAAATCAGCACTGGGCACCTAAGCTCACTGGGTGACCTTGGGCCTGTCCCCACCTCTCAGTACTTCAAAGGGTCGTTGTGGGGATTTAAAAAGGAGGAGGAGGACATTGTATGCTACCTTGATGTATATTTAGCTCTAGGAGGCTTATTTTGGTCAGATTCAAGTATATACACTTTCTGGTGTTGAGCTGGAATCTCCTTTCTTGTAACTTGAAGCCATTGGTTTGAGTCCTACCCTCCAGAGCAGGAGAAAACAAGCTTACTCCATCTTCCATAGATACAATCAAGTAGACACTTCCAGAGTTAACCCTAAATACATTACTTCTGGTAAATGAGCCACAATAGCTACTGGAGGGCCATGAAAATTTGTATCCTGGGCGTTTGAGACTTGTGCACCCCTGTACTATCTGGTGTAATGATCTCTGGAAGGCAAGCAAGTCCTGATAAGAAGTAATGACTCTCTGGTAGTTTTATGTATGTTTATTTACAAAAAGACACCTCCAGAGCACTGCTTCTCGCCTGCTCGCATTGA
Organism: Podarcis pityusensis; assembly: GCF_964106645.2. NCBI lineage: Eukaryota > Metazoa > Chordata > Lepidosauria > Squamata > Lacertidae > Podarcis > Podarcis pityusensis. Next base: position 8,833,289 of record NC_138036.1, on the reverse strand, counting down.
CGATAGTTGGTCAGTCTGAATTTTCGCCCTTCCCACAGCAGGAAGGACGCCAAACTCCTGTCTTTCCCCTCTTGCCCTTCTGTTGCCATCTGATCTTATCCAGTCTCCTAGAACGGGGACTGAGAGGCTGGCCTTCACCCTCCCCATTGTCATTTGACAGTTTCAGACCTCTGCTTATCTGCTGGTTGCGTAGCAGTGCTCTGGCTGCCTTCCAACTCTTCCTCTTCTAACTAACAGAGTCTTCCTCAGGAAGGTGGGTCGAACTGTCCTTTCTCAACTCTGTTAGCCAGCTCTCATCTGCAGAGTCAGTCCCTCATTCACTTAGTTCGATTTCTGAGTCTCACTCTTCCCCTGCGCTCTGGGGGGCCACTTTCCTGACACCTGAGACCAAAGGGCCACATTGGTTGTCAGATGTGAATTTGCCCCCCCCCCCAGCTCTCGTACCCTACTAAAACAAACACAATACTTGGTAAGTGTGGGTACCCTATGATGAGAAGAGTCCTGAACTTCCTCCTGGAGGAATTCCCTGTTTAGGGAAGTTTTTAATGTTTAATGCTGTATTGTGTTTTTACTATTCGGTTGGGAGCCGCCCAGAGTGGCTGGGGAAACCCAGCCAGATGGGCAGGGTATACATAATATATTATTATTATTATTATTATTATTATTATTAATATTATTATTATTGACTCACCAGAACCCTTCAGCGAATAACAGAGGCTAAGCCTAAGCAAAACATGTTTACAGAAGGGAAAACAATGAGTCCTCTCAGAATCTGAATACAGATTTATGGCTTCCTTCCCCCAGCAAACTTGTATGAAGTCAATGTCATCACTGGAGGTGTGTGGGGCGCCGGAACGGATGCTAACGTTTACCTGAGCATCTATGGTGAAAGAGGAGACACCGGAGAGAGGCACCTGAAGCGCTCAGATCACCTCAACAAATTTGAGAAGAACCAGGTAAGAACCAGAGAACTGGGTGCCTAGATGCGGGCCACGCACCCGGCTAATCCGGCGCTCCAAAAAGAGCCAAGAGACAAACATGACATTCTGCTCTCCTCCATCGCAGCTCATCACCAAACAACAGACCTGGAGTAATATTTCAGATTTACAGCTTCTACAGATTTGTTCCCAATGAGAACTTTCTTCCCCTTACAAATAGCAGCTTTCAGGGAGCAGTTTCCCTCCCTAAGGGTCTCAGCAGGAAAGAAATGAGTTAAGCTCCTCAATCCCTTCCTCCTGCAACCCTGATAATTATCAGCTCCCTCCATCAGCTGCTATTTGTATTTTTTAAAATCATGCATGATAAATGTACCGGGCGGTGCGGGACGCTGCATGTAACATTGCATTCAGTTTATCTGCAATAGACCATTAGACAAACAGAGTTGGGGGCAACAGTTTGACTGCAGATGTGAACCTGCCTTAAACTGAGAGGTTTGTAAAAAAAGAAAAGGAAAAAAGGTTTTATAAGGCTGCAACTTCCCTTCTTCCCTTCAGCTGGTAAAGGTAAAGGTAAAGGGACCCCTGACCATTAGGTTCAGTCTTGACAGACTCTGGGGTTGCGGCGCTCATCTCTCTTTATTGGCCAAGGGAGCCGGTGTACAGCTTCTGGGTCATGTGGCCAGCATGACTAAGCCGCTTCTGGCGAACCGGAGCAGCGCACAGAAATGCCATTTACCTTCCCGCCGGAGCGGTACCTATTTATCTACTTGCACTGGCATGCTTTTGAACTGCTAGGTTGGCAGGAGCAGGGACTGAGCAACGGGAGCTCACCCCGTTGCGGGGATTCGAACCGCCATCCTTCTTCTTCTTCTTTTTTATTAAGGATTTTCTTGTTTTACAGAAGTAAGTGTAATGCCTCGTATTTCCCCCCCCCCCCCCCATGTAACATTTTTACAAATCCGTTTCATTTGTTGAGCCATTAGGGGGAGAAGAAAAAAAGGAAAAAAGAAAGGGGGGTGGAGAGAGGGGAGATGGATGGGGTGGGGTCGGGTGGCGGTGTTTCTATTATGTTTAATGTATGTAGAGTTTGGTGTCAGCGTTGCTTGTGTTGTTCACTTGTGTTCCTTTGGTGGTGAGAGAGGTTGGGGTTGGCCTAGGGAGTGATTGTTACGAACCGCCATCCTTCTGATCGGCAAGTCCTAGGCTCTGTGGTTTAACCCAGAGCGCCACCCGGGTATCCCATATCAAATCCAATCGTGCATTCTAACTCTTTACAACTTATCTACATTGTAGGATTTACTTCAGTACTGCTAGTGTCTTTAATTTTTTACAGTTATCATTTAAATATACAATAAATTTACTCTAGTCTTTCTGGAATTTCTGATCGCCCTGGTCTCAAATCCTGCACACTCTGCCGCCGGCGCAGGGAACACCACCTTTTAAAGCTGCACCAATGGTGGTGATGGGACATAGCAATGAGGGCGGAGCAGATCACTTCTTTAACTACCGCAATTGACCTGGAGCACCCTGGCAATCTACCTGTCGACCGGTTGGACAGTGCAGCCTTATATCAAATGAGACCAGTGGTCCATTTGTCTCAGTATTATCTATACTGAATAGCAGCACCTCTTTAGAGTTTTGAAATATACTCGGAGTCGAGAGTGGATTTCATGCTCTTTATTCAGCTCATAGTAGTGAGGAATGAAAGTTCCCCCATAATATCTGCTTTATATACATTCTTTACACAATGGGCAGCACGTGATTGGCTAATTCCGGGAATCTCCTGTAGGCCAATCAGGTTGCAGATTCACTTCCACCTGGAGCTGGATTGGGTGGCTCCTGCGGACCAATCATACTGCTGCATCGTTCTAGGACCAATCAGACTGCTGCATTCTGAATCCTATTGTTCTAAGACCAATCAGACTGCTGCATTTTGGATCCTATTTAACTCAGTACATAACAAGTTTCAATCCTTTTTGGAGAGGGTAGACCCTCAGACTTCCTGCGTTCAAAGCAGACGCTCTACCTCTGAGCTTGATAATACAATATATGATACGATATACAATATCTTTATTGTCATTGTTCCATGCAGAACAATGAAATTGAAAACTACATAAAACTACTACAAAACTACATAAAACTACATAAAACATTCAGAAACCCCTAAAAACTCTGAAACCCCATTTTAAAATACACTATACTATAGAGACCCCTTATGCTGCGTTTAGAACCAGAATTGCATTTGCGTAGAAACTGTTTCTCAGGCGGCTAGTCCTGGCCTTTATAACCCTATACCTTCTTCCAGAAGGCAGAAGCTGGAAGAGATCATTTCCGGGGTGTGCACTATCCTGCGCTATCTCTGCCACTTTCTTATGGCACCTGGCAGCATAGATTTGACCTAAGGTGGGAAGAGTGCACCCAGTTATTCTCCCTGCAGTCTTTACAACCGTGGATAGCATTGTTTTTTCCCTGGCCGCGCAGCTCCCAAACCACACACAGAGACCATAAGTTAATACACTCTCCACAGTGCAATGGTAAAATGCCATCAACAGGTCCTCCCGTCTTTCCCATAAGACTATAGGATTGCTCTGCAAGGCTGCAGTCCTATACCTATGTACCTATGTACCTGGGAGCAAGCCCTGTTGATGCCAATGGAACTTGCTTCTAGGTAGATATGCATAGGGCTTGCCTATGAAGCACATTTGAGATGGGGAAACACCCAGTTCTCAAGGCACAAATCCCTTTGGGGGCATACAGAACTGCAGGGGGCTCTCTCTCTCTTGCTGCTTTGCAGGTGGACGTATTCACTGTTCCAGCCATTGATCTGGGAGAGCTCAAGAAGGTTCGCATCCGCCACGATAACACCGGAAGCAATCCCGCTTGGTTCCTGGAGAGGATCGAGGTCATTGACACCAACGAGGACATCACGTGAGCAGATCGATGACTGTCCCTCAGCTAAGGCAACATTCTGGGTCCTGACCAATTCACAGGGCAATTGGAATCAATTTGCAACTCCAGTTGTATATATACCGTATTTTTTGCTCTATAAGATTCACTTTTTCCCTCCTAAAAAGTAAGGGGAAATGTGTGTGCGTCTTATGGAGAGAATGGAGGCTGTGCATCTATCCCAGAAGCCAGAACAGCAAGAGGGATCGCTGCTTTCACTGCGCAGCGATCCCTCTTGCTGTTCTGGCTTCTGGGATTCAGAATATTTTTTTCTTGTTTTCCTCCTCCAATAACTAGGTGCGTCTTGTGGTCTGGTGCGTCTTATAGAGCGAAAAATATGGTAACTAAAATGCCCAAGGATTGCATAAGTAAAACTAGGCATGGAGTTGTTGTTAGGATAAACACTACACAGAACAACCTAAAGGGGAATTTCAACAATGGGGTCCTCCTTTGCGTGGGTAGTGGTACCCTTGGGTGTTTTACAGTGTAGCTCTAAACATTTATACCAAGCCTTGACGAATTTTTTAAAAAATTTATTCATTTTTCTTTTTCATTCATTACACATCTCATATTCATAACATTTACTATGCATTCCTTCCTCCCTCCCCTCCAAGGCTTCCCCCAACTTCTGGTTTGTTTCTCCTTTCACCCACTTTGCTGCCTCTTAAAAGAAAAAGCTACTAATGACATATTTATACAATAACATCAAACCTAAAAACATAAAAAATAACAATGAATACACCATATTATTTCTCTATCTTTGACACATTTTCTAATACTAACGTTTATTTAAATCCTGCCATCAAGTCTATAGACTTTCTTTGTTTCCGCAAGTAGAATATAAATGGTTCCCATTCCTTTTCAAAGTCACTGTTGTCTTTTTCTCTGTCTGTCATTTTTGCCAGTTCTGCATAGTTCATCAGCTTCTCTTGCCATTGTTCTGTAGTTGGTATTTCTCCAGTCTTCCAATTTTGTGCGATCAGCATTCTCGCTGCTGTAGTGGCATACATAAAGTCCTCTTTTCTTTCGGTATATCTTGGCCTAAAATACCTAATAGAAAGGCTTCAAGCCTTGACAAATTCAATGGGAGTTACAACCAAGTAAGTGGATATGGGACTGCGGTCTTAAGAGTCTACTCTCTCCCCCAGAGATTTTCAGTACAAGACTGGGTTGCCTTTGTTCTGTGATGCCCCTATACAAAATCTAACCTCTTGGCAGGTCCCATTTGCCTTCCCCCAAAACACAGGGTCAAAGGAGGTTTGGATAAAGCAGCATCTTCAAGACTGATACATGCCTGTAGGTCAGATCAGGTAGTGTGGGGTTTGAAACCAGCCTACCTCCTTTCTCAAAATGGCTATACAAGAAAGCTAGCTGCTGGCCAGAGCTTTTGATATGAGGGCATTTATTAATGTTATACAGTGGTACCTTGGTTCTTGAACTTAATCCATTCCGGAAGTTCGTTCCACTCTTGAAACTGTTCGAAAACTAAGGCTCGGCTTCCGATTGGCTGCAGGAGCAGAAATTGCGTTGGACATTCGACTTCCAAAAAATGTCCAAAAACTTACTTCGAGGTTCTTGGTGTTCAGGAGCCAATTTGTTCGGCAACTAGGCTGTTCGAGAACCAAGGTACCACTGTATATATTCTAAAATGGTTGTTAAGATTATCAACAACAACAAAAGCTGCGTAGCAAAGATTTCTTGGATACTTAAGGTAATACTGTCATAGGTAAAGACTGGAAGGAAAATATTTTTTTTTATTTAGAATGTTACCAATGAAGAGATCAGAGACAGAGATAAAGGGTTGGCAAAGTATGACTAATAAATTTTGTGATGGGGATACAAAACCTAGAATTAATAAAAGAAGATGGTGTAAACCCCAGAAAACAGGTGGACAGTGTCTCCCCAACATAAAGTTATATAGCAAATCGATTAAGATATACCATAGACTGGATAACAGAACAATGAGATTTAGAATGGTTAGAGAGTGGTACACAGGAAATGAGGGAGAAGTTAGTGAATATATATATTTTTTATCAAACTAAATAGGCAATGGTGGCAGGAATATTGAAAATCCCTTATTAAAATCATCAACTAGATATGGGCGATATATAAAGGAAAATTGATACCAGTAAATTTCTCACTAACTCTGGCGGTGATGATAGAAGACTTCCCAGTAAATTTTAAAAAAGGAAATTGAAAAAGAAGCCAAAGAGAAGAAAATGCTTAAAATAAAGGAATGGGTGGAGAAAATGAGGAGCAAAGAACAAATAAAAGAAGCTCTAGCAGGAAGTAAAATAACTTGGTTTAACTATATACAACTGAAGCCCCACGTTGGGCAAAATATTCCTGCATTGCAGGGGGTTGGAGTTGATGATCCTTGTGGTCCCTTCCAGTTCTACAATTCTACAATTTCTTGGTCTACTGTCCTACTGACCTGCTCCTTTAAGGTCAAGCTGGAGAATACATAATTCATCATCAACCTTTATTACGGTCCAGAGACCCAAAAAATCGTTACAAAGCAATACACAATTCATACAGCCTACCTCCAGGTTAAACAAGCATTTCGTTCAGAATATAGGGATCATTGGTTCTTGCAACCACCGATAAAAACTTGGCCACTGCTAATGTTCTAGCATTTGTCCGGTCTTCCAATAGGAACCTGACATAGTGAGCCTCTGATTTTCCCGGGAAAGGTACCAGCAAGGGTAATATCAGTTCAGCCCTGGCTTGCTCATATTTTGCACAGTGCAACAAAATATATAATTAGCTACAAATCTTTACTCTTAAGTGCAGAGGGAACAGGGTGGATTGATCACAGATTGTCGGATCTGGATCCTAGCATGAAGGTGAATAAAATGGCTTTAACCATTTGCTCCTGCGATGGGTGGCAATCTGAACTCCTGCCTGCAATTTACATAAGGGGGGAAATAATTGAAGAGTATGAGAGGGTTTTCCCCCTAGGCAAATTGCAGGTGTAGGGCCCCAGATGTGGACTAGGAAAGACCCCTTGCTGCCCCCCTTGTTCTGGCAACTTGTGCTAAAATAGAAGGTTGTGGGGAGCACCTGCCCTTAAGGGCACTGGATATGAAGCCAGCATGTTGTCAGGAGTTCAGCCTACATTTGAGTAGGACCCTGGCAGAGACACATGCCCGACTGGCATGTTCCCTCCCTCCTGGTCAATCGTTCGGGAGCTTCTTTAGCTTTCTTCAGCCTGAACATCACAGCGACCGATGCCAACAGACATTGGCACACTTAGGAATCCGCAGAGTTTGCACATCTTGCATGACAGACCTCTGCAACTCAGCATTTTGGCTAATCTACTTTATTTACATATAAACACACACGGAGCACTGCAACATGGTTCCCTCTCTCTCTAGCATCAGACAGCAAAGAGAAAAAGAACAAAGGACAATAGTCCCACTTCACGGAACACAGTAACACAAACATCCTGTCTCCGTCACTTCCCACTCTGTGGAGTCAAAACATACACCGTCATGTGAAAGACAACAATCCCATGACTGCAATCATAGATCAGGAATTCTAACACATATTGCCTAGGCCTTTAGAGTAGGATCTCAGTCTGGAGGTGGCCAAGGGGAGGTTGCTAAACTGTGCTGTTCTTGCAGTTATTATTTCCCATGCCAGAGGTGGCTGGCAGTGGAAGAAGACGATGGTCAGGTTGCCAGAGAGCTGGTCCCAGTGGACGAAGCCTTTGTGCTGAAGGATACAGATGATTCTGGGTCTCTTGCAACACTCGGCCTGGAACAGAAAGGTTTGCCACCAGCTCTTTACAATTGCTTCTGCTTCACAAAGGCTGAGGATGAGGAATGAGGAGAAATGAGGACCAAAATTGAGGAGAGGCTTTGCATCCTCCTCAAGTGTTTTTGCTTGGCTAGAATGAGTCCTTGAATTCTGCTTGAACGCTTCTTCCTTCCTTGGATAGACAACAGAATTGTGTGGGCTTAAAAACTAGCTGACTGGACAAATGAAGACATCTGAAGGCAAATCTTTAATGGTTGATGTTTTCTTGTGTTTTTAATATTTTGTCGGAAGCCTCCCAGAGTGACTGAGGCAACCCAGTCAGATGGGCAACGTTTGAATAATTTTTTAAAAAAATTACAAATGTAAACTTGCAATGTTTAGCCCACTTTTGCTTCTTGCCCCGCCCACTATTGGCATGTGGACTCCAACAGGTTGCACAGAGGGGAATGTGGCCCTCGGGATGAAAAAGGTCCGCCGTCCCTGTCCTAGAAGTATGACTCTACTGCGGGTCTTGGATCACTTTTATTCAATGGCTAACTCACTCCATAGAATAGTCCTGTGTATGAAGGGATAAGAGAGGGCATGAAATTCACAGTAGCTCGGAAGTCAGCCCTTGCCAATGGAGATTTTTCTTCTTGACAGCTCAATCCACAACGTTTACCGTGACTGTGAAAACTGGGGACAAGAAACGTGGTGGGACGGATGCCAATGTCTTCATCGTCCTTTATGGCACCAAAGATGATACAGGTGGGAGCAAAAAGCCCAGCCCCAGGGCGAAATGGTGGGGTACTCATATAATTCACTGCCAGGGCTCAAGAGAATTGGCATGAAAGGTTTAGCTGCTCCTTCCAGAAAATGCTTTTCCATCGTCTCATGGCAAAATTGTTTTCTCACTGGGGCAGCCAAATCAGATTGGAGTTTCTTTTCTTGCCATGGATAGATGAACTACAGTGGTACAGTGGTTACAGATGCTTCAGGTTACAGACTCCGCTAACCCAGAAATAGTACCTCAGGTTAAGAACTTTGCTTCAGGATGAGAACAGAAATAGCATGGTGGTGGCATGGTGGCAGTGGGAGGCCCCATTAGCTAAAGTGGTACTTCAGGGTAAGAATGGTTTCAGGTTAAGAATGGACGAATTAAGTTCTTAACGCAAGGTACCACTGTACAAACTTTTGAGCTGTTGTGTGTGTCCAGGCCTTCTTTGGGTCTTCACCTGGAGTCTCTTGAGATTCCTTCTGGCAGTTCCATTACACAGTATTAAGGGCAGTTCATGTTCTGAAATGCACCAGATCTGACTGAATTAGGGATGGACAGATCAGTCAAATTCCACTTTCACAGGTTTCATTTTAAAGCATGATTCTTCTCATCATTTCTGTGGATGGTTGTTGTTGTTTTTTTAATCAATGTGAAAATCTTTCGACCCCAGTCAAAGGGAATGACCTACTAATTGCAGTGACTGTACTTGCTAGCAGTAGTATAATTGTATCAAGTATTTTAACAAGTGCCTCTGTCAAGAGGCCCTACGATTGGTCAGAATAGGGGCAGGTGAGATATCAGGTGCAGGTGTTGACATCAGGCAGGTGCCTTCACTGTACTCTTTTTGGCATCTCCTTAAAACATTTTTGTTTAGGCAAGTCTGTCCAGACGTGTAGAATGTTGACATACCATTTATTTCCTTTTTAGCAACTGTCGGTTTTGATTATCTTTTGCATGTTTTAAAATACCTGTTCTTTTGTTGGCATCCATCTGTCTCGGCTGTTCTAACTGTTCTTTTAATCGATAATTTTAATGTTTGATTTTATATTTTTGTAAACCGCTTAGAGGTTTCCTTCTGATCAAGTGGTGCATAAACTTTTGTGACGTAAAAATAATGGGATGAGGAATGATTTTACCTCCAAACCATTTATTCATCCAAATTATATCCTGCCTTTCAGGATACAAATCCTTCCAAGAAAATTTACGAGTAACATCCAAATACATCTAAACATACACACCAACACTTATTATTATTATTATTACTATTACTATATTTATAAAATTTATATACCACCCATCATCCGAAGATCTCAGTGTGGTTCACAGGATAAAAATAAACTAAATAAACAATAAAGCATATAACAAGTTATCAGGATCTTTCCCACAGGGCAGTTAATGGCAGATGGCCCTGAGGGAGAGAAGAAGGTTGATTTGGAACAGGGTTTCCCATCTTCTCTTCCAAATCCCTAAGGACAAAGGGTTGTCACCAGCTAAGTGTGACCATTACACTCATTTGCCTTCAGAAGCAGTAAAGCTCTGCTGGTTGAAAAACAACGGCCTCTGGTCTATTTTTTGGGAATCTTGCAATGTATTTAAGTTTTTACTCTGCTAACTGTACATTGGAATATACTCCGGATCAATATTGAGTAGAGGTTCAATGACTCAACAAGGATGCCCAGTGGCTACTGCTTTGGCATATGCCCAGATACATCAACCACTGGTGCCAGCATTTTGTGCCCTTTTAAAATGTGGCACTTTTGGGGAAGGAGGAGTGTTATTGCATTGTTGTTTTTATTTTGATCTTTTCTGTGAACTGCCCTGAGACCTCTGGGTTTAGGGCGGTATATAAATTCAATAAATAATCATAATAATCCTTTCCTTTCCACCTCCCTCTGTGAATTAAAACAAAACAGGGACGATTGGCCTGAAGGCTTCTAAGACGAACAAGAACAAATTCGAGCGAGGAAAGATTGATGTGTTCACGGTGGAATGTGTGGACCTCGGAGACCTAAAAAAAATTAAGATTGGCCACGATAACACAGGTATGTTGGCTTGAATGTACAAAATTGTTCAAACAAGCTCTAGAGAATTATCACTCAATTAATTGGTGACACAGGTCAACTTGACCCTGAGACAACTTCTAGGATGGTCCCAAGCTTACATGATCATGGGGGCTTCCTCCAGCCATAAATATGATGGTGCATCACCTTTCCTAATTTGCATATTTTAGAGGTTACCGCCCACACACTTCCGCTGTACTTTTCTGCTTGTGTGGTGGCACTTTGGTAAAACCACTTTTTACCTGTTTCTAGCAGAGTTTTCCGCGGAGGCAGAGGACAAGAACAGGAGTCATACTCAAATTCACAGTCAAGAGCTTCTTTATTGCTTGACTGGTTCCACAAGCATTTCTGTTACTATTACAAAGTTATTTACCATATTTTTCGCTCTATAGGACGCACCAGACGATAAGACGCACCTAGTTTTGTGGGGAGGAAAACAAGGAAAAAAAATATTTTGAATCCCAGAAGCCAGAACAGCAAGAGGGATCTGGCTTCTGGGATACCGTGTAGCTGTTCTGGCTTCTGGGATAACCACGCCAAGCCTCTTCAGGGCAGCGGGATGAAGGCTCCCCCTGCCCGGAAGAGGCTGCGTGGGGCTAAGGCAGAAGCCAGGACAGCAAGAGGGATCGCTATGTAGCGATCCCTCTTGCTGTCCTGGCTTATAGGATAGCCGCACACAGCCTTTCTCGGGGAGTGGGATGAAGGCTCCCACTGTCTGAAGAGGCAGTGCGCGGCTAAGGCAGAAGCCAGGACAGACACGTCACTGAAGGGGCGCTGCGCAGTTCTCCCTCTCTGCGCAGCACCTTTCCTGCAAAGGAGAGGCGCTGCGCAGAGAGGGAGAACTGTGCAGCGCCCCTTCAAGCGAAGCTGGAGAAGGAACAGAAGGAGACCCTTCTGTTCCTCCTCCGGCTTTGCAGGACAGGTGCCTCACTGAAGGGGCGCTGCACAGCCCTCCCTATCTGCGCAGCGCCATTCACTCCATAAGACACACTCACATTTCCCTTACTTTATAGGAGGGGGAAAGTGCGTCTTATGGAGCGAAAAATACAGTACATCCCTTCTCCATCTCTCCAGCACGGTATAATCTCAGTCCAGCAATTAACAATCCTGACACAGCAACACTCACAGTATCAGCAGCACACAGTGTCTTACTTCCAACCTTGTTGTCAGTGTGCATGCTGACAGTGTGTGTGTGCGCTTTCCTCATGAGGAAATTTCAGCCTGCAACTTCCTCCCTTTATTTCCACCACCGGCTGACACCAATCAAGCCTCGAGTGCCACTGCTACTCATTAAAGAAAATTCTGGAACCCTCTTTAAGGCTTCCAGAAACTTTTATTTGTTTCTTAAAGAATGTTTTCCTAACACCATTGTGTTGTTTAGTCGTTTAGTCGTGTCCGACTCTTTGTGACCCCCTGGACCAGAGCACGCCAGGCACTCCTGTCTTCCACTGCCTCCCGCAGTTTGGTCAAACTCATGCTGGTCGCTTCGAGAACACTATCCAACCATCTTGTCCTCTGTCGTCCCCTTCTCCTTTCCCAACATCAGGGACTTTTCCAGGGAGTCTTCTCTTCTCATGAGGTGGCCAAAATATTGGCGTCTCAGCTTCAGGATGTGTGCTTCCAGTGAGCGCTCAGGGCTGATTTCCTTAAGAATGGATAGGTTTGAAGATAAGGTTAAAGTAGATTAAGGTAATTTAATGACAGAATATTATGAAAAATGGAAAGGATTTGCTGTGATAATCAACAACTAGAATACAAAAAAGGGAGGTGTGAGGAGGTCGATGAAATAAGGTAATGACAATTAAGGATTTGGGAATATTGGATCTGTTTTTAAATCTTTGTTGTTTATTTTTGCTTTTTGATTTTGATGTGCTATGTGTTTTGTTTTTGCTTTTTGATTTTGACTATTATTGATTTGTATTGTTTAATTGCTATTTGTTTTTTTTCTTTTTCTTGTTTTTTCCTTCTTTTTTCTCTTTGTTTCTTTTTGTAATTTTAAAATTTCTCAATAAATATCATTAAAAAAAAAAAAGAATGGATAGGTTTGATCTTCTTGCAGTCCATGGGACTCTAAAGAGTCTCCTCCAGCACCAGAATTCAAAAGCATCAATTTGCCAGGAGGCCATGATTCCTAATGGCACAGAGCTCTTTAAACTTAGGAATATTTCCCTAATTCCCAGGTTTCACCACAGGCAAGTGAAGCAAGGGGGACACCTGTCTTACCAGTCATACATGTGGAAAGGATCTGGGGGTCTTTGTAGACCACAAGCTTCACATGAGTCAACAGTGTGATGCAACAGCAAAAAACCCCAAAAAAACCTGCTGAGAAAAAACCTTCTTGCCCTGCTGAGAAGAAACAGAATCATCTTTAGGTGGGAATTCCCTCAAGGCCTGTCCTTTAAATATAAAGGAAGAAAGATAAAAATAAGATCAGTCAATGACAAAGACAGGTTTCTGAAGGATCACGGAGAAGATCTACAGAAAGAAGTGGAATCCGGAGAAGAGCCAAAAGCACTGGAAAAAAGAACACTAGACATAGCAAATTTATCTTTTGGACTGCATGGTCCAGAGAAAGAGATACCACTGACAGAACAAGAACAGACACTTGGCGCAGTTGGAGGTAAAGTGAAGTAATCCCATCATGGCTCTGCAACTGTTAAGTTGGAATTGTAATGGTTTGAACTCTCCTCGAAAGAGAAAAAGTGTTTTTCATTTACTAAAAAAGGAACAATTGGATTTGATTTGTCTACAAGAAACACATATAACAAGGCTACACAGGAAACTACTGATTAATAAGAGATTGGGACAGGAGTTTATCTCATCTGACAAAGTCAAAAAAAGAGGAGTTGTGATATATGCAAAGGAGAGACTATCACCGAAATTAATTTTTAAAGATGACCAAGGAAGATTTTTGGCAATTGAAATTCAAATTCAAGGAGAGAAATTTTTGATAGTAGGAATTTATGCACCGAATGAGGGGAAATCTGAATTCTTTAAAAAGTTGCATGAGACTTTATTGGATTATTTGGATTACAATCTGATTTTGATGGGGGACATGAATGGAGTAGTATCTACAAACATGGATAAGGCACAGAGACAGGTAGTTACCAAGGATGGTAGACTACCGAAAACATTTTTTGAGATGATAGACAATTTTGATTTAGTGGACACTTGGAGAACAAAGAACCCCTTGGGAAGAGAGGGAACCTTCTTTTCTGAAGCTAAGATGACATGGACTAGAATTGACCAAATATGGGTAACTAGAGGAATGGCACCAAAGATAAAGAAAGTGGAAATCTGCCCAAAAACCTGCTCCGACCATAATGCGGTAAGGATGGAGTTGAAACTAACATCAACTGGCTCCTTCAGATGGAGGATGAATGACACCCTATTTAGAGATGAAGAAGTTTATAAAAAGGCCCAAAAAACCTTGAGAGACTATTTTGAAATAAACATGAATACTAATGTAGAAAAAAGAGTAATCTGGGACGCAAGTAAAGCTGTCATGAGAGGATTTCTGATACAACAGAATGCAATAAGGAAGAGAAGTCAAAATGAGAAGAAAGATAAAATTTTGGGGAAAATAAAAGAAAGTGAAAAGAAATTGAGAGCAAAACCAAAGTCGCAGGAGATTTTGAGAGAAATAAAGTTATATCAAGTACAATATATGGAAATGATGAATCAGGAAATAGAATGGAAAATTAAACAAATGAGACAAAAAACATTTGAATCAGCTAACAAATGTGGGAAATTGCTGGCCTGGCAAATGAAAAAAAGACAAAAATTAAATACTATTACAAATTTAGAAGTGGAAGGAAAGAATATACATAACCCAACTGAGATTAGAAATTGTTTCCAGAGGTACTTTAAACAACTATATACACAAGGGCCACAGAAGGAAATGGCTATAGACCGATTTCTGAAGACAAATGGATTACAGAAAATATCCCAAGAAAGTAAGTTAATGCTGAACTATAAAATATCTGAACAGGAAGTAGACGGTGCCATTCAAAATATGCAATTAGGCAAATCTCCAGGACCGGATGGGCTGACTTCTAGATATTATAGATCCTTGAAAGAGTGGTTATTACAACCTTTAAAGGAAGTCTGCAACGAAATATTGGAAGGGAAAAGGGCACCAGAGTCTTGGAAAGAGGCGTACATTACAGTTATACCGAAGACAGAGACTGAAAAAACTCATCTTAAGAACTACCGCCCCATATCGTTACTTAATGTGGATTACAAAATTTTTGCTGACATTTTGGCCAAGAGATTGAAAAAAGTATTGCTGGAAGAGATTCATAAAGACCAAGCGGGCTTTCTCCCGGGAAGACACTTGTCCGATAATTTGAGGAATATAATTGATATTTTGGAAAAACTAGAAGTGAACATAAATACTAAAGCAGTTTTGATATTTGTAGACGCGGAGAAAGCTTTTGACAATATCTTGGAGTTTTATGAAGAAGAACCTACAGGGGATGGGGGTAGGCCAAGGTTTTGAAAACGGTATAAGTGCAATTTATTCAGAACAAAAGGCTAAACTAATTGTAAATAATGTTTCAGTTACAGATAGGTAACCGTGTTGGTCTGCCATAGTCAAAATAAAAAAAATCCTTCCAGTAGCACCTTTAAGACCAACTAAGTTAGTTCTTGGTATGAGCTTTCGTGTGCTACTGGAAGGATTTTTTTTATTGTAAATAATGTGGTGACGGAAGAATTTAGGATAGAAAAAGGGACAAGACAAGCTTGCCCAATTTCCCCATTGCTTTTTATATCGGTCCTGGAGGTTCTGCTGAACATGATTAGAAGGGACCGGTTGGTTAAAGGTATACAGGTCGGAGCCAAACAGTACAAATTGAGAGCATTTGCAGATGACTTAGTATTGACATTACAGGAGCCAGAATCTAGTACTAAAATAGTTTTAGAACTGATTCAAGAATTTGGTCAAGTTGCAGGATTTAAGTTGAATAAGTTAAAGACCAAGGTTTTAGAGAAAAATTTAACACCAATGGAGAGAGAGAGGTTTCAGAATGAGACAGGTTTAACAGTGGTTAAGAAAGTTAAATACTTGGGGATTAACATGACAGCAAAAAATGGGAATTTATTTAAAGACAACTATGAAAAATGCTGGGCTGAAGTGAAAAAAGATTTAGAAATTTGGTCAAATTTGAAGCTTTCAATGCTGGGCCGTATTGCTGCGGTAAAAATGAATGTATTGCCTAGAATGTTGTTTTTGTTTCAAACATTGCAAATTGTGGACAAAATGGACTGTTTCAAGAGGTGGCAGAGAGATATTTCTAAATTTGTCTGGCAGGGCAAGAAGCCTAGAATAAAATTTAAAATATTAACAGATGCAAAGGAACGAGGTGGATTTGCCCTGCCAGACTTTAAACTTTACTATGAATCAGCAGCTTTTTGCTGGTTGAAAGAATGGTTGCTTCTTGAAAACACTGACATTTTGGATCTAGAAGGGTTCAACAATGTATTTGGATGGCATGCATATCTGTGGTATGATAAGGTCAAAGCACATAAAGCATTTAAAAATCACATTGTCAGGAAAGCATTGTTTAATGTCTGGATAAGATACAAGGACTTATTGGAAAATAAAACTTCAAGGTGGTTGTCACCGATGGAAGCAAAAGCCCTGAAAAAGCTCAATATGGAGGCCAAATGGCCGAAATATTGGGAAATTTTGGAACAAGACGGAGATAGACTGAAATTGCAGAGTTTTGAGAAATTAAAAAACAAAGTGCGAGATTGGCTTCATTATTATCAGATAATGGAGGCATATAAGTTGGATAAGAAAATTGGTTTCCAGGTGGAAAAATCAAAATTAGAAACAGAACTGTTAGAACCCAAAACTAAGATTTTGTCAAAGATATATAACTTGCTGTTGAAATGGAATACTCAGGATGAAATGGTGAAATCTGCTATGATTAAATGGGCACAAGATGTTGGACATAACATAATGATGGCTGACTGGGAACAGTTATGGACCACAGGTATGAAGTTTACGGCATGTAATGCCTTAAGAGAGAATATTATGAAAATGATATACAGGTGGTACATGACCCCAGTTAAGCTTGCAAAAAATTATCATTTGCCCAATAACAAATGTTGGAAATGTAAAGAAACTGAAGGTACATTCTTTCACCTTTGGTGGACGTGCCCAAGGATTAAGGCTTTCTGGGAAATGATATACAATGAATTGAAAAAAGTATTTAAATATACCTTCTTGAAAAAACCAGAGGCCTTTCTCCTGGGCATAGTCGGTCAATTGGTGCCAAAGAAGGATAGAACTTTTTTCATGTATGCCACAACAGCAGCAAGAATACTCATTGCAAAGTATTGGAAGACACAAGATCTACCCACTCTGGAAGAATGGCAGATGAAGTTGATGGACTACTGTATATGGAACTGGCAGAAATGACTGGCAGAATCCGAGACCAGGGAGAAGAGTCAGTGGAAGAAGATTGGAAGAAGTTCAAAGACTATCTACAGAAATATTGTAAAATTAATGAATGTTAGAATGATGTTGGATAGAAATTAAGTGGCTTCCAGCTGTAATGCTTTAAGGGAATATGAAAAATGGGTTGTTAAGAGGTAAAAATCTAACGTTACTATTTTATGACCAAAGATTAGGACAAATAAAGAGGGTAAGGATTTGCTGAACCAACAAACTGAACTGGAATACAAAAAAGGGAGGTATGAGGAGGTCCAGGAAACAAGCAAATGAAAGATAAGTGATTGAAAGACTGAATTGTTTTTAACTATTTTTATTTTGTACTTTTCTTTTTTCTTTTTCTATTTTGTAATATTTTGAAAATCCTAATAAATATCTTATAACCCCCCCCCCCAAAAAAACTAATGCCATTCTAGGCTGCATCAACAGAAACATAATGTACAGATCAAGGGCCGTCATAGTACTGTGTGATCAGACCACACCTGGAATACTGTCTCCTGTTTCTCTGCAGGTAAAGCTCAAGGTTGGTTCTTGGAATGGGTAGAAGTGGATGCCCCATGCCTGGGGCTGTGTCTTGTGTTCCCTTGTGGCCGTTGGCTGGATAAATCAGAAGACGATGGAGCCATTGAAAGAGTTCTCTTCCCTGCAACCCTACAGACCAGGACATATGTCCCATGTGAGTAGTGTTGCTTGCCAGAATATTTGGTGTGTTTTTAAATGAGGTTTTTTTTAATTGTGTGGAATCCCCTAGGTTGTGGAATTATGTCCCTACAGAGGTGTGTCTGGCTTCTTCACGATATACCTCTTCACTTTGGCCTTTGAGACATGAGAGGTGTGTTTTCAGAACCCAACCTATTATTGGGAATGTCATATGTTTTAAGAATTTTTATTTCTGCCCTGCCAGGGAGGAATGGCAAGCTAAGCTGGTGGACTACGTAGAAATGGCAAAGCTAACTGGAAAGCTCAGTGTCAGGGAACTGCCATCGGAGCTAGAGGCGGAGGGAAGGCTCCAAAGGGATGCAGGAGAGGGTCCCAGTAGGGAGAGAGGCAGCCCATCTGCTGGGGAAGGAAATCAGCGTAACACCAGTGGAGGAGGGGGGCAGATGGGGGAATCGGTGAGGAAGCTCCAAGACTCTTCGCCGGAGACCAGCGGAGAGAGTACGGGTACTCCGCTGCCCACACCCTCCCTGCGCAGAAGATTTCCGCGCAGGGAGAGTAGGAGGAGACTTGGCGTCAAACAACTTTTATGCTGGAAAAGGTTTAAGAAACGCCCACTGACGGATTCTGCCAGCGACTGAGACAGTCACGATGCTGGAGGCTGTTCAGTCAGAAAGGGTTAACCAGGTAACCTAGCCAGGAGTGGCGGCAACTTACTCACGAGCAACCCCCCTAAACCCATTACACTCAGGAACCAAGAGGATGAAAAAGAATGGGGAAAATTTGTAATTTATTTAAGAGATCGTTGCAAGCAGATGAAAACATTGGCAAGATTCTAATCTCACTTGTAAGAAATATTACGGACAATATGGATTGATATAAAATACAAATTGTAGAATAATATGCAGTTGTAAATGTTGACAATAGAACCCGTGGGGAGGGGAGTCTTGAGATTCAGAGTAATATCTATATATATTGAGAAGCATTTGGATTGCTATAATTTTATATTTGTGAAATCAAATAAAAATGATTTCATAGAAAAAGACATGCAGAAGACTGCACTGTTAGGAGAGGGAGGTTTAAAAACGGACATCGGCAGAAAGATGAAGCACATTTTGATATGCAAACATTCGTTAATCTGAAAAAATTATGAACCACAATAAAAAGGCTTTCCACACACACACACACACACACACACACACACACACATATATATATATATATATATTATTTTAACATATAAATTATAAAATATAACACAAAACTTATCACTTATACAATCTTTTTAGACTTCCGTCAGCACCTCTGATGATCCACCGTTTTAACCACTTCTTATGCATTTCTTAAGTTTATATTGCCTTTACATCTCTTAACAAAACATCCTTCCCCATATCCATTTTTGCAATACTTCCAATAATACTCCTCACAAAACTTCTTGCAAACCTACAAACATCGTCTGGTCTTCACAAATACTTTTCAGATAGTCCATAAATTTACTCCAGTCTTCCGTGAATTTCTGGTCCCGCTGGTTTTGAATCCTTCCTGTTAATTTATCTAGTTCTGCATAGTCCATTAACTTCATCCTCCATTCTTTGATCACCGGTAATTCTTCTTTCTTCCAATAAAAAGGCTTTCCTAGCGATGTACAAGTAAAATTATAAATAAAACAATAAATTAAATATTACTATAAAATGCATTAAACATTAAAAAAAAGAGTTTTTAATTCTGGAAAATGCTGGTGAAGAGTGGGTCATACATTTAACAACGACAACTCATTTTGCCCGCTGTTTATCTTCTTCCTCACCTGGTGCAGTTGTTCCCTACGAGGTCACTGTTTACACAAGTGATATTTTTGGAGCTGGGACTGATGCCGACGTCTTCATTGTCCTGTATGGAGCGGATGGGGTTTGCACTCGCCAGAAATCCTTGTGCCAAAACAAGAGGGAGCGAAGAATGTTCTTTGAGAGGAACACCGTGAATCAGTTCATTGTTGAGGTAACCTAAGCGATGCCGTAGCTGTTTGCCTTCCCGCAGTCCAAATTTCAAGATCTGATGACTCATCCTTTGCTCTCAGAATTATCCTGTGAATTACATTTACATACATTTACTTAATAATTTACAGTATTCATGGGTTGTATCCAATGAAGTCATCACATTATCACAAGGACTTCCACCTGTGCAATTGAATATCCTCCCCACACTATCAAATCAGTTATGGGTTTTTCCCCCACAACCGTCTGGTGATTTGGGGGCAGGGAGCATGCAGAAGAGGGAGAGAAAGTCTTGTTGCACTAGCAGACACATCCTTGCACTAACAAGAGAGCCTCATTGGATAAAACCTCTTTTTCCTCCCTAGCTAATTTGGATTTTTTTAGGAGGGAAGGAGAGAAGCGTAATGGCTCTAGGTCAAAAGCCCTACACTCTTTCCATGGCAAAGAGATGAATTAAAAGGTAAAGGGACCCCTGACCATTAGGTCCAGTCGTAGCCGACTCTGGGGTTGTGGCGCTCATCTCACTTTACTGGCCGAGGGAGCCGACGTACAGCTTCCGGGTCATGTGGCCAGCATGACTAAGCCGCTTCTGGCGAACCAGCGCAGCACACGGAAACGCCGTTTACCTTCCCGCCTGAGCGGTACCTATTTATCTACTTGCACTTTGACATGCTTTCGAACTGCTAGGTTGGCAGGAGCAGGGACTGAGCAACGGGAGCTCACCCCATCGCGAGGATTCGAATCGCCGACCTTCTGATCAGCAAGCCCTAGGCTCTGTGGTTCTATCCATGAATGTGGAGAAGAAGTGTACAAACATGGAAAAGTATTGCAGAATTGATTCCAGTAAATTAATTTGCAAACAAAAGCACCACATCCCCTGAACTGCTTGCAGTCCATTCCACCTTTGTGGCATTTGAAAGCTAAAGATGAAATAAAATAGACATCTAGGCCAACTGCTCTTTTATCCAGATTTTTGCCATTAATTCTTTCAAGTTTGATCCTCGCATGGCCTTGAGCACTTTAGAATTCCTTTGGACTAACGCAAAACTGTTCCTAAATCTTCTTTTTACATGTTTTGAGGTTGATGTTTTATACTGGCAGAAGACAGCTAGTGAGCGGGGAGAGGGGAATCGGAGCAAAATGTTGCATGCTGTCAGCTGCTTCTGAGAATCTGTAATAAGTTCAATAGACCTTGAAAACAATTCCGGGATTCCTGATCATCCAAGGGCTGTGAAATGCCTTTTTTAAAAAAAGAAAAGAAAAAAGAAGTCGTAGTTTTACTGCTGGATCTGCTTTGTATTCTGCAGATAGCATCCTGAAAGCATTTAAGAAACTGTTATCAGCCACACTTTGAGGAGGTGATTTGATGGCAATGTGGAAAGTGCTTGAATAAATATACCATTTTGTTGTTGTTGTTTTTCGTTGGCTTCTTCCATGCCTGTCTTTAAAAGCACACGTGGCATTTCCTTACAAAGGAAGGCAATTTATTTGGCATGAGCAGAAGGGGAGGGGGAGAATAATTGCTATCCTTCTAATGTTAAATGTTTTTCAGATAAATAGAGATTTTAATCATTTTTATTCGAAAGGAGAGATGGATAGCACCATCTCGGTTGGTCTGGAGAATGTTGCTGTAAACCCTGTCACCTAAAATGGATAATTTTGCAAGCTCGTGGATCTACCCCAGTTTCAAGCATTTGCTATTGTAATTGTTGCTGTTACTATTGGTTTCTATTGATTTATTGATGTGTTTGTTGCTCGTAAAGGATATTTTGTTTTTTAATGTTTGATGCTTTGTTGTGTTTTTATATAAATAATAATAATAATAATAATAATAATAATAATAATAATAATAAATTATTTATATCCCGCCCTCCCCAGCCAAAGCCGGGCTCAGAGCGGCTAACAACAGTAAAAATAACACAGTTTACATAAAATCACAATCAATTAATTGAAATACATTCTAAAATAAATTCATTCTAAAATCAATTCAGAATCAAATTAATGGCAACCATTGGGCTAGAGTTCTATGAGGATTACTGAAGGAGGGGGTCAGACCGTGCCTTGGCCAAAGGCCTGGTGGAACAGCTCTGTCTTTCAGGCCCTGCAGAAAGATGTCAAGTCCCGCAGGGCCCTAGTCTCTTGTGACAGAGCGTTCCACCAGATCAGGGCCACAGCCAAAAAAGCCCTGGCTCTGGTTGAGGCCAGCTTAACCTCCCAAGATGTTTTTGGGCTTTAAAGGTTAAAACCAGCACCTTAAACCTGATCCTGTACTCCACCGGGAGCCAGTGCAGCTGGTATAGCACCGGGTGAATGTGATCCTGCGGCGAGGCGAGGACCCCGTAAGGAGTCTCACCGCAGCATTCTGCACCCGCTGGAGTTTCTGGGTCAGTCTCAAGGGCAGCCCCACGATGGGCGGGATATAATTTTTTTAAAAAATATTATTATTTTATTATTAGAAACCAGAAATTGGAAGCTCTAGTGCAGGCACCCCCAAACTCGGCCCTTCAGCTGTTTTGGGACTACAATTCCCATCATCCCTGACCACGGGTCCTGTTAGCTAGGGATGATGGGAGTTGTAGTCCCAAAACAGCTGGAGGGCCGAGTTTGGGGATGCCTGCTCTAGTGCAAAGCAGGGCACAAACACCTTAAACATCCCACCTTCAAGAAAAGGCAAGAGATGGAGAAGGAGAAGGTCTGCTCTGCTCAGTCCCCCTCAGCCTTTCTCCCCTGTAGAAGGAGATGTGCTGGAAAGATGGGGTCAGATTTTAGCTTGGCATTTTGCCTGAGTTATTACACATTAAATTCTGCAGCAGGGATGAAGAGCCTGTAGCCCCTCAGATGTCTGACTTCAACTCCTATCAATCTCTCCCCCCCCCCCATAATGATTTTTATTAAGTTTTCCATTTTTATCATATTCACATTTTGTTACATAATTCCACATCCCAATACATTGCTCTAACAGAGCATTGACCTCCTTCCCTCCCTCTTTCTGACTTCCACACATCTTACTAAATTCTTAGCATTTCTAAAATTACTTCTTTTTTTACCTTCTATCTTCTTACCTTCACCTTATTGTTGGTAAATCAGTTCCTTATATTTACATGACAAAACATTTCAGTCCATTCTTCCAACTCCTATCAACCTCAGCCAGCATGGCCAATGGTTAAGAATGATGGGAGTTGTAGTCCAATAACATATTCCCCACCCTAGCTGTAGTACGGCGCGGAATGCCCTGGGCAAGGTCTAAATTGGCCATTATTCTCTCTTGGATTCTTCAGCTCCAGCCATTGGAGCTTGTTTTGTTTTGGCCAAGTTCATGAGCTTCAGTCTACAGTCAAGTCCTCTGCTAGCTGGAATGTGTTAGGACCTAGCACACCTTTCTGAGATGGTTCAGTTTGAGATGCTGCCAGAATATTTGTCATCTTCTTATCCCATTAAGAACAAACAAGATACAAGCTAAAGGAACAAATAGGATTGGGTGTTGAAAAGTGAGGTTGCTAAACTTTGGTTGATCCTGAAATGTCTTTCTTGATTTCTCCAGCTGGAGGACATTGGGGACATTCTTGAAAAGATCCGCATTGGGCATGATGGCACAGGGATTAATCCTGGTTGGCATCTTGATAAAGTGCAGATACGAAGGCTTTTACCCAACGGAAAGGTGAGCAGAAAGCTGAACGTTTTGCTGCATGCACCTATTCCACCAGAACTTTTCTGCTTTGAGCAGCAGAGGGCAGACCCCAGAACTGTTGCAAAACCCAAGCAGCAAGTCCTTACCTCCTTCCAGCCAAGAAGGTGGCAAAAATCCTAACTTCACGTATAAACTAATGGGATCTGAACTGGTGCTACCAGGAACCACAGGTGGGAAGAGTTGCTTTTGTGCTTGAATCCTGCTTGCAGGCTTTTCACAGCCTCAGCCACTGTGAGAACCGGATGCAGGCCTGATCTGCAGGCTCCGCTTAAGTTTGTATGACTGACCAGGGAAAAGATCTTTGGTGGGATCTGGTGAACAGCTCGATGAAGATATTGTCCCCGTGTGTGGAAGCTGTAGGGGGGAAAAGTGAATTCCACATTATAGATCAGTAGGAAAACAACAACTGTCAGTACAGAAATCGTGGAATACTGGGTAGAATTTTAGCTTCTGCATCTCAAAAAGGATATTTATAGAACTAGAGAAGGGGCAAAAAGGCACCCAAAATGGGATTGCAGCAAAGGCAAGTAAGGGATACAAAAAGGTGTACGGTGTAGAGAAAGTAGATAGGGAAATGTTTGTCTCCCTTTCTATTAATAGTAGTATTCAGTGCCTAACATCAATCTACAAATGGCTGACATTGAATCTGCTCCCCCGAGGAATAGCCCCACTGATCCTCTGTGACCAGTTCCAGTCAGGCTGGCAGACAGCAGTCCTGAACACCCTTCAGAAACTGGGTTTTGCCCCTCAAGCCCTTCTGAGTCTGGGGTTGGGCCAGGCAAAAGCTACGGTCAGGCAAAGAATCATAGACACTGAGAGACAACAGGACTGCTCAAGGTGTCCTGACTATAAAATTGGAGAAATCGAGAGAGATGTAGCTGCACCGGCAGCATAGCTCTTCTTTCTCGTATCCAAAAATGCAAGAAGGGCTTTTACACTCACCAGAAGCTCGGCTCTGCCCTCGCCGGTTCTGGAACGATCCTTTAAAAAAGTCCCGTATGCTCAGAGACTTTGCGCCTTTTCATTGGGGGATATAGGAAGCCCAGAGCACTTGTTCTTTAGATGCCCCTTTTATGAAGAGGCACGTAGTGAGACCATTGATCCCCTGCTGGTGAGGCTCGCTGACCTCCTGGAAAAGCAACAAATTGACCTTTTCCTGTTAGGCAAAGATCAGAAGATGACCCGGATGGTTGCCAGATTCTGTATACAGATCTGTAGGCGCAGACCATCCCCCGACTCAAATTAGTTCATTAAGAAAATCCCCAAACTCAGTTCCATGGGTGACTCTGGGTCATCTCACAAAGTTTTAAGTGTCTACACGCTTATCACATTTATAAATTTTAAATTTATTGTTGTACATTGTTTTAAATGTTTGTTTTCCTTCTGGGATTGTATCCCCAAGTGTGTTTTATAAGCTGGTCTCCGACCATAATAAATTATCTATCTGTCTAGTAGTATTCAGGGTCATCCAAGGAAGATGAATGATGCAAGATTCAGAATGAATGGATAGCTCAGTTGGTAGAGCATCAGACCCTTAATCTCAGGGTTGTGCGTTCAAGTTGGGCAAAAGATTCCTGCATTGCAGAGGGTTGTAGATGATCCTTGAGGTCCATTCCAACTTTACAGTTCTGTGATTCTGGGAATTACTTATTCACACACTGCGTAGTGACTTTAAAATGTGATTAGCTGTTGATGGCTATGAACCACATCTCTATGTATTACCTCCAGTGTCTAAGATGGTCTGCCTCTGGCTACCAGTTGCCAGGGAGCAACTGGTGAGCCACTGTGAGAACAGAATGCTGGACTAGATGGGTTTCTAGTCTGATCCAGCAGGGCCCTTCCTATATTCTCATGGCCTTATGCAAGTCACTGTCTGACTGGGCAGTTCCTGACAGTCGCTATTATCAAATGGGCTTCAAGCATAGCCCAAATATTCAGGTTGCACAAATCAGACTTTCTGCAATAATGGAAGGGGCCAAGCACCAGCTGTTTGTTAAGTTCCCCACAAACAAAGGGGAACAAATGCTCATTGGAAGTTGAGGGATGGAGAAGAAATTGGATTCAGCCCATATTAAAAGGTGAGCCTGACTTTCTGAAACAATACAGAAACTGGAACACCGCCACCCTTCAGAATTTATATCTGAAGGAGAGTCTCCACCCCCACCGTTCAGCCTGGACACTGAGGTCCAGCGCTGAGGGCCTAATGGTGGTTCCCTCTCTGCGAGAAGCCCAGTTACAGGGAACCAGGCAGAGGGCCTTCTCGGTAGCGGCACCCGCCCTGTGGAACGCCCTCCCATCAAATGTCAAAGAGATAAACAACCACCTGACATTTATAAGACATCTGAAGGCAGCCATGTTTAGGGAAGCTTTTAATTTTTGATGTCTTACAGTATTTTAATATTTTGTTGGAAGCCGCCCAAAGTGGCTGGGTATAAATAATAAATTATTATTATTATTATTATTATTATTATTATTATTATTATTATTATTATCATTATTATTTGCACTTTTTCACATCTTGCAATGAGGTTCCCTGGCAAAGCAATGTGTACAAGAATGCATGGATATGCACATGAGAATGCACACATCAGTGCATTATATTAGGGGAAATCGCTTTGCAAAAGTGTGTGTATCAGGCAGAAGGGCATGCAAAAACGTGGATAATTGGAGAAATTTGCAGTAAAATGGTGATGAATTTTCTTGAGGATTTTTTTTTAAAAAATTGAACTTAAAGAAGAAAGCAAACAGCTCAGTGTAGAGCAGCTGCTTTGCATGCAGAAAGTCCCGGGCTCAATCCCCATTATCTCTAGGTAGGGCTGGGAGAGTATCCCTGTCTGAAACTCTGGACAGCCCCTGCCAGTCAGTGTAGGGAATACTGAGCTAAATATACCAATGGTTCTGACTCACTGAAAGGCAGCTTCCTGGGCTCTGCTCTAAAATTTTATGGTGCTAATTTTCCAGTTAATGTGCTGCCTACCCCATCAAAACAAAACGTACCGTATTTTTTGCTCTATAAGACTCGCTTTTTCCCTTCTAAAAAGTAAGGGGAAATGTGTGTGTGTTTTATGGAGCGAATGCAGGTTGCGCAGCTATCCCAGAAGCCAGAACAGCAAGAGGGATTACTGCTTTCACTGCGCAGCGATCCCTCTTGCTGTTCTGGCTCCTGAGATTCAGAATATTTTTTTCTTGTTTTCCTCCTCCAAAAACTAGGTGCGTCTTGTGGTCTGGGACGTCTTATAGAGTGGAAAATACGGTACCTTGCTTCCTCAGGAAGGTCAGAAACTGAGCAGCTCCCAGTGCACCCTGCTGGCTGAGTGTGGAAAATGTTCCCTGAAGACTTAAGAAGGCCAGCAGGGCCTACTCTTGCAGTGCTCCTCCCCTATGGAAGAGCCATCTGCAATCCTTAAATGGCCTGTATCTGATTCTGCAGATCCAGGCATCTCCTGCCTGGATGTGGAGCAGGAAGAGCGATGAGGGAGACACGCCCAGAGTCTGAGGGAAATGGAAGAGGCATGCTCTTAGGCTGGGAAGGCATAGAACAGGGCGCTGAGGGCTTCTCGTTGGCTTCACTACGAGAAGCCAAGTTACAGGGAAGCAGGCAGAGGGCCATCTCGGTAGTGGCACCTGCCCTGTGGAATGCCCTCCCACCAGATGTCAAAGAGAAAAATAACTACCAAACCTTTAGAAGACATCTGAAGGCGGCCCTGTTTAGGGAAGCTTTTAATGTTTAATAGGTTATTGTATTTTAGTGTTTTGTTGGAAGCCGCCCAGAGTGGCTGGCTGGGGAAACCCAGCCAGATGGGCAGGGTAATAATAATAATAATAATAATAATAATAATAATAATAATAATATATTAGGGAGTGGGCAGAAAAACATTCACCTGTACCCACATGCCAAGTAATGCAAGTGCTGAAATGGGTTATTTTCAGGGGATAATTGACAGGCTAGAGCAGAGTGACAGCTGCCAATGTCCACCTGCAAATGCCCCTCAGGTCATCCTGAGCCTGCCCTCCAAATCAGGTTTCTTTACAAACTTGAAACCTGACTGGACCTCCCCCCTCCCCAAAAATGGATAATAAATAGCAGAAGCTGCTGTGCAAGGGAAGCCTGCCCCCCACTGCCATTTCTTCCCAGCCAGCCCACTCCCCAAACGTCAGTGTTACAAACCAAGCTCCGAACCCAGGATTTGCCTCCTAATGTCTTGATGTATTGTTATATCACGAGACGACACCGAGCAGGGAAGCAGAGAGCTGCCTTGAAGGATGGAAGAGAGCAGGCAATATCCTCAAGGGACTCTTAGATAACTGCAGCAGCTTCTCTGCTTTCCCCTCCCTGAAACTAATGAGCTCTCGCTAGTGCACATTATGCGCCGTTAGCTTCTGGTGCTCCTGTGCTAACGGCGCACACTCTTCAAAATCCAGCCACATGTAGGAACAAAGGAAGCCTTCCCCGGCGTGCTGGGGAGGAAGCAGGCAGCCACCGGCAGCCGTCTCTTAAGTGGCTTTGGTCTGCACTCGGCAGATTGGACCCCTGCCTCCCTCCCTCCCTCCCTCATGTGCCTCCTTCCTGGCTCCCCTTTTCCTTGCTGACATGAGCCTGTGGGGCAGGACGCCTGGTGGAAAGACCAAAGGAGAGGCAGGGCAGCTGAGAAGCAGGCAAGGCAGTAGCTAAAGGATGCTCTGGGAAGACGGCGAAGGGGATCGAAGGGGCAGGAGAAGTCAGGGGCTGAGGACAGCAGCAGGAGGAGTGGCTTGGGTGGAAATAGGGCGTAGAGACCAGAGGGGCTGTTGTCAGGAGAGAATGCAGAGGAACGGCTGGATCTTTCTGTTTTATTCAAGATTTTCTTGGTTTACAAAAGTATGTGCAATCTCTCTCTCTCTCTCTTTCTCTCTCTCTCTCTCTCTTCCTCCCAAGTAACATTTTTTACAGATCAGTTTCATTTGTTGAGACATTAGGAAGAAGAGGGGGAAAGAGGTGAAGGGGGGGGAAAGGTGATTGGGGGTGGACACAAGTGAATAGCAGAGAACCTGCACAAGCGACGCTGACACAAAACCCCACATACAGTGGTACCTTGGGTTAAGTACTTAATTCGTTCTGGAGGTCCGTTCTTAACCTGAAACTGTTCTTAACTTGAAGCACCACTTTAGCTAATGGGGCCTCCTGCTGCCGCCGCACTGCCGGAGTACAATTTCTGTTCTCATCCTGAAGCAAAGTTCTTAACCCGAGGTACTATTTCTGGGTTAGCGGAGTCTGTCACCTGAAGCGTATGTAACCTGAAGCGTATGTAACCCAAGGTACCACTGTATAATGGATCTTTCTGTTTTGATGTGAAATAGCCAGTCAAAATCCTTTGCCTGGCTTGCGTTGATCGGAATCAGCACTCTGGATAGCTCCCTGCAGACAGCGACTGGCTACTTGTGCCCATTGCTTCCTCCCCTTCCTCCTCGTTTTTTCCCTTTTCCTTTTTTCTATAGCCATAACCAGCCCTTGACGAAACCTTGTTAATGAGAATGCCTGGAGGGGATGTAGTAGCAGGCCATGGTGATGCGTCTGAGCAGTCACACATATTCTTGCTGAGCTTTTAGATTTGGGCACGTGGAGAGGGGAAGGGGGAGAGGAGGAGGAGGAGGAGGAGGAGAAGGAATAGGAGGAAAGGAAGAGCCGAGTGCTGCATGATCGTGCCATCATCCGCCGCAGGATATTATGGCCTGCCACAGGATAGCAATAGGCTGCCAAGCCGCTAAAAGCCCTTCTACCTGATTAGACTGCTAAGAAGCCTCTCCGCGTATCTGTGCGCGGCGGCAAGGGGGGGAAATGAGGTCAGATTAAATTGAAAAGCATTTGGGCAGGACAAGCTGACTTCGCTGCAGAGGGCTAAAGCCACAGCAACATGTGCCAGTTAAATTTCACAATTATATTTCATCTGCTGTGCTGAGTATTGGGGGAGGTGGGGGCAAGCAAATCGGAGCGTTTCAGTGGGATCTCAGTTGTGCAGGGAGAACCAACAGACAGCAATGAGGAGGTTCTGACAGCACAGGGGGTGAGGATAGGCTCCTCCGTTGCAAAATGTGACTTTATATGCTACATTTTATTTATATATTGTGGCTGCTCTCTGTGAGCTCACAGGGCGCTGGAGAACTGACCAACAGCTGAGAGCAAAGAGCTTTTTCCGGGGAGAACAAACTAGGCGTGACATTAATGTCAAAGTAGCTCTTCGTATTAAAAGGTGCAGGTTGTTTTGTTATGCAAACAGCATCAGCTGGAGGAGGGGAGGGTATATTGATGATTATCCGGATCACTGAAAGTGGAGAGGGAAAGTCTAACCATCTCCTCCCTTGCTGCAGTCCCAAGGAAAACCCTTCCTCTGAAGCTGGCATTGCAATGTGGGATTCCCCCATGAATGGTGTTTACTTACATTTGCATTTTTTAAAAACAATAACCCCCCCACCTTGCATTATGCCCTGTCTCATTTGGCCTTCAGATGTAACTCAGTGGTGGAGTTTGCATGCAGAAAGTTCATAGATTGGTCCCTGGCATCTACAGACCAAACAATAATGTGCATTGATAATGTGCATTGGGCGCTGGTTGCAGGTGCCTTTTTGGAGTGCTGTTGACACAGTGCCATCCTCGTGCCTCTCTAGTGGGCCTTGGGGACTCTCTCTAGGCCACACCTCCTCTCTAGCCACACCCCTGACCCTCATGTGATGCTCCCCAAGTCATGTTCTTCACTAGGACTGCTTCACACCTTCCTTGAGTGTTTCCGCCTGCCTAGAATGTGTCCTTGAAAGCTGGCAGTGTCCCTTGCTTGCCTGGACAGAGATGTGAGAGCCCAGAAAACAGGCTACTGCACAAAGGAAACATGTACGTTAGTTTCTCCACTCACTTTTTGCCTCTCACCCCACCCACCACTGGCAGGTGGCCTCTGCAAAGTTGCCCAGAATGGAAAGCGGACCTCAGTCTGAACAAAGTCTCTCCATCCCTGTTTTGATGAGTGGGTTCCCCTAGGTCAGGATGGATAGAGACCTGTTGCATCAGCAATCCAGCACATCAGCCTGGGAGGTGATATAGAAGCTGAAGGCTTCACCCCTTCCTGGCTCTTAGCCCAGCCCAGATTTCAGCAAGTGCTTCTATGTGCTTCTCCATCCTCCCAAGTTCACAGCTAGTTGGGCCCTTCATTGGTGGCCCTGAACTTCCTGGCTGCTTCATGGTCTCCTCTGCTCCTGTGGTCCTGGCTGAGATCAGGGGTGGTGGTCCAAGAGAGTTGGTGTGGGGACCTCCAATTCAAATCTGATGGGGTCATAGGAAGTGTGGGGAGGGTCCTGCTCTCCTTGTTCTTCATCTGAGGAGACCTCAGATTTGAATACCAGTCGCTGGCAACAACAGGAGGGGAGAGATGCTCTTGTGCTCAGGGTTTTCCATGGGCAATTGGTTGACCACTGTGAGAACAGAATGCTGGACTAGATGGGCCACTCGCCTGATCCAGAAGGACGCTTCTTATGTCCTGAAGATGTCTGGGTAGGGCTGAACCCTGACATAAATTTATTTCTCAAAAATTTGGCTTGCTCACCTGGTATTTGCATACGTTGTTCCGCTACTTACGTTTGTTGCACTCTGCTATTCCCCACCCCTCAACTGCCACATTAGGGTTCTGAAAAAACAACGTTTCCTTGTGAGAAGTGGCTGGCCACCTCCGAAGATGATGGCGAGATTATGAGGGAGCTGGTTCCATCCAGAGTCTTTACTGAAAAACTGTTGAAAGATGGGACGCTCAAGCAGATCGACGAACTAATTGATGATCCGCTGGAAAGTGAGTCAAATCCCACCAGACCAGAGTTTGGCAGCCCCTACTCTAGATCAACCCACTCCCCGCTGTGCTAATTCAGTATAATTTACCTATGGCATGTATTTATATGTGTAGTGAACATGGTATTTTGCAAAGAATAAGAGGATAGGTCTTTGCCTCAAAGCACTTACAATCTAGAATGTGATGTTTCCCAAAGTGGGTAATTTCATCCCCTGGGGGGTGCTGGAACGATCCAGGGGGGATGGTAGTAGCCTTGAGTGCAATTGGGGCACATTGAATAAAAATAAGCGGGCAGTGGAAGCATAAAGAAAGAAGAGAAGAGAAGAAAAAATTGGGGGGGGGGGAAACATTTTGTTCTATTGTGTAAGGACGCTTATCACCAGGTCAGGCGCTGTTGTGGGATAGCAACAATGGCTCTTCTGGATCTGGCAGTCATGCTGGAGATGAGAGAATTTCTCAGGCTTGGGGGAGCCATTTTCAGCATCACCCAGATCCAGGAAGTGGATCCCAGCTTGCCTGCCTCTTTGGCCAAGCCCGACACTTCGCTTAAAGAAGGTAGATTTCCGGGGGGGGGGGTGGTTTCTGAGAATTCCCTCCACCTCTGAAAAGTGGGCAGTTGGCCAAATAAGTTTGGGAACCTCTGATCTACAAAATAGGTATAAGGGGAGGGGAAGGGAGATGGAATTGGAGGTGGGGATAGACCAGAATAATATGTAATTATTGCAGCTACGTGTACTCTTTGCGGGATTTTTTTTTCATGGGAGCACTCAAAAAATGCAATCCATCTTGTCCAAAGTGGTATAATCCATGACAGCTCAGGATTCTACCGCCTCATTCCACTGTGCTGTGTTTCTAGGGACAGGTCTGTGCTTTAAAGCGCCATGTCTGAGCACATTTCCCCCTTTGCCCTGGCACTTTCGCTGAGGAAACCTACCCTTTACTGCTGAATCGGGGCAAAGAGCAATCTGCAGAAAACACGAACTGCCATTTGTTCTGATTCATCATTAAAGAACGGGTTTTCATAGGGAACATGCCGGTGCAAAAAAAGGGGAGGCACTTTAAAGTGCAGATTGTTCCTAGAAAGCACAGGGCATAAGGCAAGGGTGCATGACCCCTTAGTCTCATGGTAAGTTTGTGTTTGTTGCTGCATTGTGTGTGCAGCAGCCCCATAGTCTTAGATTCAACCCATGATCTTGTAAATACGGTAAATAAAAGACTGTCTTAAGGGGAGGGGAGAGGTTGCTGTCTCAGCATGAACGACAGTGTAAACAAGTGCTTACAAGCTGTGTTAAAGCCAAATCAAATATTGAATAATGAGCATTCATAATAGTATCCTCTTCATTGATGATTTTCCATTTTCCCTCAAGTGCCCCTTTTGGAGCAGTTAATTTTCCTTTATGTTTCATCTTGTTTCTTTCAAGCAAGCCCTTTTTTAAAAAGAGAGAGGGAGGGAGGGAAGGAGTGCTAGACTAAATAAAATGCTTTCAAAATCCATTATGTCTTAGATTTCTTTCTAGCACTCTGCAGGAATGTTGCTGCAACTTGGAGAGCATTGAAAGAAGGCAGCTGACACGTGCCTGGTGCCTATAGCTGAGCAAGCCTTGCTTTTTCCAACAAAAACTCACCATGCTCATGTCCATCCTTTCCAGAACACTTACAAAGAGCTTAAAACTGAGTTGGAGAAATGGGTATTTTTCTTAGTCACCTTCTAACTCAGTGGTAGATCACCTGAAATGTCCTGGGTTCAGCCCTCAGCTTCTCCCGTTGAAAGGTGTCTAGTTGTGGGGTTGGAAAACAGTTTTGCTTGAGACCTTGCAGGGAACAGATGCCAAATTGCATTGCAAGGTTAGACTGACCAAGGGCCTAACCTGCTACAAACTAGCTTCCTTTGTTCATTCATAAATGATTGCAAGCTAGGATCAGTTGAAGGTTGCTCATCTAGTCACTGATGTTAGTGCTCTGAAAGCCTACATTAAAATGTGATCTTCTCCCTCCCACTCTGCCCAGTTCATACGTACAAGATTAGCGTTTTCACCGGCGATATTTTCGGCGCTGGGACGGATGCCAGCGTGTTCTTGACGATATATGGAGACCTGGGAGACACAGGGGAGAGACAACTCAGCAGCTCTGAAACGAACATGAACAAGTTCGAAAGAGGACAGGTATCGATAAAACTGAGTATTCTTCATCAAACGTCTTGATAAGAGAGAAGTACAGCTTTTGCGCTTCTAGAAACTTAAGGAAAAACTCTGTCCCTGCACACGGCTTTCCCAGAAAAAAATTACACACACACCCTGATCTTCAATTACCATATTTTTGCTCTATAAGACGCACCAGACCATAAGACGCACCTAGTTTTTGGAGGAGGAAAACAAGAAAAAAATATTCTGAATCCCAAAAGCCCCCAAGAGTGTGTGGAGCATGTATGCGGCTCTTGGGGGCTTTTCCCCGAGGAGGGAAAAGGGACTGACGGGCTGCCCTTCTCCCTCCTTGGGGAAAAGCCGTCAAGTGCCGCACACACGCTCCACACGGCTCTTTAAAGGGAGCGCTGAGCAGAGCCTCCCGCCTGCATTCGCTCCATAAGACGCACACACATTTCCCCTTACTTTTTAGCAGGGAAAAAGTGCATCTTGTGGAGCGAAAAATACGGTAGTTAAGGAAACACAAGTTACATACCCTCATGGTACACATTAAGTGCAGGTCTCATGGAGTCACAGTGTGAGTGCAAAAAGGCCAGGGCTTAAGTCTCAGGCTCCTTGGATCTTAGCCACTCTGCACTTTTCTGCTTGCATAACAAACAGAACCTTGAAGAATTGCTCCTTTTTCCATTCCATTCTCCCCAGGAAGACATATTCTCAATCCAAGCCGTGGACCTCGGTGCTGTCTTCAAAATCAACATTCGGCATGACAACACGAACCCAAGGCCAGATTGGTACCTAGAGAAAGTAGAGATCCTGAATGACAACACAGAAGAATTGTTCCTGTTTCCGTGCGAACGCTGGCTCTCGAGGAAGAAGGAGGACCTGATGATAGAGCGGGTCCTTTTTGAAAAAGTAAATCACAATATTTATTTAGGAGGCTGTAGGGCCCCAATGTCCTAGAGGTTTGTAGGGCTGGGAGGCACAGCGGGTTTTATGTTAAGTTTCAGATGTGGTATGAAAGAGAAATGGCTGTTTGTGATGTACCGTATTTTTCACTCCATAAGACGCATCAGACCATATGACACACCTAGTTTTTAAAGAAGGAAAGGGGGAAAGCCCCATTTTGGGGGATATCACCTCACAGTTGTGCAGCTTCTTTTGCAAAGGGGGAAAGCCCTGGTTTTTTGAGGATCAGCTCAAAGTTGTGCAGCTTCTTTTGCAAAGGGGAAAATCCCCATTTTTTGAGAACAGCTCAAAGTTGTTGAGCTTACTTTGCAAAGGGAAAAAAATCCTGTTTTTATGGGGTTCAACTTACAGTTCTGCAGCTTCTTTAGGAAAGGAAAGGGAGCCGTTTCTACAGCTTCCAGACAGATAATCTAATCAGCCAGTCACATGTCGCTGGGGAAACAAACAGCCTCCGTCTGCAGAACATTCAACAATGGAGGCCTGGGCAAGGGGGCGAGGCCAGAAAGGGAGCCAGCTATCGACCACACATTCGCTCCATAAGACGCACAGACAGACATTTCCCCTTACTTTTTAGGAGGAAAAAAGTGTGTCTTATAGAGCGAAAAATACAGTACAATCTTGCTTTTAGCTCAGCTGCCAAAGCAGAGGCGGCCAGGGATGTAAGAAGGCAACAATTTCCATTCCAACTGTAACATTCCTTTTGATGGAATGGAAGCATCAAAACATTGTTTCAAAAAGTCATTAACTGTGTATTGTTTGTGGACAGAGGGAGCATTGACACTTTGGCTTGTCCCGTGCTTAGAAAGGATGGCTCTGAGTGGTTTTATCCTTGCTCCTCTCCTTTCCCAGGGAAAGCCTGCTCTTTAGTGCTAAATCGGAGGAAACATCAACCCAGAGAAAGCCTGAATTGCTGTTTGCTCCAATTGAGGGCTAAAGAGGGGCTTCCCCTGGGGGGAACAGCAGGAAAAGAGTTTTTAAAAACAACAACTATGTGAAGGCAAGCCAGTAATATTTGCTTGACTAATTTCAGCTCATGAATACACAAACTGCCCCAATTTCTTCCTGCCTTTCTTTCCTTTTGTAAGAGTTCCTGCAAACAAAATATTTATTTTTTAAATTTACATCTACTGAAGCGAGAGAAATCCAGAATTCAAGGGCTCAGAAAGCAGAGGTTTGCAGAAAGAAAAGAAATGGGAAAGTGGGGGCCATGTAGACAGCGGGTAGAACTAGCAGATATAAACTATTTTTGTAAAAGATGGAGGAACCTGCCAGCTACAGAAAATAAGGAATTATCTCCTTCCCCATCCCTTCAAGGCACATTGGTGATGCTCACCATCATTTTCTCAATCTCATTTTGCCACTTCTCTTCTTACTTTTCAAATTCTTTTGGCGTTCTACCGACAACCCCAGAGGTGACAGAGGGCAAAAGTAGATTTGTGTGTATATGATGTATTGCCAGTGTAATTTTAACAGTGAGAGGCAGGGAATGTTTTTTGCCCAGAATATCTCATTACTGGGCAGGGAAAAGATGGGCCCAAAGTAGGCAGTGGGAAAAGGCCAAAGCAAACTGGCAAAGGATGAAGACGTCTCTTCTTTCCTGGCTAGGTCACTACCAAACAGGACAAGTGGGGGAGGGGCATGGCCGAGGGAGAAAGCAGGTGCCTTAAGGAGAGTGCTTGTGGCAGATTAGGGACACGGGTGGTGCTGTGGGTTAAACCACATAGCCTAGGACTTGCCAATTGGAAGGTCATGTTTCGAATCCCCGCGGCGGGCTGAAGTCCTATTGCTCGGTCCCTACTCCTGCCAACCTAGCAGTTCAAAAGCACGTCAAAGTGCAAGTAGATAAATAGGTACCACTCCGGCGGGAAGGTAAACGGCGTTTCCGTGCGCTGCTCTGGTTCGCCAGAAGCGGCTTAGTCATGCTGGCCGCATGACCCGGAAGCTGTACACCGGCTCCCTCGGCCAATAAAGCGAAATGAGCGCCGCAACCCCAGAGTTGGTCATGACTGGACCTAATGGTCAGGGATCCCTTTACCTTTACCTTTTGTGGCAGATTAAGAAGCCTGGTGGGCCAGATTAGGCTCATAGCTTTCCCCATACCTGGTGATGAAAGGCAGCTAAGAACAGAGGTGGAGCAAGGTGGGTGTAGCCTGCCCTGGATGCCATCTCTGAGCGGGGGTGACAAAATCTTGACTGGGCCCGATTGTGGCCGTGCCAGACTGCACCCCCCGGCAGTGCTGCTATGCCAGATCGTGCCCTCGGCCTGGCCACCACAGCGGAGCACACACCCTCACCTGGGTCGGGGGTTGCGGGGGGTGGCGCACTGTTACTTCACGCTCTTGGCTGAAGTAAGCAGGCATGCAGGCAGGCAGGGGAGAGGACAGGAAGGAGTCCATCTCCCCGTCCATCCCTCCCTATCTTCAAACAGGAAACTTCTGATAATTCTCAGAAGTAGCTGAAACTAGTTTCTCTGTGTCACTGTGATCTTGGTGGTTATTAGCGTAGCTGCAGGCATTCTGTTATAACTTAATTTTCTCAGACAGCATCTCTTCGTATTTTGGGCAATTAGCTGTGACACCTGGTAAAAGCCACCTTTAAAGCATCCTTGCTTTCTCCTTCTGGAACTGGCCGCAGCCAGAGTCCAGGCTTCTGCAAGCGAATTGATGATGGAAACACCATGGTTGACTCTCTGAAAAAAGCTATATTTTTATCTCCAGTGCGTCAGTACTGCAGTGAGATTCCCGGGGAAAATAGGACCTATTACCTGCTGGTTCCAGCAGAGCACCATATCAGGTTTCGGTGATTGAAGGGGAAAGACTTCCGTTTCAGAGAGGCAAGATTCACAGCAAGGATCAAAGACCAGCTCTTGGTTATAATTCAAGACTGAATTGCAAACAAAAACCAACTCAAAACAAAACCCAGCGTGTCTTAAAAGCGTTTGTTGTGATGCCTTTCCCCAATATCTCCAAATTACTCTGTCAGATGTTAGCAAGGCAGGTCAAACGCTGGGTAAAAATGCCACACTTTCATAGCACTAGCTGCAAGCTGCAAAAGGAGGCCGTTTGGGCTGTTTTTGGGTGCATAGGGGGCTGGAATCAAAGAACTGGGTGCAAACCTCAAAGCCACTTCCTGAAGATCCTCCCAGCTGGGGCTAGTTGGCTGGTAGCCAATGTCTTCTTGTTCCACAAAGTCCCCTGAAGCAAACTGTGGCCCATTCCATGCACTGCAGCAAAACATCATTAATGGTTTTCCACAAACATCACTATCTGGGGCTGTTAATTTTCTTCCCTCTGAGACTTGAAGGAGACAAGCCTTGATCGCTTGGATGTGACAGTTTGGTGTTACATCCAACCCAAGGATCCTGGCTTGTTTTGCTCCAACAGACTACCCAAAATGGAAGCTTGGCTAAAGATTGTGGATGGTCTGAAGAGAAACAAGGTATGACCTATTGCTTAAGAGTAAGGCTACACCAGGGTTCTGTGGTTTGTTTCTTTCCAGTGGGGAAGAGTAAAGCAGAAATATTTAGCTTGTTCACAGTAAGGCATACAGTGGTACCTCGGGTTAAGAACTTAATTCGTTCTGGAGGTCTGAGGGGGGTGACAAAAATATGAGTTTTCTTTTTAAAAAATTAGGCTCACGAAACTTTTAAGTTCAGTCAAGAAACCCCGACTTTCGCACTCCCGTTCCTAAAGATGGGAAGGGCGACTCTCATTTTGCGCCCCCTTCCTCCCCCAAGATTTGAGCCAAAAGTTCTCTTCCTCAAAGGCACAGCAGGCATAGCTGATTCAGAGAGCAAGTCAAATGTCAAGTAGCATTTCCCTTCTGTGAACAGGAAGCCAGCCAAGCCGGCAGTTGTTCTGTTCCTGAAATAAGAGATACGATCCTGTTCATGGCTCAACTCTTCCATTGCTCCTGCAAGCAGCCTGTTGGTGGGGTGAGGGCAGAGCTGGTTGGGGGCTACTGGAACAGGTCTACCTCAGCATTTAGAAAAAGCAAATTGGGCAGAAATAGAGCATCTCCTGAAGAGCAGTGTGAAGTGTGTCCATCTCTAAATGATGCCCCTTGGGTATTAATTCCATAATAAATAATTTTAAAAGCCTTCCCTCTACAGGGCTGCCTTCAGATGTCTTCTAAAGGTTGCATAGCTATTTATCTCCTTGGCTTGGGGTGGCATAACTTCATACCATACCACATTTCTCTAATGGAAATAGGGACGTCCTAAGGAAAAGAGGAGGGACACGGGTGGCGCTGTGGTCTAAACCACAGACCCTAGGGCTTGCCGATCAGAAGGTCGGCAGTTCGAATCCCCGCGACAGGGTGAGCTCCCGTTGCTCGGTCCCTGCTCCTGCCAACCTAGCAGCTCGAAAGCACGTCAACGTGCAAGTAGATAAATAGGTACTGCTCCAGCGAGAAGGTAAACGACGTTTCCGTGCGCTGCTCTGGTTCGCCAGAAGCGGCTTAGTCATGCTGGCCACATGATCCGGAAGCTGTCTTCAGACAAATGCCTATAGAGCAAGATGAGCGCGCAACCCCAGAGTCTGGACCTAACAGTCAGGGGTGCCTTTACCTTTAAGGAAAAGAGGAGGGATGTGGGTGGCGCTGTGGTCTAAACCACAGAGCCTAGGGCTTGCTGATCAGAAGGTCGGCAGTTCGAATCCCCATGATGGGGTGAGCTCCCATTGTTCGGTCCCAGCTCCTGCCCACCTAGCAGTTCGAAAGCACATCAAAGTGCAAGTAGATAAATAGGTACCGCTCTGGCGGGAAGGTAAACGACGTTTCCGTGCACTGCTCTGGTTCGCCAGAAGCAGCTTAGTCATGCTGGCCACATGACCCGGAAGCTGTCTGCGGACAAACGCCGGCTCCCTCGGCCTATAGAGCGAGATGAGCGCGCAACCTCAGAGTCGTCCGTGACTGGACCTAACGGTCAGGGGTACATTTACCTTTACAGTGGTACCTGTGGTTACATACTTAATTCATTCCGGAAGTCCGTTCTTAACCTGAAACTGTTCTTAACCTGAAGCACCACTTTAGCTAATGGGGCCTCCTGCTGAAGCCGCGCCGCCGGAGCACGATTTCTGTTCTCATCCTGAAGCAAAGTTCTTAACCCGAGGTACTATTTCTGAGTTAGCGGAGTCTGTAACC
Source organism: Podarcis pityusensis (assembly GCF_964106645.2). Lineage (NCBI taxonomy): Eukaryota > Metazoa > Chordata > Lepidosauria > Squamata > Lacertidae > Podarcis > Podarcis pityusensis. The sequence continues at coordinate 8,793,973 of NC_138036.1, read as the reverse complement.
TGAAGCGTATGTAACCTGAAGCGTATGTAACCCGAGGTACCACTGTACCTTTAAGGAAAAGAGGGATATTCTGGGATCACACCAGGAACCTGATTTGAATCAGATTTACAATCTGAATTAAATCAGGTTTCTGTAAATCTAGGACTGTCCATGGAAAACAGGGACACTTGGAAGGTCTGGAACTAACTCCAAATGTTAGTACTGGGAAGGGAAGAGAGTAGTATCTGTCTCCACATCAGCATAATTTCATATGGCCCAGAAACTTATGCAAAACCATGTCCTTAGCACTGACTTTTCATCCACTTGTTGATGACTCACAAGCTTTTTTTTTTTTTGCTAAGGCTTTGCTTTGGCACTTTTAATCTCTCCTGGTGAAAAGTCTGTGGCTTCCATGTGTGAAAGAAAGAAAGCTTCTTTCTGACTGCCACAGCCACTGAAAACCAGGAGCTAATTAGAATTTCAAGTATGTGGATTAATTAACAGGATCAAAATTAATAGGCAGCGCTCGGCCTTTTACTCAGAAAGGCCTTGTACTGCAGTTGAGTGGAGCTGGTTGACTTTGTAGCGGCTTGTTCTACAGGGCAGAGCGATGTTTTAATTGCACGTTATGACTGAAACGATTGCATATTAACACTGGGGCAAATGGAGACACCCCAGGGATGAGCTTCATGGGTTGCATCCAGTACATGTAGCCTGCAAACGGCCCGGTGGGACCAGGCTTACTTAGCCGCTATTATTAATTCCTTTTAAGGAGGCAAAACTAATTAGGTTTAATAAAAACAATTTCAACGAACATGCAGGGGGATTTTCTTTTATTTTTAAACATTTAGTCATGCTATTACACCAGCCCCCAAACCCCCAAGAATTTTTGTGGCTGTTTCTCATTCCGATCACAGTTTTCACTGCACAAATTGCTTCAGAATACTTGGCTCATTTCTGCTTGCAAAGCATTTTGCCGGGTCAAATCATACCCAGTGATTAGGGTGTCTGGAGCTGCTGGGCTCTGTGGACAACTGCCTCATGTGGCGAGTCACTGAACTGCAGGTGGAACTTTCGCAGGACCTTCAAGAACTGGATTGACTCCACTCACCTAGGCTGGCCATGGATTGGATCCTTCTGGGTGGAAAGGACGATAAAAGAGTGTTTGCTGTTCCAGCTGAGATTTGGCTCTGTTGGCTAAGGAGCCATTGGAACATAGACGTTGTGTTCCCATAGGACATTTTTGTTGTTTAGTCATTTAGTCGTGTCCAACTCTTGGTGACCCCATGGACCAGAGCACGCCAGGCACTCCTGTCTTCCTCTGCCTCCTGCAGTTTGGTCAAACTCATGTTGGTCGCTTCAAAGACACTGTCCAACCATCTCGTCCTCCGTCATCCCCTTCTCCTTGTGCCCTCCATCTTTCCCAACATCAGGGTCTTTTCCAGGAAGTCTTCTCTTCTCATGAGGTGGCCAAAGTATTGGTGCCTCAGCTTCAGAATCTGTCCTTCCAGTGAGCACTCAGGGCTGATTTCCTTCAGAACGAATAGGTTTGATCTTCTTGCAGTCCATGGGGCTCTCAAGAGTCTCCTCCAGCACCAGAATTCAAAAGCATCAATTCTTTGGCGATCAGCCTTCTTTTTGGTCCAGCTCTCACTTCCATACATCACTACTGGGACTAGGACATATTCCTCTGAAAACAAGGAAGGCTTCTTGCTCAGAAGTATTGCTTCCTATCTGAATTTAATCAGCTGATACTCACAGACTTGATCAACTAAGATTTATTTTTACTAGGCGGCAGCCCTGGTTAAAAAAGAACTGGCTGGAGGACTTGGAGGCTTTGTCGTTGGTTTTCTTTATGACATTTGTGTCCTTCCCCTTCAAAAAGCTCTAATTTTATCTACCTGACAGTCCTGAGAGGTAGGTTACATGGGGGGGGGGAGCAAGAGAGACTTGCCAAAGGCCACACAGTGAGCTCTATGAGTGAGGATTTGAACCCAGAGCTTGCTCCAAGTCCAAAATAAATCCTGCCTTTAACCAGTTTGCCTAGGTGCATAGAAGAAGCATTGTAGAATGAGGGCCTCTCCCCAAAATCATTTGTATATATATATATATTCATATCCCATTAATCACATTGCCCTTGGTAAACAGCTGACTTGGAATAACCCATACCAGGAATTGCAGTAATATTGTTCCTTGGAGTGTGGAGGAACTTCTTCTGACTTTGCTGGGAAGGCTGGGCCTGTTAAGTCCCCTGAGTGTATTTGCTCTCTCCCATTAGAACTACGATCCTGACAAAAAAAATGCCGGTGACTCATCCCTGAGCCGGGACAACAATGCCAACGTGAAGGATAAGAAAACAGACAGTTCGGGTGAATCTCCTCCGGAAGGGCCATGTAAGGATATGATGCATTGCAGTGGGAAGAGGGCAGGCAGACGGCCGTTTGGCACTTGAACACGTGACTTTGTAGGGTTGGAGAAGAGATTTCAGTCAGTTCGCTGCAATTCCCCAAGTGCTTTGACCACCAGTCTCTCTTACCAGGAAACTCTGGGAATTGTAGTTCGATGAGAGGAATACGGGTCTCCTAACAACTCCCCCACAACTTCTCCCAAAGAATCCTGGGAGTTGTAGTTCATTAAGGGCACTGAGGGTTGTTAAGTGATGCCCCCCCCCCCTTATCTCTCCACAGAGCTGCAGTTCCCAGAGTGGTTTAACAGCCCATTTCTCTTCCCAGAGAACTTTGGGAATTGGAGCTCTGTGAGGGGATTAGAGGTTTCCTAACAACCAACCAGCGTGGGTGGCGCTGTGGTCTAATTGACCGAGCCTAGGGCTTGCCGATCAGAAGGTCGGTGGTTCGAATCCCCGCAACGGGGTGAGCTCCCGTTGCTCGGTCCCTGCTCCTGCCAACCTAGCAGTTCGAAAGCATGTCAAAGTGCAAGTAGATAAATAGGTACCGCTCCAGCGGGAAGGTAAATGGCGTTTCCGTGCATTGCTTTGGTTCGCCAGAAGTGGCTTAGTCATGCTGGCCACATGACACGGAAGCTGTACTCTGGCTCCCTCGGCCAATAAAGCGAGATGAGCGCCGCAACCCCAGAGTCGGCCACGACTGGACCTAATGGTCCCTTTACCTCTAACTTTACCTTAGTCAGAGGGAGAAGACTGTGGGGAAGAGGTGTCAGAAGCTGGAGAGGTTACAGGGCTTAAGTGAGCAGGGAGAGTCTGTGGCAGAGAGAGTCCAGAATCAGAGGCAGAAGCTGAGCAGGAGAGGAGGGAGGCCAAGATGGGTCAGGCTAGTGAAGAGGCATGGGTGTCTCCCCCTCCTGCTGTGGCAAGCTTTCCCCTCCCAGTCTCCCAGAACCAGGAGAGGCATGAAGCAGGGGGCAGCAAAGACAAACATGCAGCTTGCTTGGGGGGAAAAACCCTGGAGAGGAGAAGACACAGACAGCTGTGTACTTGAGTCATGGCAACTGCTTCATGGGAACAAAACCTACCGGAGATGTTGTTCACATTATAATAATAATAATAATAATAATAATTTATTATTTATACCCTGCCCATCTGGCCTGACACTGCTGTGTAGATCCTGTTTTGCTAGTAAGAGTTGACCACAAGTTGCTCAGTGTGATTTACTGCTGGCTCATGTCTGTCAACACGGGACGCAGGTGGCGCTGTGGGTTAAACCACAGAGCCTAGGGCTTGCAGATCAGGAGGTTGGCGGTTCAAATCCCCGCAAATGGGTGAGCTCCTGTTGCTCGGTCCCTGCTCCTGCCAACCTAGCATTTTGAAAGCATGCTGGTGCAAATAGATAAATAGGTACCGCTCCGGAAGCTGTCTGCGGACAAACTCTGGCTCCCTCAGCATGTAGAGTGAGATGAACGCTGCAACCCCAGAGTTGGTCACGACTGGTCAGGGGTCCCTTTACCTTTACATGCCTGTCAGCACCCTTAACAAATGACAATTCCGTGGATTCTTTGAGAGAAGCAATGGGTGTTTAAAGTGGTATGATGATGCTTTAAATGCATAGTGGAGACAGGGTCTCACTGTCCCTGGCAGTGGCTCCCCAAAGTCTCGGTCAAAGAACCCATGAATAGACCTCATGTCTGAAATCCTTTACCTGCAGATGCCAAGGATTAAACATGGAACCTTCCCACACCCTCCACCGCTCACTTGCCTTATTCTTCCTTTCTTTCCAGTAATTCCTTACCACATCATTGTCACCACGGGTGCAGAGCTGGGTTCAGACACCGACAGCCGAGTCTATATCATCATTTCAGGTCCCCGGAAGCTGCAGACGGGCCGGCTGTGGCTTGACCTCCCGGATGGACAGACTGAGTTTGCAGATGCCTCCGTGGAGAAATTCTCCGTCATGGGACTGGATGTTGAAGAAGTAAAAAGTATGGAGGTAACTGTACAACTGAAGAGTGAGGTCTGGGAGTGTTGGTGTTGTGGGCCTTTGACCCAAATTTCTCCCCAAAGAGGGCAGAGCAATTGGAGGCTGTACTGAAACAAGGCATCCCAAGTACGTCTCTTTATAGCTGTCAACTGTCCCTTATTTGGCGGGAAAGTCCCTTATCCCAGCGCTGTGTCCCGCTGCTGTCCCTTATTGATGATGTCCCTTAAATTTCCCGGGTTTCAAAGGAAGCAGCTCCTCTCCCTCCCTTCCTGCCGGCCAGGGAGGAGGGAGGCTCCAACTGTGTTGCTTGGCAGCGTTGCTCACCCAATAAGGAGTCTAAGAACGACTGGGGGGTGGAGCTTGCATGCCTTGTGCCGATCAAATTGGCCGCGTTGCCTGGGGACTCGCCTTTGCTCAGCGCTTCCCAGCGGAGAGGGGACGGTGGTTTTCCTTGCTGCATCCCCTTTGCTGGGTTGCTGCACTGTGGGAACCACCGTTTGAGGCTTTGTTTGGCTGCTGGCTGGGCTTTCTGCCTTTGGCTCGGAGGGGCTCAGAAGTTGAACATACCTGTGCTGGGAAAATCCCTTATTTTGGCTGCTGATCCCTTATTTTCAAGGCTGCTGGTCCCTTATTTTCAAATCTGTAAGTTGACAGCTATGCGTCCCTTAGAGTTGGGGGACCTTTGCCCCCCAGATGTCGCTGAACTGCAGCTCCCATTGGCTCCAGCAAGCATTGCCAATGGCTATGGTTGATGGGAGTTGTAGTTCAGTGTCATCTGGAGGGCCAAAACATCCTCCCAGCCTACATATATGAAGCTGCCATAAATTGTTTCAGATGATTGGTCCGTCAAGTCCAATATTGCCTGTTTTGATTAGCTGTAGCTCTCTGCAGTCTCCCGCAGAGATAGCAGAGGTGGAACATGGTGCTTTTTCGTGGAGCTGCGGGTCTTCCCATTGGCAGTGTGTGTTTTGTGCTAAAAAGTGCTGCAATGGAGTGTGTGTGCCATTGCGCCACAAGATGGTGAGATGGTCACTGTCTTAGATGGCTTTCAAAGCAGAGTGAGGTAAACAAATGGAGGGGGAAAAGCCCATCGATGACTACAAGTCATTGTGTCCAATGGGAAACTTCTGACTTCCAGTGAGGCAACATGGTGGGCGCCATGGCAGCGAGCAGCTCCTGAAGCCAGCCAGAACCAACTGCCCTACCAGGCTGGCTCTGGGCTGCTGAGACTGCCACTGCCGCCGCCACTACCGAAGGGGAACCAGGGACGCCTGGCGCATCAACTGGGGGAGCCGCTGACCCCCCTGACCCAAATTGAGCCGGGTGCGAGAGCGCCCGGCCACCAGGCTGACTGTCCAGTGGAGCTCTGGGACCAGGAAAACCCCAGAGCTAACGCGAAAAGAAAGGGGAGAGGAGAAAGAGGAGAGAGAAAGAAAGAAAGAAAGAAAGAAAGAAAGAAAGAAAGAAAGAAAGAAAGAAAGAAAATAAATAAATAATTTATTAATTATTTATACCCCGCCCATCTGGCTGGGCTTCCCCAGCCATTCTGGGCAGCTTCCAACAAAATATTTAAATACAGTAATGCATCAAACATTAAAAGCTTCCCTAAACAGGGCTGCCTTCAGATGTCTTCTAAAAGTCTGGTAGTTGTTCTTCTCTTTGACATCTGGTGGGAGGGCGTTCCACAGGGAGGGTGCCACTACCAAGAAGGCCCTCTGCCTGGTTCCCTGTAATTTGGCTTCTCGCAGTGAGGAAACCGCCAGAAGGCCCTCGGCGCTGGACCTCAGTGTCCAGGCAGAACGATGGGAGTGGTATACTGGACCAGGTATACAGGACCAAGGCTGTTTAGGGCTTTAAAGGTCAACACCAACACTTTAAAATGTGCTCGGAAACGCAAGGCTTCCGGGTTGGCGCCATCGCCGAATGGCGGACTCCCTCCGAGCTCCGGAGGGAGCCTGCTCGGCAGGGGCTGGGTCCTACCGCACCGGCGATGCGGGGACCCTTAAAAACCACGGCCACGAGGGTCGTGGACATGGAGACTCGGCTGGCACCGCTAGCGCCCTCCCGACTCGTGAAGGAGCCTTTTTAAAGGCTAAGGATCGGGTGCCGGGGAGAAGCGTGGTGCTTTGAGTCCTCTGCTATCCCTGCCGAGCGCAGCCGCATGCCATCCGGCGGAGAGCGCTGACTTCTTCTATTGAAAATTCGGACTTTTAGACAACAACCCGTGAGTAATTTGGAAACTGGGTTTAAAAGGAGGAAAAAAAGAATTTCTTTTTGAATTGGATACGAGCGGGGGGGGATCCAAAAAGGAAGTCAGTCCCCCCCCCTATTGTAAACCTTTCAAGACAAGGACGGGGCAACCAAGGTCCAAAAAGATTTGTATTGCTGATAAAAACTAAGAATTCCACGATGGGGAATTATAAGAACTGTGCTGGAGGATGAATTGAGGGAGAAGAAACGTAACCCCCCCCCCCTGGGAACCGGGGTGATTGAAGAGAGAGCCTGGTGAAAAGAGTCGGAGATTTTGACAGCTGTCAAAGTAGCTGTCAAAGTCGGAAAGCAGAGAGGATTTTATTATGAGAACTTTGCTGGCTAAATTTGTTACAATTTGCTACAACTTGTTAAAACTTGGATACAAAATGGCGAAAACATGGATAACAATCGGACTTTTGGACTAGAGAAGACAAAGTTATAACAATCCCCCTAGAGGAGTTTCGGGACATTACAAAGATGGTCGTAAGTGAAAAAAACACCATTGGAATTTTACAGGACTGATTATCTTTTGGGAAAGCTGCGAAACGGAAATAATATTTTGTCTACAGGGTGTTCAGCTAAAGGAGACAATAGAATTTTCTATTGAAGAAAGGAAGGGACTGAACGCAAGTTTTTGTTCCTGAATAATAATAATCCCTGCAGACTTACTAAGCTTCTGAATTAGAACGTTTCAGCAGCGGAACAAGAGGAAACTGGACTACAATTTGGAAAGAACAATGGGGGGAGTTTTATTACAGATCTGAAGTTAAGTGTTCTAAAAATGTTTATGAAAGGGAAAAAAAAAAAAGAAAAGAAAAGAAAAAACCAGCAAGGAGTTGGGGGAAATAGGTGATTTATGGATTGTAAGAATCCCAGGCGGATAACATGGATTGGTGGTCAGGGGGAAATTAAACCGGGGACAGGGGGGGAGAACTTTAATCCAAAGGCTTGTTAACTTCTTTTTTTTGAACTAGCTTTGTCTTATCTATTATACTCTTTATTTCTTATTTCTGATACTTTTATTATGTGGGGAGTTTTTATTATTAAAAAAAGGGAAATTGTGGAATGAAAATGGGGTGGGCCTTGGGAAAGAAATTTTTTGTGTTTTATTAAGGGTATTGATGTGGAGTGCAGAAATTTTAAATTCGAATAATGGTTTAACAAATTAAGTTTTTAATTAGAACTGAGAGCTTGTGGAGCCAACAATATGAAAAAGGAATATGGTAGGGGTGGGGGAAGGGGGGAGTCCCAGAAAGCGGATATATGAAAATAAGGATATATGAAAACATGTAAATTCTTGCTTTCTGTATTTTCTTTTTTTTTTTGAAAATTTTAATAAATATTATTTAAAAAATAAAAAAAATAAAATGTGCTCGGAAACGTACTGGGAGCCAATGTAGGTCTTTCAAGGCCGGTGTTATGTGGTCTCGGCGGCCGCTCCCAGTCACCAGTCTAGCTGCATTCTGGATTAATTGTAGTTTCCAGGTCATCTTCAAAGGTAGCTCCACGTAGAGTGCATTGCAGTAGTCCAAGCGAGAGATAACCAGAGCATGCACCACTATGGCGAGACAGTCTGTGGGCAGGTAGGGAGAAAAAAGAAAGGAGCCCCAACATTGCCACTGCTGAGGAGAGAAGTAGGAGAGCACCGGGAGGGCAAGGACACATGGCCGAGCCCAGGTCCGACCTGAGCCTACGTCCCCAGTAACTAGCACCCCCCCCTTCAATGGGAAACTTCCATTGTCAGATGCAGGATATCTCCCAGCACTACTATCTGGCAGCTGAAACTGCTGAGGAAGGGTGCTGTTTCCTTTGGTTGGTATTCAGCTAAGCTGGTATTCAGCAAACCCACGACTAAGCAGAATGTTCTGCTTTGGGTCTTCCCTAAGACAGCTGTTTAGTTACTGTGAAAAGCAAGGTGCTTGTTCTATATGGAGCTTGTTCTGAGCTATGAAGACTCTTCTTACTGCATGTGTGAGTGTGTGCCCGTGTTTGTGCATAGGATTGGTTGGTGTTGCACAACAAATCTGCTCCTCCGAAAGGCTGAACTGTTTGCAATAAGGAAAGTGATGGGGAAGTGAACTGTAAAGCGTGGGATAACACTTGCCTTGACACAAAATCATCTCATCTCACCACAAACAAGTCAAAATGCATGGTCATTAAATAGCCAACATCATCTAATCTTCCTGCAAACAAATCCAGATGAATGCTAAATAAATAGGTCACCTAGTAGGGCCCAAGGAGGTATAGCAACTTTTTTGGGGGGAGGGGGTTTGGTATCCAGCGTAATACTCAAAGTAGACCCATTGAAGTTAAGGAGCATGATTAAGGCTGCAATCCTAACCCTACTTACCTAGGAGTGAGGCTCCCTGAATTCAACAGGAATCCTAACCCTACTTGCCTAGGAGTAAGGCTCCCTGAATTCAACAGGATTTACTTATGAGTAGACATGGTTAGGACTGCATTGCAACTTTGGTCCTTAATTTCAGTGGGCTTACTCTGAGTAAAACCTAGTTGGCATGACCCCCAAATTTGCATTGATACGTATAAATTTCATATGCAAATTTCATGCAGCTCTGTATCCAGTTTTGTCCTCCTTTTTGGTGATGCAGTTCCTCTTTTTAATGACGCGTAAGTATCTCCCTTACCTGCGCAGGTGGGAAGATGTCTTAGTTTGATGGCTTACAAATTGTGCATGCCTAACCAAATCCTATTCCTTTCTCTTCAGCACACATCATCTGAATATGATTCCTGCAAAATATCCCAATGCAAAAATCACTTATATTTGGTGTGCATCTGTTTGGGTGGTGTGCGGCTTGGGGCTCAGCTATGCAACCCCCCCCCCCACTTTCAATCTATAAATGCTGTAAAAAAAATAATGAGAGAGACAATGATGACTTGACAAAGTGTTGCTCTCTATCAGAGATCGGATTCATAAATGGCCTGCAGCGAGGAGGACTTCTTGTATAATTTCCTAGCTCGACATGGAAATTGTTTTCACAGCTTGCCAGACCTTGGGAGACCTCTCACAGGAGAGCATTAATCATGGCTCATAAGCAATGTGCACCAATCAGAGATCCCAGCGCAGGAACCCTTATACAACAAAGGGTTTGAGAGGCACAATTTGCATAGACAATCACTCCACTCAGCTTTATCCCCACCCCCCGCAAAATAAACCTTTGCTTTTTCCTGATGGCCATCTGCAGGCAGCGTGGTTGCTCTTGCATGCTATGCCTTCTGCTTCCCCCCGATTAAAATTATTGATTTTTTAAAAAAAGCTAAAAGCAGGTATTTAAAAATATTCCAAATGATGAAAAGCAACAGCAGCTAAAAAAGGAATAAAACGCACACAAACCTTCTGCAGATCTAGATAGATTTACCTGAGCAAAAATGTGTTAAGGAGGTGCCAAAAACAGACAGCGAAGGCGCTTGTCCAGAGTCAATAGGCAGGGAGTTACAAAGTTTAGGTGCCGCCGCATGAAAATGGATAGCAAATCTTACGTTGTACCTGTAACAGTGCCAGTTCCACAGATCAAAGCACTCTAGTGGGCATGTATAGGGTAAGGCAATTCAGCAGGCAGTGGCCTAGTATGGGGGGGCATTGGATGGTTGCCCAGGGCACAAAATCGTTAGGGGTGCAATATTTCAACACCCGGTACTGCTACAATCCAGCTTTGTGCGTCTATCGTTGGGCTCCATTAAAAATTGCTTCTCTGTGTGAACTAGGAAGTGACTTCTCCAGACTACGGCATGATTCTTCTTTTTGTATCTCTGTGCCTGCGATCCCTGCGTGACACGGACACTGTTAAGCAGTTGAATGTGCATGCATACTCTGTCCGTTTCCCTCCCTTCCCGGTGTGGCCCTGGGCCCTGGCAACCCATGCTACACCACTGCCATCAAGTAACCTCTTCTCACGGTTGCCAACCCGAGAAGCCTGCCAGCAGTGCCTGGGTGTGTAGCTACATTCTCCCCACTTGTGTTTCCCAACCTCTGTCAACAGGGGTCTCTAAGACATCTGGGGTGAACAAAACCTGGGAGACACCAGCTATGCATTCCAATCTGGACGCCATGGTACGGTGTCCAGACTGGACAGCATTCTGCTCACACAGGGTCTGATCCCCTCAATGGAATCAACAAACATAGGTAACATTAAAATCACAGATCACGCCCCAGTAGAAGTCACCGTTAAAATAGGAGAGGGACCACAAACCACCCCATCATGGTCCTTCAGTCCCATCCTAACTGCAAGCAAACAAATCAGAGAGAGTCTCACAAAAACTCTCCAAAACTACTTCAAGGAAAATGATGTAGACACTATAACTGTTAGGATATTTCCGTTCCACCTTAAAAGGGAGCAGGATGTTTGTGTCACAGCCTGCGTATTTCCTGTTCACAGGATGTTTCTGTTGTGTCTATGCTTTTGTTTCTCTCTCTGTGTCTGAGACACTGAAGCAGGCAGTCATGTTTTCTTTGTTCTGTCCAACGCTGAATAAACTTGTAAATAATGCTCTCCTGCGTGCATCTTTCGCTGTGTGAATTCTGCTGATAGAGCGTGCATGAGCTCTGGAATGTGGCAAGCTATTTCTGGAAGCTCGTGTCGCTAATTGAATGATACTGTGTATCTACGGGAGATCGATGGACGTCCGGAGGCGGCTTGGGGGCCATGATGGACTTTGTCTCCCTGGCAGTATCCCAACAACAACAACCCCCCTCTTATGGGACGCAATGAAAGCAGTCACCAGAGGAGCTTGCATAAAAGAGAAAGAAAGCGTTCCTTAAAAAACAAACCTTCTCAAAAATTAGGAAAATAGAACAAGACATCACTGCCCTCTCATCATGCTACAAACAAACAGGATCCAAAAAACTCCTTCAACTTATAGAACAAAAAAGGAGAGAACTAGACTCCCTAGAAATCAACAAAACAATGATCAGCATTCTATATTCTAAACAACGCTTCTATGAATATGGAGGGGAAAACTCCAGACTATTAGCAAATAGATGTACTGAAAAAGCACTCATAACAAGAATACACTGCATCACCAAAAAAGATGGCAACTTAACAGTGCAGGTACAACAGAGGCATTGAGGATAGTAGCCGCCGAGTATTGCAACATGACCCACCTGTCTCTTACGCTTGCAAAGAACTGCTTTAAAGTATTGGGGCAATAGCTGCTGAAACAGCTTGGGAAACAGAGTCAGCTGATCAAAGTGGCTGCCATTAGTGGCAAAAGGTTTCTTTATGTTCTACATTAGTTCCTTGTCTGCCCATCAACTAGAATAAATTATACCTTCCCCCAGGACACAGGGGGTCTAAATCACTGAGCCTCTTGGGCTTGCTGATCAGAAGGTCAGCAATTAAAATCTGCACGACGGAGTGAGCTCCCATTGTTCTGTCCCAGCTTCGGCCAACCTAGCAGTTTGAAAGCATGCCAGTGCAAGTAGATAAATAGGTACCACTGCGGCAGGAAGGTAAATGGTGTTTCCGTGCGCTCTGGTTTCCATCACAGTGTTCCATTGCTCCAGAAGCAGTTTAGTCATGCCGGCCACATGACCTGCAAAGCTGTCTGTGGGCAAACGCCGGTTCCCTCGGCCTGAAAGCGAGATAAGCGCCACACCCCATAGTCACCTTTGACTGGACTTAACCATCCAGGGGTTCACCTTCCCACAGCTGCAACTAAACATGTCTCTCCCATATGAGTCTCTACAGCCACAGCAGGTGCTGTGACTCTCCGATGGGTTGACTTCACCCCCAAAGGCACACTCCTCCCTTGTCTCCCAAGACAGACGGATGCCAACAACAAATCAATATAGTGTCCAAATTTGTCTATTTGGATTGTGCCTCATTTGCCACCAAATTCTTTGACATCATGTAGTGTCTTTACCAATAAGGCCTTTATTAGATTATCCTGACTCTTCAGCTTTTCTTGTTCTCCTCCACCACCACCTCCACCTCCTTGAGGCTTTGCGTCTTCTCTCATTTTGCTCCATCTGGCCAGAATGGTCTTTTGGCTAATCCAATCCAGCTTCCCCTTTGACAAATCCATCATGTCTCATTATTGCAACCTTGCAGCATCTCTGCCAGCTGGGATTTGCCAGACCTCCCTGAATGCCCGGGGCAGGGAGCTAGACAGGGTCACTTTCTGCTTGCGAGAGCCTAGAAATGAGCTATGAAAGGTAGGCCAGAGTACAAGAATGAAAAATGGACAGAAACTGCCCATTCATAAATTTGAGTAGGAAATGGAAGATTCTACCTGTAAGAGGAGTGGAATGTCCCTACACAGTGAGGGGGAAACTGGGGTCCTCTACTTGTTATAGGACTCTACCTCCTGGAAAAGCAAAAAATTGACCTTTTCCTGTTAGGCAAAGATCATAAGATGACCCGGATGGTCGCCAGATTCTGTGTACAGATCTGTAGGTGCAGACCATCCCCCAAACCAAACTAGTTCGTTAAGAAAATCCCCAAATTCTGTTCCATGGGTGACTCTGGGCCATCTCTCTGCAGTAGCTTATCTTAAAGTTTTAAGTGTCTATATGCTTATCACATTTATAAATTTTAAATTTATTGTTGTACATTGTTTTAAATGTTTGTTTTCCTTCTGGGATTGTACCCCCAAGTGTGTTTTATAAGCTGCTCTCCGACCGTAATAAATTATCTATCTATAGGACTCTAACTCCCATCAGCCCAAGCCAGCATGGTCAATGGACTCAGGGAGAATGGGAGTTGTAGTCCATAGAATCATAGAATTGTAGAGTTGGAAGGGATCCCAGGGTCATCTAGTCCAACCCTTCGCAATTTAGGAATCTTAACTAAAGCATCCATGACAGATGGCCATCTAACCTCTGCTTAACAACCTCCAGTGAAGAAGCATCCACAACCTCTCATGGGAGTCCAATTCTACTGTCGAACAGTTCTTACTGCCATAAAGTTCTTCCTGATGTTATGATGGGATCTACTTTCTTGTAACTTGAAGCCATTGGTTCAAGTCCTACCCCCTGAAGCAGGAGAAAACAAGCTCACTCCATCTTCCATGGGACAGCCCTTGAGATATTGAAGATGGCTATCATATCGGCTCTTTTTGTTGTTTAGTCGTGTCCGACTCTTCGTGACCCCATGGACCAGAGCACGCCAGGCACTCCTGTCTTCCACTGCCTCCTGCAGTTTGGTCAAACTCATGCTGGTAGCTTCGAGAACACTGTCCAACCATCTCGTCCTCTGTCGTCCCATTCTCCTTGTGCCCTCCATCTTTCCCAGCATCAGGGTCTTTTCCAGGGAGTCTTCTCTTCTCATGAGGTGGCCAGAGTATTGGAGCCTCAGCTTCAAGATCTGTCCTTCCAGTGAGCACTCAGGGCTGATTTCCTGCAGAATGGAGAGGTTTGATCTTCTTGCAGTCCATGGGACTCTCAAGAGTCTCCTCCAGCACCATAATTCAAAAGCATCAATTCTTTGGCGATCAGCCTTCTTTATGGTCCAACTCTCACTTCCATACACCACTACTGGGAAAACCATAGCTTTAACTATGCGGACCTTTGTTGGCAAGGTGATGTCTCTGCTCTTAGACTCCTCTTTTCCAGGAGGACATGCTACCCAACTCCCTCAACTGCTCCTCATAATGCTTGGTTTCCAGACCCTTGATCATATTGGTTACTTTCTGACAGTAAGAGCTGTTCAACAGTGGAATGGTCTCCCTTGGGAGATGGTGGACTCTCCTTCCTTGGAGATTTTAAAGCAGAGGTTGGATGGCCATCTGTCATGGATACTTTAGTTGAGATTCCTGAATTGCAGAGGGTTGGACTAGATGATCTTTGGGGGGTTACCTTCCAACTCTATGATTCTGTGACTTTCAGAGACTGAGCAAAAGCTAGCTGGAGAGGTAGCAATGATGGGTACCAAAGCCATTTTCGTTATTCCTTTTTTTCCCCCATAATTTTTTTTATTAATTTACAACAAAACATACATAAAATTTTTCACATCCAATTTTCACAAATTGCTTCTTTTCTGGACTTCCTTCAGCTTCTCCGTAAATCATCCATAGTCGTTCTTTTAAATGCGCATTTCGTAATTTATATTGTCATTATTTATACCCTTAGTTTCCTTTCTCTTTAAACAATACTTCTTAGTTTTTCACAGTGCTTTTTTAAACCCCTCTAGCGTTATCTGTCCCTCACTTATACTTTCCAGATATTCCACAAATTTCCCCCAGTCCTCGATGAACTTTTGGTCTCTCAGGTATCTAATTTTCCCAGTCAATTTATCCAACTCAGCATAGTCTAACAGCTTCATTCTCCATTCTTCCACTGTCGGTATTTCCTGTTGTTTCCATTTCTGAGCCAGTAACACTCTTGCTGCAGTCACTGCATATTGGAAAAATTTACAGTCCTTTCTCTTTATCTCATTTCCTAATATTCCTAACAGAAAGGCTTCGGGTTTCTTTGTAAATGTATATTTTAGAATCTTCTTCAATTCATTATATATCCTTTCCCAGAAGCCTTTCACTTTCTTACATTCCCACCACATATGATAAAAAGAGCCTTCTTTATCTTTACATTTCCAACACTTATTACATGTCTTATACAGCCATTTTCATTATTCCTATCCCATGTCAGGAATCTGCTATGGAAGGACAAAATCTGTCAGTTTTGATTTCTCATTTTTCCAACCTTTTCGCATAAGATTGCATTTTTAAGTTCTCATGAGAATTCACCGGCATTTTAGTTTGCCTTTTTCTTAATTTATAGGCAGTATTGCCTAATATAAACTGTTTAACAAACAAGCACCCTTATGGTACATTTTTGTAGGGGGCTTTTTCCACTAACCCATGTGTTTTATGTACCTCTTCCCCTAATATATGCATTTCTTTTGCACAAATTGCTTGGTTTGAGAAATGCACTGCGAAATCTGGAGAAGTCCTTTTGAAGAACAGCCACAGTTTGGGTCCGTGCATGATTTTGGGAGCAGCGAATTAGGTACATGCCTGTTAGGAATGCAAACTGAACTGCATTCCTCCCCCATTGTGAGCACCTGCCAGTCTCCCTGTCAATCGCTCAGTTTCCAAGGCGATTAGATGTAATTTTCTGCAGCTATGCAGCCTTTAGCCGGGTGGTAATGCCCCTAAATGGAAGGGATGGCTGAAACAGTTAGATAAAGTTATCAGTTGTTTCGTGTAAATTTGTGTGTGTAGTGGGAGGAGATATACAAGTGATCGGCTGTTTCAGATGGAATGACTTATCGCATGGAGGGTGGACTGGGAACTAATTTCCCCACTTGAAGCAGAGAAGCCAAAAGGGTTTGGACGCCTCTGCTAATAAGGAACAACTTTTGCTTTGAACACGACGAACTGTCAGGCTTTCCAGTGTTTTCGTGAGCAGATTGTTCATTAGGGCTGATTGACTGGGAGAGGCTCCCTTGAAGTGATTGGGATACATAATTATGCTGATAAGAATGTGCCCGAGATTAATCTCTTAAGTAATTTAGCAGTGACATGCGGTGAGATTCTTGGAGAGAAGTCTAAACTGTTAGCAGTTTGTCAGACAGTTCAGACAGCGCCGGCTGAGAGGATTCGCATCTCTCTGAGCTAAGTAGGGTCGTGCGAGTTCAGGGAATGGTTGCGAAGCGCCACAGAGCTATAGAAAGATGTTCTTCACTCTGTCCCTCGTGGATCACAGAGCTGGTCGGTAGACCTAAACCAATGCTGCTTACAGGTTTTCCACAAACATTTTAAGTTGCCTCCTTTTTCTTCCAGATTCCCTTTTCCACAAACATATTCCCCACCTCCCGCTTTTCGTGCTACTTGTGAACACGACCGTCTTTCCATTTCCATTGCCCTCACTTTCACTTGTAGTGTCCATTTTTTATTGTTCTGTTTTCCCCCATTTCCAGTGGATTGTTTTTATAGGCCCTGCTGAGAAATGCAAGTAATTAAGTGGCACATAAATGTATTAAATGAATAGAAGTTTACAAAGCAGCCCAGTGGCTATGTGGCATTGTATCATATACCGTACTTTACCATGTATAAGACGAGGTTATTTTATTTTTAAAAAATAGTTTAAAAATATGGGGTCGTCTTCTACACGGATAGTGCATAGGAGGGACGTGTGATTGGCTGCTCCCGCGAGCCTGAGATTGTCATCAGCTATTGGGTGTGTTATTGGTGGCTGCGGCAAGGGCTGGTGTTGATTGGCTGTTGGTGCATGAGTTGGGCGGGCGATTGGCGGCATCTGCCAGCAAGGGGACAGACGATAAGCGGATATTGCGACGTGTGCGAGTGGCAGAGCAGGTTATGCAGGTGAGCGATTTTTGGCAATCCCCCCTAAAAAAAGCTCAACAAGTCTGGGCAATCCTCCCCCAAAAAGCTGAACAACAACTCTGGGCAATCTCTCCCCATTTTCTTAATTTGGAGTCCCCAAAAATAAGGGGCCTCTTATACATGGGAGCGTGTTATACATGGAAAAATACAATAAATTTTATGAAATAAAGTACAGCAGTGATTCCTGAGAGTGGGGGAACTGAGGCACGCACAGGCCAAGCGCCGTGGTTCGCACCTGTGGGTTGTGTTCCTCCAGTGTGTCTCCTTCAGCCCCTGCCCACCCCCCACCCAGATGGCTAACACACAGTGGGGCTGCGGTTCTGGAACCCTTTTTCTCTGGGTCAAATTTTCAGAATAAAAAATTCCTCGTGCCACACCCATTTTCAACTGATAAATAAAAGTATTTAAAAATCATTTTATAAGTTGTGTGTCTTTATTATTATTTATTGCAATTGCTAAGAGTGAATTTCTGTTTATTTATTATCTGTTTATTATTTGCCGATGTTTTGAGAGTCAATTTCATTGCGTAAATCGCCTTGAGTAGACAGGCGGTATACAAATTAAAAGTGAAATGAAATGAAATAAAAAAAAAATAGGAAGCGGGTGATGCTGTTGGTTAAACCACAGAGCCTAGGACTTGCCGATCAGAAGGTCGGCGGTTCGAATCCCCACGATGGGATGAGCTCCCATTGTTTGGTCCCAGCTCCTGCCAACCTAGCAGTTCGAAAGTACGTAAAAGTGCAAGTAGATACCATATTTTTTACACCATAACACTCACTTTTTTCCTCCTAGAAAGTAAGGGGAAATGTCTGTGCGTGTTATGGAGCGAATGCCTACGGATGGCGGGGGGATCTGCTGCAGTCGTGAGCAGAGGATCCATGGTTCCCCTTCCTTCCCTCCTCCGTGGCTTGCTTTGTAACAGCAAAGCGGGAGAGGAGCCTTCTCCTCTTATACCCCTCTTCTGCATTATTAACAGCATCCTTCTCCACCCACCCCACGCGTGTTCCTTGTCCCTTGGGTGCTTTTCCTTCCCTCCCCACTTAAAACATGGTTACAAAGCATGGATCCACATGGATCCTCAGGATTTTTGCATTGGGCTACCCCAAACTCACAGTCAGATCACATGTCTATGGCCACAGCATGAACCACAAAAATCATACATCCGCTGTTTCGTTTAGAATATTTTTTTTTTCTTGTTTTCCTCCTCTAAAAACTATGTGCGTGTTATGGTCGGGTGCGTGTTATAGAGCGAAAAATACGGTAAATAGGTACCGCTCTGGCGGGAAGGTAAATGGTGTTTCCGTGCGCTGCTCTGGTTCGCCAGAAGCGGCTTAGTCATGCTGGCCACATGACCCGGAAGCTGTCTGCGGACAAAAGCCGGCTCCCTCAGCCTATAGAGCGAGATGAGCGCACAACCCCAGAGTCGTCCGCGACTGGACCTAATGGTCAGGGGTCCCTTTACCTTTACACCTTCCAAGTAGCAAGTAGATAAATAGGTACCACTCCATCGGGAAGGTAAACAGCATTTCCGTGCGCTGCTCTGGTTCACCAGAAGCGGCTTAGTCCTGCTGGCCACATGACCCGGAAGCTGTACACCGGCTCCCTCGGCCAATAAAGCGAGATGAGCACCACAACCCCAGAGTCGGCCATGACTGGACCTAATGGTCAGGGGTCCCTTTACCTTTACCTTGACATAGTGTTGTGGTGCCATTCTCTCCATCATTGTGTGATCGGCTTGCCCAAGCTTTCATGTTGACCAACAGTGATTTCTTCCTTTCCGGCTCCACTAGGTGGGTCATGATGGTGCCACACCAGAAAGCTCCTGGCTCTTGGAAGAAATAACCATCATTGTGCCCACCAAAGGTGTCATGTATACCTTTGTCTGCAAGTGCTGGCTGGCCAGAGACATGGGAGATGGACTTACCTCGCGGGTCTACAACATCCTGGATGCAGACTGTGTCAACGTTGGCCTGAAGGTCAGTCGTATCACCTTGCCCTATACTTCTCACCGGCCACTTCTGAAGCAAATATAACTTTTTTCTGGGAGGGAACTAGTGGTTCTCAAATTCTCCTGCCTTTGCCAGACCACTTGAAAATTACTGGTGGCTTTGGCAGACCACCAAAGGAACTCTTTTTGTCCTGCAGAATTCTTTTTTTATTGTGAATTCATGATTATTTGTACCCATGATGGTATCAGGGCAGCTATAATTCAACACTGTTCATGTCTGTGAAAGTTTCAGGGTTCCTCCAGATTCCAATAATAAAGTAACATTAGGGAAATGTCATAATCCTGTGCTGCCAGCTCAGTAGAGGGAGAAGCCAGCCAACCAGCCGAATATCAGGGGGGTTCTGCCTGGAGACAGATTCCGTATATAAGGTTCAGTGCAGTCCTAAGGCCAGGACGGTCTCGGGTCAAATAATAATAATAATAATAATAATAATAATAATAATAATTATTATTATTATTATTATTATACCCCACCCATCTGGCTGGGTTTCTCCAGCCACTCTGGGCGGCTTCCAACAAAATATTAAAATACAATAATCTATTAAATATTAAAAGCTTCCCTAAACAGTTCTGCCTTCAGATGTCTTCTAAAAGTCTGGTAGTTATTGTTCTCTTTGACATCTGGTGTGAGGGCGTTCCACAGGGAGGGTGCCACTACCGAGAAGGCCCTCTGCCTGGTTCCCTGTAACTTGGCTTCTCGCAGGGAGGGAACCACCAGAAGGCCCTCAGAGCTGGACCTCAGCATCCGGGCAGAACGATGGGGGTGGAGATGCTCCTTCAGGTATACAGGACCAAGGCTGTTTAGGGCTTTAAAGATCAGCACCAACACTTTGAATTGTGCTCAGAAACGTACTGGGAGCCAGTGTAGGTCTTTAAGGACCAGTGTTATGTGGTCTCAGCGGCCGCTCCCAGTCACCAATCTAGCTGCCGCATTCGGGATTAGTTGTAGTTTCCGGGTCACCTTCAAAGGTAGCCCCACATAGAGCGCATAGTCAAATGATCCGGGAGTGAAGAAAGCCAAGGGTCCATGGTCACAAGAAGCAGCAAGGTCTGCCCAGGAATGACGAACGTTGTTTCCAGCAACCGACTGAGGCTGGAAACCCTGCTTAAGAAATCTGGAGCTAGCTGGTTCTCATCGGGAGCAAGAAGGCTGATCAGCAGCAGGTGGAGTCACTTTGCCGTTTGCTCCTTCAGGCTGCTGCTCAGCAGATGAAGCTGCGTCCTGGCCCATGACAGGAAACACCGCAGAACAACCAATGTGTAGATGGTCCAGTATAAATAACATCACTATTGTGTTTTTATTCTGTCAATAACATGTTGGAAAATGCACAGCAAAAAAACCCACTTCTGGAGGTGCCCCAACACATATAAAGCGGTACCTTGGGTTAAGTACTTAATTCGTTCCGGAGGTCCATTCTTAACCTGAAACTGTTCTTAACCTGAAGCACCACTTTACCTAATGGGGCCTCCCGCTGCTGCCGTGCCGCCGGAGCACAATTTCTGTTCTCATCCTGAAGTAAAGTTCTTAACCTGAGGTACTATTTCTGGGTTAGCGGAGTCTGTAACCTGAAGCGTATGTAACCTGAAGCGTATGTAACCTGAGGTACCACTGTAATGACTTGTAGTTTAATAACTGTAGCCTTCCGCTTTGAATGTGATGGATCATACTCTAAATTAAGGCATTATTGTAAAAAAAACCAGGGCCATGCTATTAAAAACATGGGCCCTAGGTGTGGGGGTGCTCAGAAGGCCCCCTTGAATTGGTCAATTTCTAGGGAAGAAGTTACCATGGCCAATCGCCATCGATGGACCTTATCCCCATAAACTGCTCAAACTACAGACTATCTCCATATGACTCATGGCAGGGAGCTCCACCAATTAATTGTTCATTTTCGGGTGGGAAGGGAAGTGCAATAGGACAACCAATATCAAGACATTTCCCCTCTCTTTAATGTGGAATTAATTCCATTTCTTACCCTAATCCCTTCGTTTACCTGGAAGTTCCTTCTGCCCATAAAGCCAGCCTTGTTCCATGCATAGCCTAAGGAGCCACTGACACACCCACAGCCCATTCTATTTATTACAATTGTGGCTTAGTCTTTGGTGGGGGTTTTTACAGTAAGTAATTTTTTAATTTTTTTTAAAAAATATTTTAATTACAGAAATTAAAATCACAAGTTCTTAATCTCTTCCCAGATTCTCTATGAAGTGACCGTTGTGACGGGCGATGTCTCACACGCCGGTACGGATGCTGGTATTTTTATAGTGCTCTTTGGATCTAACGGGTGCTCTGAAGAGATGCAGCTGGAAAAAAATGGAGTCAGGTAAGCAGGACTTTGCCAAATTCCTTGTTCCAGAGCTCCCAATGGCAGAGTCCATTCTTGAGCCCCTGGAGGGCCATTTGGTCTTTGTGGGTTCATTGTGTTGGACTTGGTTTGAGAAAATGCCTAGTTTATCCCTGGGCAAATCATGATCTCTCATACGGCTGCCAATGGGATTTCCTGGTCCTGGTGCCTGTAGACTGAGACCCCTGCCCTCTACTCCCTGCAATCTACTGCCAAAAACTGCTGCTCATATACATATATTCGATCAGCATTTCTTAAGCATCATTAGCAACAACAACCTCTCTGTATCTGCCCAATTTGCCTTAGAAAGGTGCTTCCACATTTTGCTTTCAAACTTTCTTTATACATGTCTAACTGACTTTTTTTTAAAAAAAATGAAAATTAAAAATCCAGGGTCCCTGCTTGCTCAGGGCCTGGTACATGTGTCTCCTGCTGTTGGTGGACCTGATCTCTCTATCTGATTTCCCCTATCAGAAAATCTAAACAATATAACAGGGAGTATAGGAAGTTCCCATTGAGCCGGTTGCTCCTCACTGGCTTGCAATGGCTCTCCAGGGTCTCAGGCCTGCTTCCTAATGGAGATGGCAGTTTTCCAGGACTAGAAATGTGTTTTTCTCCTAACCGCTGTAAAAATAAAATAAAAAAGCAAGAGCAAAAAAGGCAAGCTGAGATTTGGGTGGTTTTTCTGCAGTTCCATGGAATTGCAAAATGCACAGAGGCCTGGAAACAATCCCAGAAAATTGCCATGCGAGTATAATTGGGACAGCAAATTGTAGTTACCCTAAGACTTGAAGCCTTTCTTTAAGTAATAACCCAAGGTGATTTATGCAACAGAAACAATTCAATACATAATAGAAATTTAATAAATAAAAAAAAGCACGTCTTTAAACTGTCCCAGATAATAAGGCAATTTAATTTACATTAGCTTTAAGCTGCAAAATTGCTCCTGGCCATGCAAAAATTGATAAGTGGACATGAGGGCAGGAACAGCCAATAAGTTCCTCCTGAGAGATGAGCCCATATCCAGGAGAGGGCAGTGTGCCAGGCCATTTATCTGCTCTGTCTTCACCCCTTTTTCCTCTTGTTAGTGTTTGATTCAGATTTATGCCCCCGCGTGCATATAAATTAAGCGTTCTCAAAGAGCTCTCTTGCCATCTAGTTCATCTCTCCAGGGCAATAGCCTCTGTGTAATTTAATCTGCCCTGTGGAGCAACAGGGAGGTTAAGAATCCAACAAACAGTTATGAGCAGGATCTTTAAATGTGTTGCTTGCAGGAGCAGCGCGATAGCAGAACTGCTCAGCCTGGATGGGAACCTGGATCAAGCCAGTGGCCCAGCCAGCCCATTATTGTCTGCGCTGACTGGCAGTGGTTGTCCTGTGTCTCACCCAGAAAGAGGTCCACCACCTGTTGCAAGATCCTTCTACCTGGAAATGCCTGAGAGCTAGCTAGGGACCTTCAGCCAGTGTGGTGTAGTGGTTAAGAGCGGTAGACTCATAATCTGGTGAACTGGGTTCGCTTCCCCGCTCCTCCACATGCAGCTGCTGGGTGACCTTGGGCTAGTCACACTTCTCTGAAGTCTCTCAGCCCCACTCACCTCACAGAGAAGAAGGAAAAGGAGAATGTTAGCCGTTTTGAGACTCCTTTGGGTAGTGATAAAGCGGGATATCAAATCCAAACTCTTCTTCTTCTTCAGCATGTTAAACGTGTGTGCTCTCCTACTGACAGCGGTGGCACATGCAAAGTCCAGATAAGGATTTGTGACATGGGTTGGAATGGGATGAGATTTCAGGCAGACAGGAATGAGGTCCTCACCCCTTCAACCTTGGAATCCCAGGCAGCGGTGGAGCAAGCCAATTGGGCTTCTAGGGTGGCATGCGTGTCCTGAGCCCAGGGTCGTGCCCAGCCACCCGCGGGGGTGTGGCAAGCTGGGGCAGGATGCTTCGCGGGACCTCCAAGGACTCTGCCTGCCTCCTCCCACTCAGCCACCCTACAGCTGGGGGGGGGGGAGACAGTGGGTGGACCATTTGGGGCAGCACAGAACCTGCGGGCGCCCAGGCCACCACAGTGAGTGCCACCGGGCATTTTTTCACTCCCCTCAGTGGTAACACCCGGGGTGACCCGCCTCCACTGAACCCCTCTTCCTCTGCCCTTGACCCCAGGTGTCATTGGACTACAGTTCCCATCATCCCTGAACATTGGCTAAGCTGGCTGAGGATGATGGAAGTTGTCTCCCAGTAACATCTGGGGCCCTAAGGTTGAAGAACACTGCTGTGGTCACAACCCACTCTGTGCCCATACAACCCTCCCTCAAGCAATTCCCCAAGCCTTATCAAACACCAGCCATCTTTGCTCACTTCCTGGAGAAGGGACAGGCATACACGGCAGGGCTGTGTCCTACCTTATAAAGTGCAGTCCTCTGTCTGAAGAGCTGTCCAGTCCAAGTTTGGTTCAATGAACCATCGGAAGGGAAAGCCTTAAGGACGTCGGAAGAGAGCTGCTGGATCAGGCCAGATGTCTGCTGGAAGTCTGCACGCAGGCCTTGAAGCTGCCAAGCAGACTGAACACACAGGTGACGCAGACCGCCTGATCCCAGCTATAGTGAGATATGGTTTCCATTTAAATTTTAGGAAATTTCATTCATTAGCATACGTGAATTTCATGTTTGTGCATTTATGCGATATGTAAGCAGCCACTCTCTTTAGTGCTACCTGGCACTTTCCCTGACTAAATGGACAAAAAGGAAAACACCAGACTGAAAAGAAGTCTTCCAAGTGGTACTTGAATTCACCCCCAAGTCTACCCTGTGCCAGGATTGATTTGACCCTTGTGGAAAGAGATGTCTTTGGCTTGGCAAAGTATGCTCTGGAATGGAGTTGCGCCAGGATACCATCTTGCCATTAATCTCACTCGTGACAAGCAGAGTCCGCAAAGCAGACTCTTGAAGCAGCCATGGCCACTTAACTGGGGGTCGGGCCAGATCCATCCTCTGCCTCCCATCCTCCCCAAGGCCAATTCATACAAGGCCCACCGAGTCAAAAGACAGAGCACGAGACCAGCATTCTTTACTTGCAGTGGTCAACCCAATGCCCCAGGGAAGCCCACAAGCAGGGAATGAGTGCAACAGCATTCTCCCTGCAACCTGGAAGATCCTACTCTTTCTTCCAACCTGCGGCCGGGGGCTCTTTCATGTATGAAGCTGACCTAAACCTGAGCCAATTTCTCATTCCTCCAGATTTGAGATCGGCCAAAAGGACACCTTCATCATGGAGATTCCTGACATTGCACCACTCAGGAAGATGAGGATACGGACGGATGGAGAAGGGTGTCGCCCAGATTGGTTTCTCGAACAGGTAGCGACAGAGTTCTTGAACTCCTCTACTGCTTGTGGGGGTGGTCTGTGTGCATTCTTTTCATGGAGTGACTCCATTTTGGAGAAGGGACTTTGGTTTCTTTTCTAGATCTACCTGGAGTTACCTAAGGCATGTGCTTTACGTCAAAGCTACTGTCTGTTGCGTGGCAAGGTCCCAAGCCCTCCCAGGAAGTGGAATAAAGACACATGAAACAGTATTTTAGGTTAATGGGCTAAAAAGGCCACAACTTTGTTGGTTACAGAGTGGTATTGGCTTAGGCATTGGAAACCTCACAACTATATCTGACTCCTGACCATTTGCAGGAGTCTTGGAAGGGTTAGCCACCAGTAGGGGGAGCCCTGCTGATGCACATCAACTAGGAACTCCCCCAGGGTCACTGCTAGGGGTTGTGCCATGGCCCTAGCCCCCCGTCTGGGGCTTTGGACAGAAACCACGCCCCTCGGATTCCTTTAACGGAATACCCTTGAAATAGGAGGGGTAGGTGATGGCCACTACCTCCCCTCACCTTCAACCTAATACTCCAATGCCTAACCTTACAAAGTTGTGACAAATTGCTACGAGGTAGGTGAAAAACCATGGGATGCAGGTGGTGCTGTGGGTTAAACCACAGAGCCTAGGTCTTGCTGATCAGAAGGTTGGTGGTTCGAATCCCTGCGACGGGGTGAGCTCCCTTTGCTCGGTCCCAGCTCCTGCCCACCTAGCAGTTCGAAAGCATGTCAAAGTGCAAGTAGATAAATAGGTATCACTCCGGCGGGAAGGTAAACGGTGTTTCCATGCGCTGCTCTGGTTCGCCAGATGCGGCTTAGTCATGCTGGCCACATGACCCGGAAGCTGTACGCCAGCTCCCTCGGCCAATAAAGCGAGATGAGCGCCGCAACCCCAGAGTTGGCCACGACTGGACCTATGGGTCAGGGGTCCCTTTATCTTTACCTAGGCGAAAAATGAAATGGCCGGTGCCAATCTGCCAAGTGGGAAAAAATTCCTACCAGGCCCCTGTTAAAAAGCAGGTGACCAACCGAAGTCCATAGCAAGGTCAGGACATAAAGAGCCTAACCTGGGGGGGGGGGGGGACAACTGCCTGAGCAAGGAGAAAAGGAACATGTCCTTGGCCGTGGGCAGTTTAAATAGCCCATGCCACGCGCCTGGACCATCCGGATTGGACAGCCTTGGGTTGACGCGGCCGAGGACCAACCAATGGCGCAGGGGGTATCCCACCCTATGTGCGTGGGAAGGGCTTGCTCCCAGCCCGCAACGTCATCTCCCCGGGGACGGGAAACAGCGTTCCCAAATACAGCTTCAGCACATTGTTCCTTCCTTAGAGGGCTTCAATCTCTCATTATTTACATCCCAAGGTTTTCGAGGGATGGTAATAAGGAAAGTCTGCTTGGCAAGGTCGCGTTTTTCATTAATGTTTCCTCCAGCCCTTCAACTTCTTATCTTGCTAGAAACGGAGACATGGGAGATCTGTAAGGAAAGCCAAGAGCAACCTATAATTTTACCCAAGCGGACTCTCTGCTGTTCGACTTTATTAGGAGAGCACATTGGCTTTGAGCCATTGCACCTGCAATACATTTCAAATCCTCTTTTGTGGTAGGAGGCCCTAAGGAGAAATTGTAGCTGCCATGGATGCTTTTGGAGAGAATGTTGCACATCCATGAGTGGGGGGTGGCTAAGCCTGGCTTGGATCCACGCGATTGTTGAAGGGGCCATTTCAGATATTTATTTTGCCAAAGCATCTTTTTAAATAATAGTTACAAAATGTATCGCTCCCTCCCCTTTCTTGGATGTGCCAAATATTTAAAATTCCCTTTGCTTCCATCTCTGCTTCCCACCCCCACCCCATATAATCGAGTCACACAGCTGTACGAAAAATTAAGATTCTTCAGGTGGGATGTGTACGGTATTTATTGGTCGCTTTTGATATTTGTACATCTTCGTTTTGTGTCTTATGCTCATTGCAGCTAGATGGGCATAAATACGGTTGCCGTATTTCCAGAGGTAAAAATTCAGACAAAAATAAGTTGTTGAGCATTTTGGGGGTGATTGCCCACTCACCCTGCTACTGCTGCCAAGCCCAATCCGTCCAACACCCCCCTCCAACACCCCCCCACACACATTTGCTTAAAATTGTAAAAATCCCCCCGGACAAAAGGAAAACATGTCTGATCTCCTTCGTGTTCAAAGCAAGACAGCAAAAGCAAAGGCTATACACAAACAGAAATTCCCAGCATACTGTGCTGGAGTGCAAACAGACATGTGACACACAATAATCATGCCTGTTCCTTAAGATGGAATGGAATATCCCAACATCGGGCATCCCAAAAGAGGACATGTTCGAGATTTGTCAGACTTATGGCAACCCTAGCATAAGAGAGAGATAAGGGGAAAGAAAACACATGCTTCTAGAATTGCTACAAAGCCTTCCTCCAGTGATCACACTTTGCAGCCTTTCATAGGGAACCACACTGGAAGCAAAAGGAATGACTGGGAGGCAGCAAGGATTTTAACTGGACAAAGGTGTGAGAGATGTGGAAGGTGATGGGGAAACCACACAAGGTTGGGCAGAAGCAGCGCTCTGACCAAAATTTGGCAAAATTGATTCTGTAAGTTGAGGAGAAATTGTTTCGTGAAATCTCCCCAACCCGACTTTCTTCTTCCAATATTTTTTTGCTGCTGGTTCAGCACGTTTACATGGGAGTTGGTTCCATTGGACTCACATGGCTTAACGTCTGATTAGACATGAATAGCATTGTACTGTTTATTTCTGATTTCCTCATCCCCTCCACCCGCTCAAATGTGGTCTGGGGTGCCTTTTAAACTTTTTAATAAAGCATCTTTGGGGTTGTTGTTTTTTTGCAAGGCAGTCTTACTGTTAAAAATAAATAAAGCCGGTCGCTGAAATCTGGCTGTGATTTCCTGCATCGCAAGAGTTGGGACTAGGTGACCCTTTGGGTCACGTCCAACTTTACAGTTCTATGATTCTATTAAACTTCCCCCGTGGGATGATTAAAAATAGGGCTGCATGGAATGGCGTGCAGTGACTTTATATTTTTAGTGAGTCTGCTTCAGTCACTGCCTTTGCTTTGTGGGTGAAATTTTGCACTGAACCTCTCGAATAAAACAGCTGCTGATGCAACGAGCCGCCCACTCTGTAGTAAAAGTGCTTATCTGTAGATGCTCAGCTGCTCATGTGTACCAAAGGAGGCAGCCATTTTTATGATAGAAGCCATTTTCAAATTCTCAAAAATCATCCCAGAACCAGCGAGGTCCCCCTGAACTGGTGCAGAACTTGGCAAGATGCCCAACCATGTCGACTCCCGATGGGGGACTAGGAAGTAACTGCTGCCTGCAAACCTGTGCTCTCCAAATTGGAGAGCTGGAGCTACATCCTTCACTTACCTTGGACTACTGCAATGCACTCTACATGGGGCTACCTTTGAAGGCGACCCAGAAACTGCAACTAATCCATAATGCAGCAGCTAGACTGATGGGAGTTGTAGTTCAACAACATCTGGGGACCCACAGGTTGAGAAAGGCTGGTCTACATAGAGGAAGAGAGCAAGGTATATAATAATAATAATAATAATAATAATAATAATAATAATAATAATAATATATTTATACCCCACCCATCTGGGTGGCTCCCAACAGAAAATTAAAAGCAAAACAAAATGTCAAACATTAAAAACTTCCCTAAACAGGACTGCCTTCAAATGTCTTCTAGAAGTCAGATAGTTGTTTATTTCCTTGACATATGATGGGAGGCCATTCCACAGGGAAGGCGCCACTACCCAGAATGTCCTCTGCTTGGTTCTCTGGAACCTCACTTCTCACAGGGAGGGAACCAGCAGAAGACCCTTGGAGCTGGACCTCAGTGTCTGGGGTGAGCGATGGGGGTGGAGATGCTCCTTCAGGTATACTGGACCGAGGCCATTCAGGGCTTCAAAGGTCAGCACCAACACTTTGAATTGTGCTCGGAAACGTACTGGGAGCCAATGTAGGTCTTTCAGGACCGGTGTTATATGGTCTCAGCGGCCACTCCCAGTCACCAGCCTAGCTGCCACATTCTGGATTAATTGTAGTTTCCGGGTCACCTTCAAAGGTTAGGCATTGGTATGGTTCTGTAGATGGAAGGGGGGAGGTAGCGCCATCACCTGCCCCGCATATTGAAGGGTAGTCAGTTAAAAGATTCCAGGGGGCGTGGCCCTGTCTGAAGCCTATGGAGGTTAGGGCCTAAGGCACGCCCCCTACCGGTGACCCTGGGGGAGTTCCTAGTTAATGTGCATCAGCAGGACTCCCCCTACTGGTGGTTAACCCTTCCCGGACTTCAAGCAGACGGGCTGGAGTGAGATATAGTCAGTTAGGACCAATGCCTAAGCCAATACCGCTCATCACCTGTAACCAATAAAGTCGTGGCATTTTTTTAGCCCATTAACCTTAATAAGTGTGTCATGTGTCATTATTTCCACCTTGGGGGAGGGGGGGTCAGGAACACACCACACAATTACAGGTCCATGTTGGAAGCAGAATAAGCTATCCGATATATTTATACGTTCCAGACAAATTAAGCTGATCTGTGTACATCGCTGTGCTATGCAAGATTTATAGAGGCTGCAGGAGAATTCCGTCCTTCGCACTGTGGAATTTGGTGCTGAATGTAGATTTCTTCCGCTGCTTCTCTTCCAGCACATGCAAGGCACTCTCACCTCCCTCCAAAGCACTGATGAGTAACACACTCGCAAATGCATCTTTGTAGGTTTCAAACGGGGAGTCAGGCTGGTGTGAGGACGAATCTAAGCTCCCTTGAATTTCTGTCAGCGGCGTGTTCATAGGAGAACGAGCAGACGGGAGGACTTGTGGGGGCAGAGCTGGAATGTCAGACAGATGGTGCACCGTCAGTGCTAAGCAGACAAGATGAGAAGGCAAATGAAGCCATCAACCTCGTTAATTAACCATTTGTTGCTACATGGAAACTCAGGCATGATACTCTGAGTTTTCCTGTCTCAAAAAACCGACAAAATCTCCACCCTCCCACCAATTGTAAACAGCAGATCAGAGTTGCCAATTAAAAAATGAATGGGTTGTTTCAATTAGGAGTCTGCCATTGGAGAAGTATCACAGTTTGCAATAGGAAGAAATTACAATGGTTCACAAGCCCACCTCCGTACTTATGTTTATATTATTTATGTTGATTGAATTTATATACTTGCCAGCTATGGAGCAAAAGACTTCAGACCAGACGTATATATCCTGCGTCTCCGGACTGAAACTTCTATCCAGCACCCAAAGCTGTAACCTTTGTTTGGCCTGATAGCTTCCCCAAAAGAAAGTCATTCATATCTTCCTATATACATAAAAACGTAAAGTGTCGTCACGCTCTGCAGTTATCGGTGACCACACCAGCTGCAGCATGAGGAACGGCTGGCATGCCCAGACAAGCTGATTAATGGAGGGGGTGAGGTGACGGGGTGGATCAGGTAGAAAAGGAAAGGGGTTTGGTTAGGTATGGGGGAATGGCAAAGGGGGAGGTGGAGTTGGAGAGCAGAGCAAGCAGGGGTGGGTATGTCTATCCCTTATACAGCCTAGCATCTCCCTACCAGTATGCCCCGTGGAGGACCTTAAGGTCCATAAATAGCAACACCCTAGAGGTCCTGGGCCCTAAGGAATTCAGATTAGCCTCAACCAGAGCCAGGGCCTTTTCAACTGGGCTCAGGGCGACTAACAACAAATTTAAAACACTTAATTATAAAAGCAGCATAAAATACAGTATAAAAACATGAATAACAATAAAATTCAAAATTCAAAAATCAGTTCAGGGGAAATAAGCATTAGATAATCCCCAGGGCTAGCTGGCTGAATTGGTCCTACTTGGGCCAGCGAGGAGGCCAGGGGAGAATTAGCTGTGGGGTCTCAGAGTGGGTGATCTTCATAAAAGGGGAGGGGGAGGGAAGGGGGAGGGAAATAAAAGATCAGGCTGAATTCAGATTAAAGGCCAGGAAGAATAGCTGTCTTACAGGCCCAACGGAAGGAGGTTAAATCATGAAGGGCCCTGGTCTCATGGGACAGAGCATTCCATCAGGTCGGAGACATCACTGAAAAGGCCCTGGCCCTGGTGGTAGTCTGACTTCCTTAGGGCCTGGGACCTCTAAACTATGGCTATTCATATAAATAGTCCCACCATTGCAACTGTGTGCCCCTAACCCTACCACACCACTTATACTGGTAAGCATCAGTGATGCTGGTGTCCACAGCTCTGCCCCAAGAGCAAAAATTCCCCAGTGGGTGTTGCTGAAGCTTTCTTTTAGGGCTACCCAAAGGGTCCTAATTCAGACTGAACACTTTCCTTTGGTTTGGTTCGCCCCTAGATCACCATGAAGAATCTGACCACTCAAGAGGTGACCGTGTTTACATACAATGAATGGCTCTCCACGCAGTGGGGAGACAATCTCACCCTGGAATGGGAGATTCCGGCCGTAATCGATGATGAGCAGATGATGGATTATACTGAATATACAATTCAGGTTAAAACCAGCGACGTTGGAGGTACGTTTAACATTTGTTGCATCCAGTTCTACAAGAAACCAGTGAGTTTTCCCTGCTGTGATAGAATCACTACTGTCACTAACCCACTATGTCTGTCCAAGGAAATAATTCTTAAGGAAATTTTAGTAGGTTTATTGAAACTCCGTTGACATCCTTAGATGTTCTGCCAGAGAAGAGGAACCTTCAAGTTTTGCTTAGCATTTTGCTTTTGGAAATATTTGGTATCAGTTGACAGATGCACAGATCTCTTTAGGAAATATTCCTACCCAGATTGATGCTCTTTTTGGCTACCCATGAAATCCCTCAGAAGTCTTGGAGAATGTGTACTGTGAGGAACTGATAGATATTTACTTATAAAAGAGGCAGGGGGTATTATCAAAGAACTTGTGAATTATTATCTAAACAAGCTGAACATCAAGCACACATGATGTCCTTGATTCCTGATTGTTTCATACTTAGAAAGGACATGTGTGACACTGTGGTCTAAACCACTGAGCCTCTTGGATTTGCCAATCAGAAGGTCAGCAGTTCGAATCCACACAATGGGGTGAGCTCTTGTTGCTCTGTCCCAGCTCCTGCCAACCTAGCAGTTCGAAAGCACACCAGTGCAAGTAGATAAATAGGTACCATTGTGTAAGGAAGGTAAATGGCATTTTCGTGCACTCTGGCACTCATCACGGTGTTCCATTGCGCCAGAAGCGGTTTATTCCTGCTGGCTGCATGGCACCTGGAAAGTTGTCTGTGGACAAACACCAGCTCCCTCGGTCTGAAAAGCGAGGTGAGCGCCGCACCCCAAAGTCACCTTTGACTGGACTTAACCGTCCAGGGGTCTTTTGCCTTTACCTTACCTTACCTTACCTTACCTTACCTTACCTTACCTTACCTTACCTCTTTCGTACTCTGACAAACCTTCTCCAATGTGTGTGTGTGTGTGTGTGTGAGAGAGAGAGAGAGAGAGAGAGAGAGAGAGAGAGAGAGAGAGAGAACACTTTGGCTCCCAAAGAAGAGAGCTTCAGATGTCAACACGAGCACATCCATCTTCTCTTTTCCAGGAAATGAAGGGTGATAGTTTTTAACAACAGTGAGTTCTATTTTGTTATGAGCTGAGACAGTCAGTGGGGGAAAACAAATTAGGGAATGAATGAGGTGAGTTTGTTTTTGATCAGATTATACAGCAGTCAGCATAATGTTACATCTGACTGAGGCACATGCAGGTTTGGAACTCACTCGACTGCGGCATCTCTCAGCACAGAGACAATAACCTGATTCGTATGTCATCATAGCACCACGAGAGATGAGCTGTCATATTCTGTGCAGGGTTTGGATATGTTTTGCAGGTGTACCCTAACCCAAAACAGTCCTTTGCTTTGCCAGCCTCCAGGAGGATTCCACAGCAGCTCTTGGCTCTTTGTTTTATTTATCTCCTTCCGCAAAGGTCTAAGGCGATGTACAGAATGCAATAAAATCTGCTAAAAACGCAGTTAAAAGCAACAGGGGAAAGAACGGCAGATAATAAGCAATGCCACGGCAGTGACCTATTTGTTCAGCTGGGAAAGCTTGTCAGAACAAACATTCTTCAGTTGTTTCCGGAAGTGGAGATAGTGAGCACTTGTCGTAATTGTGTGTCAACAGGGATGCTGTTCCACAGAACAGGGGCAGCCAGCTAAAGGCCTTAATCCACATTACTCCAGAATGGACTTCAGAGATCTTGATTTAGTATGATTTATAGATTTCATAAAATTTATATGCCACCTGATTGTATGGAACCTCAAACTGGTTTACAAAACAGAAAACAGAAAATTTGGGGGGTGGGTTCAAAAGCCTGCTTTAAAAATATACATAAGTTAAAATACTAAAATAGATTAAGATTGCCTCAACTGTCTAAGCATCTGGGTAAGGTAAAGGTAAAGGGACCCCTGACCATTAGGTCCAGTCGTGGCCGACTCTGGGGTTGCAGCACTCATCTCGCTTTATTGGCAGAGGGAGCCGGTGTACAGCTTCCGGGTCATGTGGCCAGCATGACTAAGCCGCTTTTGGCGAACCAGAGCAGTGCACGGAAACACCGTTTACCTTCCTGCTGGAGCAGTACCTATTTATCTACTTGCACTTTGACGTGCTTTCGAACTGCTAGGTTGGCAGGAGCAGGGACCGAGCAACGGGAGCTCACCGCGTCGCGGGATTTGAACTGCCAACCTTCTGATCGGCAAGCCCTAGGCTCTGTGGTTTAGACCACAGTGCCACCCGTGTCCCTCCTCTTTTCCTTAGGACGTCCCTATTTCCTACCAGTCCTACCACCGTAACTTGTTGATTACAGTTGCTCTTCAAATAATTCGTAAATTTCTTCAAGTCTTCTGTGAATCTCTGGTCTCGCAGGTTTCGAATCCTTCCTGTCATTTTATATAATTCTGCGTAGTCCATTAATTTCGTCTGCCATTCTTCTTTCATCGGCAATTCTTCTTGATTTCATATCTGGGCAAATTTTGCACCAGCTGAAGTTTCCAAGCGGTTTTCAGAGGCAGCCCTACATATAACGTGCTGCAGTAATCTGTTCTCTCTCTGTCTCCATGCAGCGGCTGGAACAGATGCCAATGTCTTTATGATCATCTTTGGGGAGAACGGGGACTCCGGGACTTTGGCTCTTAAAGAAGCAAACACGTCCAACAAGTTTGAGCGGAACCAGTTGGATGTTTTCTATTTCTCCGATATACTCAGTCTTGGGGATCTCTGCAAAGTGCGGATCTGGCACGACAATACAGGTAACAAAGATTGTTTGTTTATTTGTTTATTTTAACAAAGGTTTATTTTAAGGGGTCGAGGGGGGGTACCATTTCTGCTTTGTGTCGGGATCTCTGCTCAGCCAAGCTGATAAAGCTCATTTTCTTCCCCTGAGTCCTTCGGAATCACCTCACGACGTGTTTAACGACCTGAGCCTTTGATAAGGCTCCAAGGCACGTTCCATTCAGCAGAGTTTCCAGCACAGGAAAGAGACGAGAGGTTTGGGCTACATTGCAAAGAGTTTTATTATCCCAACTACGCAGACAAAAAACACATCCTCTCTCTATGAAAGCAGAGAGCAACTGAACAAAGGAAACAGGAAACCACTAACGTCACATCCCATCTCCCCTCCCATGAGACTTCCCACAGTCTGGAAGGTCTCTGGAATGTAAACAGAGTCCTGTGACTCCAAGCAGCTGCACAGTGATATGAACAGAAACTAACACTGCGGGCTGTATTTCTTCATGGTGGCACATAGTAGGGGGTGCTGATCACAGAGGGGAAACTGATTGGAACAATGCATGTGACTCTCACTTTTGTAAGGTAAACAACAAACCAGCTGCACAAATCTCAGAGGATCACACACAAAAATATCTTTCCATTATCTATCAAAACAAGCAGGAAGTATTGCGTGGTGAGTTCCCGCCCCGCCCCCCAGTGGAAATAAAGACACATGACACAATTATTTAAGGTTAATGGGCTAAATATGGCCACAACTTTATTGGTTACAGGTGATGAGCGGTATTGGCTTAGGCATTGATCCTAACAGACTATCCGGCTTCAGCCTGTTTGCTTGAAGTCCAGGAAGGGTTAACCACCAGTAGGGGGAGTCCTGCTGATGCACATCAACTATGAACTCCCCCGGGGTCACTGCTCGGGGGCGTGTCTTAGGCCCTCACCTCCATAGGCTTCGGACAGGGCCACGCCCCCGTAATCCTTTATTGGATTACGCTTCAATATGCGGGGCAGGTGATGGCGCTTCCTCCCCTCTTCCATCTACAAAACAATACCAATGCCTAACCGCCAATACTAAGAAAGTTGTGATGATTTGCTACGAGGTAAGCGAAAACCAAGTGGCTGGTGCCAATTTGCCAAGTGGAAAAATTCCTACCAGGCCCCTCGACGGCAACCAACCGAGGTCATAGCAAGGTCAAGGAACGAAAACCTTATAGGGCGGGAGGGTGGGAAAAACAGGAACAGCTGGTATGCGGGAAAAGAGGGAGATCCCTGGCCATGCCTGCGTTTAAATTGGGAGGGCCAAACCCCCAAAGCCAGCTGATTGGCTGGCCAGGGGGTGACATGGCCAGGGCTTCCCCCAATCATGCGGGGGCTGGGCTCCAGGGCGGAAGTGGGTTTATCAAAATCCCTCAGGGCAAATGTTTAAGGATGGTGCTGGGAAGGACTAGCAGTGGGTGAGTCCCAGGGATGTGGCATGGGAAGATTCCTGAGGGCATCTAGAGAGATCTGTTCCCTATACAGTGCTTCCCCTATGAGCAAAGATTGCAGCTATTGGGGGCTTTTTCGTTTAGGGAAAAAATGACCCAGAGACGACATGATAGAAGTTTATGAAACTGTGTGCTGCACGGAGAAAGCGGGTTTTTCTCCATCTTACAACACATGCATTGAATGTTGGGATGGTTCAAGATAGATAAAGTCAGCGCTTTATTTCTGGGGGTACACATACCCCTAAACACTTTGTGACTCTCTGTACTTTTGTCCATTTACTGTATTTATTTCCCCCGATTTGAACTATAAAATAGTGGTTTTCTTGAGTCAAAATGAGAGTACCCCTAAACTTTTTTTTTAATTGAAAAAAGCACTGGATAAAGTCCTTAGTGGGGGAGGAGAACTGGGGGTGGGGGGAGATTCCCATCTGGCAACCAATTCAACCCTTTGGTTTCAGATAGTACATGGGTAGACAAGTACATGGGTGGACATAAATTTTCACGGTCCTCTAGCAGCTATGGTGGCTCATTTACCAGCAGTAAAGCCACTTCCGCCCTACAGAGGAGGTGGGGTTGCGGGCTTCACGGCCCCACCACACGCGCGGTGGCTGGAGCCCAGCCCCGTGCAACTGGGGGGATTCCTGGCCACGTCACACCCTGCTCAGCCAATCAGCTGGCTCTGGGGGCGTGGCCTGCCCTATTTAAGGCAGTATGCGGCCGGGGATCTCCCTCTTTCCCCATCTGCCAGCTCTGGAAGTGTCTACTTGATTGTATCTATGGAAGATGGAGTAAGCTTGTTTTCTCCTGTTCTGGAGGGTAGGACTCGAACCAGTGGCTTCAAGTTACAAGAAAGGAGATTCTGACTCAACATCAGGAAGAACTTTCTAACAGTAAGAGCTGCTTGACAGTGGAACAGACTCCCAGAAGAGAAGGTGGTTTCTCCTTCCTTGGGGGTCTTTAAGGAGAGGTTGGAAGGCTATCTGCCATGGATGCTTTAGCTGAAATTCCTTCTTGCAGGGGGTTGGACTAGATGACCCTTAGGGTCCCTTCCAACTCTACAATTCTATGAAAAGTAGAACAAAAATAAAATTAAGCTGGATCATTTGTGGTACAAAAAGTTCCAGGAGGTTAGCAGGAGGTTACTGGACACTCACTGATTGGGAACAAAACACTGTGCCTACTCCATAGTCCTGACTCCCTGGAGAGCCCTTCAACAGAGGTAGGGGGTTCAAATAATAGATCTGTTGTATCCTTCTAAAAAATGTAGAAAGTGGACCATCACAAAAGGGAGAGAGAGCTTCCCCCATTCCCATGTAATTCACACCTAGTGCTATTCAAAGCACAGCTATTTGCCCAAGCAACTATTTTGCTTTCTTCCTGAGCAGAGAAGCAGCTCCCTTCTGGTTTGGCTTCTTCGCCAGCTGCCCTCCATCCAATAGCAGGGTCCAGGCTCAGAGAGCTGGCTTGCCAACTCCCCAATTCCCACCGCTGTGCCCAGCCGCTCCTCCTCTCACCGCAGGCGGACGTTGTGGTTCCTTTCCCTCCCCCCTTTTTTTGTCTTCTGTTTGCTGAAGACTCTCTTCCCAAACTGCTGGAGACAGGGCTTTGGGAGACAGAGCATTTATTTGTCAAGGGTTTGCTTCTCCAGGGATGCCAAAGAAGAAAAACCCTGAGACTGGTGTCTTCCAGCACACATGGCGGTCCTGGGTAATCCTCTAACAAAACACTGCCTTCTGGAGCTCAAGGCTTAATTAAGTGCTGGCAGGCAAGCAGGGCCTGGGCTGGATTTTTCTGCTCCTCACTTCCCCCCTTCTTCTCGTTGTTGTTAAGTGATGAGAAATGGCAGGTATGTAATTGGAAGAGCAGGCCTGGATTTCCATACAACAGGGGGCCATAGGAATAAGGAGACTCCGCCAACAGGCAGGGGTGGCCCAGCACTCCTAATCCCCCCCCCCAGGTAAATTAAATCCAGGGGAAAGGGGCTTTCGACTAGGGACAGGGGCATAGTTCAGTGGTAGAGCGTCTGCTCTGCTTGCAGAAGGCTCCAGGTTCAATCCCCAGTATCTCCAGGAATGTCTCCTGATTGAAACCTGGAAAGTCATAATAATAATAATAATAATAATAATAATAATAATAATAATATATTATTTATACCCCGCCCATCTGGCTGAGCCTCCTGCCAACCTAGCAGTTCGAAAGCATGTCAAAGTGCAAGTAGATAAATAGGTACCGCTCTGGCGGGGAGGTAAACGGTGTTTCCGTGTGCTGCTCTGGTTCACCAGAAGCGGCTTAGTCATGCTGGCCACATGACACGGAAGCTGTACTCCGGCTCCCTCAGCCAATAAAGCGAGATGAGTGCTGCAACCCCAGAGTCGGTCACGACTGGACCTAATGGTCAGGGGTCCCTTTACCTTTTACATCTGGCTGGGCTTCCCCAGCCACTCTGGGCAGCTTCCAACAAAATATTAAAATACCATAATACATCAAACATTAAAAGCTTCCCTAAACAGGACTGCCTTCTAAAAGTTTGGTAGTTGTTGTTCTCTTTGACATCTGGTGGGAGGGCGTTCCACAGGGCGGGTGCCACTACCGAGAAGGCCCTCTGCCTGGTTCCCTGTAACTTGGCATCTTGCAGTGAGGGAGCCGCCAGAAGGCCCTTGGAGCTGGACCTCAGCGTCCGGGTAGAACGATGGGGGTGGAGATGCTCCTTCATTGCCTGCCAGTGTAGGCAGCAGACGGACCAAGGGGCTGGCTCAGTGCAATGCTGCTTCCCTCCACAGTGGGGTTCCCAAACTCCCCCCACCTCCATGGACCACTTAAAAAAATGTAGAGGGTCTTGGCCAACCAGCTAATGATTTCCCCACCTATTGCAGCAGGTATAATGTTCTGTGTGCTGTATGATTTTTAATTGCGTTTTCATTGCTTCTTTTGTTTCTTGCACATTGCGTTTTATGAAGTTGCAATCTGAATCCAACAGAATTAGGTGGAATTGAAATGTAATACGGTGGTACCTTGGGTTAAGGACTTAATTTGGTCCGGAGGTCCGTCCTTAACCTGAAACTGTTCTTAACTTGAGATACCACTTTAGCTAATGGGGCCTCCCACTGCCGCCGCATCGCTGCTGCGTGATTTCTGTTCTCATCCTGAAGCAAAGTTCTTAACCTGAGGTACTATTTCTGGGTTAGTGGAGTCTGTAACCTGAAGCGTCTGTTACCTGAAGTGTATGTAACTCGAGGTACCACTGTATGACGACATCAACATCAGCAGCAGCAACAACAACAACTTTATTTCTATGCCACCTTTCTGACTGGGTTTCCCCAGCCACTGTGGGTTGCTCCCCATCCCCCAAATATTACAAACACAATAAAACACTGACCATTAAGACCCCTTCCTGAACAGGGCTGCCTTCAGATGTCTTCTAAAAGTCAAATCTGTTTGACATCTGATGGGAGGATGTTCCACAGGGCGGGTGCCACTACAGAGAAGGCCTCCTGCCTGGTTCCCTGTAGTTTCATATCTCACAGTGAGAGAAGCTCCAGAAGGCCCTCAGAGCTGGACCTCAGTGTCCAGGCTTGGCGATGCAATAAAAGAAGCGATTCAAATGTAGCTTAAA
The DNA here is from genome assembly GCF_964106645.2 of Podarcis pityusensis. NCBI lineage: Eukaryota > Metazoa > Chordata > Lepidosauria > Squamata > Lacertidae > Podarcis > Podarcis pityusensis. The sequence goes on along the minus strand of NC_138036.1, from coordinate 8,754,947 downwards.
ATAAAAATGAGTATCTGATGCGATAGACGTGCTGTCTCACCTCTTCAACCACAAATCCAAAGATGCGCCATGGACCACCAGAACGAAGCTTGTGGACCATGCTTACATCATTATGCAAATTATGTTTTCGTTATCTTATTCCACCCCATTTATTCCAGCAGAAAGGAGACACGGTATAAGCGGAAGGGAAGACACAATCAATTGCATACCGTTTGCAGACTGAAAATAACAGCAGCAGCAAATACCAACTGTGTTCACTGGATTTCCATTGGTTTCCGTTCCAGATGTTGGACAAACAAGTGAACACCAGTGATTTCCATTCCTGTTTTTGTTGGACTTATCTGACATCCCTACCTGTAGGTGGCAGCAGCCTAACCTGCTTCATGTCCCCCAAGTAACGAGGTGCTTCCTTTCCTGCAGGGATAGCGCCCGGCTGGCATTTGGAGTACATCGATATAGAAGACTCCCTGATGGACAAGATGTTCCGCTTCCAGTGTGATCGCTGGCTGGCGAAGAGCGAAGACGATGGGCAGCTCCTCCGAGAGCTGGCTTGTGCCAATAATGACATCCTGGAACTGAAGGAACGCACCTGTAGGTCTAAATGGGAGATCTGGGCAGTGGAGGGGGAAACTCGTGGTAGCCATTTTATTTAAAACGGAAGTCATGCTAACCCTCCTCCAACATTTTCCACAGGTGGAAGCTCCATGTGGAGTAGCAGGATTATGCCACTGGTCTTAGAACCATAGAATTGTAGAGTTAGAAGGGACCACAAAGATCATCTACTCCAACTCTCTGCAATGCAGGAATCTTTTGCCCAACGTGGGGCTTGAACCCACAACCATGAGATTAAGAGTCCCATGCTCTACTGACTGAGCTGTTCTCCACTTGACATTGGGCACACCACTGGCACTGCCCAATGAGGGGAATCTTGCACCTAAACAATTGCTCATGACAGTGGCCTTCAGGGGGCTCGGATTTCATCAGCCCCCTGTGCGATGCCAGAATTCAGTGGCCCCCTGCCTCTTGCCTTCCATTCTACATCATATTTGCAGCACCCCTGAGGCTCTGCACCCGGTGCAACCGGTTGCGCTCCCCCAAATCTGTCTCTGCTTAAGCAGAGGGTTTCATGCAACCAGCGCCCCTGTGCAATGGGGTGTCCTGTTTTTGTGAAGGTTTACAGAGGGCCCCAGGGACACGGGTGGCACTGTGGGTTAAACCACAGAGCTTAGGGCTTGCCAATCAGAAGGTTGGCGGTTCGAATCCCCGCGACGGGGTGAGCTACCGTTGCTCGGTCCCTGCTCCTGCCAACCTAGCAGTTCGAAAGCACGTCAACGTGCAAGTAGATAAATAGGTACCGCTCCAGCAGGAAGGTAATCACCGTTTCCGTGCGCTGCTCTGGTTCGCCAGAAGCGGCTTAGTCATGCTGGCCACATGACCCGGAAGCTGTACGCCAGCTCCCTCGGCCAATAAAGCAAGATGAGCGCTGCCACCCCAGAGTTGGTCACGACTGGACCTAATGGTCAGGAGTCCCTTTACCTTTACCTTTTACAGAGGGCCCATACCTCAACATCTGCATCAGGGCATGGAAACAGCAAATGCGGGGGCCGCTTTGGAGCTGGTGAAATCTGGGCCAGTGGTGTTGACGCCCCACTTTGCCCCACTTGTCTGAATAAACAGTTTCATGGGCTGTTCTAAAATGTTCCACAGGTACAAGTCTCTACCTTCCCGAGTTTAAATGCAACAAAAATGTTGGTGGGGGGGGGGAGTAGAGCTAAGTTACTGTTGCCCACAGCTTTAACACCTGAAAAGAGTTACTAGGTCATGCTGCTAATGAACAAGCATCTTAAAGACTCTTCATTCATCTTATTCTGTGTTCATTGTGCACTAGGTGGAAGGTGCAGGGCTAGGGAGCCTATGGCTATTCAAGTGTTGCTGAACTACAACTCCCATAATCCCTGACTATTGGCCATCCTTGGTGGGGCTGATGGGTGTTGCAGTCCTTCAACATCTGGAGAAGGTCACAAGCTCCCCTTCTTCTTTAAGCCAGGAGAAGAAGCCCAGACCTTTCCCCCTTTACATGTTGTCAGATATGACGCATGTGAAACAGACACTCTTAATAGCAAACGAAGCCTGCAAGCTCAAATGGCAGCTATGAACTAGGAAGGGCTGAGGGCCTGTGTCTTTCCCCCAATTCACCATAAGCTCTTTTCTGACTTCCAAGCTTACAAGATCGAGACAGTCACAAGTGACCGAGATGACGCAGAGACAAAGGAGAACGTCTCTCTTATTTTCGAGGGGAAGAAGGGACGGTCGAAAGAGTTCCTTCTGGAGAACTCACCCAAAAAAAGGAGATTTTTAAGGTATGTGGGTGGTCTTAATAATATATAGTGACAATGACTGCTGATGGCAATTTTGTTGCAGAAGAGGCATTCCTCTTTGTCTAACAGGAAATTCCTCTTCTAGCAGGTTGCCTTATATTGATTCTGACTAGTGGTCCATTTACCTTTGCATTGCCTACACTGGCTGGCAGTGGCTTTCCAGGGTTTCAGAGAGGGAATCTCTCCCAGCATCTGCCTGGAGATGTTGCCAGTTGAACCTCCAACCTTCTACATGGAAAGCTTACTGTCAGGCTTCAGGGACTTAGCTTCCTCTCCCCCTTTGGTAGTAGATAAACAGAACAAAGCAAAAAGAGTCTCTTACCGGTTAGAAATTTCAATGATCACAGCAAGAGAACAAAGAATTCATTTCTAGGCATGAAGGTGCTCCCATTTAAGGGTACCACCCACTTCCCCCCTAGTCACCCACATGACTTCGGTGTCTTGCAACCTGATCTCGCAACCACTTAGCTTTCTGTGCTGCCACCTTATCTGTTCTCCTTGACCTTGGGCTGAGCGGATGGATGCTTTCCAGCGAAAGTGAGCCTGTTAACTTTCTCTCCCAGTTCTTCTTCTCCTAACTGTTCACCGCTCAGTTCTTCCCAACTTCTGTCTTCTGAACTATGTCCCTCTGCAAACCACTGTTCTAATTCTATACTACTTCTCAGCATGGTCCCCGACACTTACACTCTACCACCAAGAGTTGACCCTTCCTTCAATATAATGCCATTGGAGGAAGACGCAGGCTTTTGGTGAAGGATGAGGTACAGAGGACTGGATTTATATTGTTGCTGCTTCATTTGAATGGAAATTTACATTGGCCTGTTTTAATATTATTGTTTAACTTTCCTCTGGATTTTAAGTATACCCACCCTGGGAACTTCAGGTGAAAGGCAGACTATAAATAACAGAATCAGCATTGTAGAGTTGTAAGGGACCCTGAGGGTCATCTAGTCCAACCCCCTGCAATGCAGGAATCAAAACTAAAGCATCCATGACAGATGGCCACCCAACCTCTGCTTAGAAATCTCCAAGGAAGGAGAGTCCACAACCTTCCAACCTTGTATGAATTCTGTCCTCTCATCACAACTGTTTCCTGGACTTTCTGATATTAATCAACACTGGGTTTTTGTTTTGTTTTGTTGCGGGGCGGGGTGTTCTCCAGAGGAGCAACAGACGAATTTGAGTTCGCTTCCAAGAATGTCGGCGATATTGCGGCCATCTGTGTTAGTCACTGTCCAAAAGATGGAAAGAAATCAAGTGTGAAAACCGAAGTCTCCTGGCATGTTGAGGAGATTATCGTCACGGAGTTGGAACTTTACAACCAGTAAGTGGCTTGTAGGAAAGAGCTCCCTAGATCAGACATAGGCAAACTCAGCCCTCCAGATGTTTTGGGACTACAACTCCCATCATCCCTAGCTAACAGGACCCATGGTCAGGGTTGAAGGGAGTTGTAGTCCCAAAACATCTAGAGGGCCGAGTTTGCCTTCGCCTGATCTAGATGTCTCTGGCATTCACTGATTCCACAAGTGGCAGGGACAACTGGATCTAGTGGTATTTCTGGATAGTTGCAACAAGGTCCATGTCCTGACTATGGTGTCGGGTCAAGTCTACAGTCCCCCTTCCCCCTATAGGGCTGAATGACTGATGTCTCCCTTGTTCAGGAGGTAAACCAGATGGAACCAGATGAATGTAGCTCACCAATAGGGTTGCTGGCTTTCCAGATTTGACTGGATGTTTCTTGGTTTTTCCTACTCAGGCATTACACTCATGAGTAAGTAGAACATGCAGGTGGGTAGAGTAGGGATGATGGCACTAGCTCCAACCTCACCCCTACTTGAGTTGAAGGACAGCCATCTGCAGTGGGATACATAAAGATGGGCAAATTTGGAAAATTAAATTTCTCATCTCCCCCCTCCCCAATTGGCTGGAGAACAGCATTGCAAAATTTGAAGAAAAGCTAATTTCATATGACATCTGTGTTTCGGTCCACATATTATTGCGGAAAATGCCTATTTGAAGGTTTGCCTCTAAGCCTATCTTAAATCAAATTTCTTCCCCATCTCTAGTCCCTTCCGAATCTATGCATTCTTGTATGCCATTTGAATTTTTATGCACATTTTAAATGCATATCTGTGCACGTTACTTGGCTGGAGAACCACATTGCAAAATTCAGAGAAATGTAAATTTTGAAGAAGGGCTGTGCTGGGGTTGGCAAATTGTTTCAGGAAATGAACATTAACTAAGTTGGCCTTTAAATGGGAACTGAACTGAATTTATCCCCATTCCTAAGTACAGGCTGCCATTCTCTGCTACACAGATATAAAAGACCCTTGAGATATCATATCATGGTGTGTCGTAATTCCAAAAAAGGCATGGAAGGCATGGAAATAGCAATTGCTGGGCCATCAATAGGACCGCTATGGTTGTTTTGCATCGGCACCAAAATTGTATTTGAAAGAACAAAATGTTGCCATGTCCACCACTTTTTCTCGTGAGCCCGTAACATTACAAGATGTGTATGCCAACACACAGTTTGGGAATGACTGTATGGGCCCTGGAACTGAAAGTAAACAAATCCCCATTTTGTTAACAATGCACCCGTGTCCCGTGCGTTTGGTCACATTTGAACATGCAACTAACTGGGAGCAGCCTGCCTAAAAGATTGCCTCGTCCCCTACATATCCAGCCTATCACTGCTTTCAGCAAGAGACCGTAGCCTGCAGCTATCATCTTAGCAGGAAGCTTGCTCCCTTGATGTTGTTGGCACCCACCTGTCTCAGGAGGCAATGGAGGAGTGAAGTCAAACTGTTGGAAGGTTACAGCATATAGAGACTGGTTCGGGAGAGACATGTTTTGTTGCAGCTGGGGCAGATGAAGGCATCCAGTTGTGCTGCTGCAGATGCACCATGGCGTTTCTTCTCTCTGAGCTCCTCCCAGTGGTCATTCCTCTTCTGGTCCACTGCTATGGATGCATCACCTGTGTGTCTCCAGGTACAGTACAGTGGACACTTGGGTTGTGAACGTGATCCATACGGGATACACGTTCGCAACCCGCAGCGGCGGTTCTGTGCACACGCGGGTTGCGATTCAACACTTCTGTGCATGCGAAAAGCACGATTTAGTGCTTCTGCCGAAACCTGGAAGTAACCCTTTCTGGTACTTCCGGGTTTTGGCGGTCTGTAACCCAAAAAAATGCAAGCTGAAGCGTCTGTAACCTGACTGTACTACGGTCATCTGCAAGGAATTCCCACACAGTGGGGTCGATGTTGCCAGCCTTCATGTCATCTTTGTAGCAAAGAGTTGGTATGCCAGTTCATTCCCTACAGTGTCAGAACAGGGCCTTTTGTGTGGTGGCATCACGCCTTTGAAAGTCCCTCCCATTGCATACTGAACAGTCGCCTTCTCTGTTGCCTTTTTGGCACCTGCGAAAAATGTTCCTCTTTCAACAAGCTTTTGAAATAGAGATCTTTATCCCAGTTGGTATCTGTGCTGGATCTGAATTGATTTTTACACATGTGCTGTTGCTGTTATATTCTCTATCTATCTAGCTACATGGGATTTTTTTTTAAAAAAAGTTTATTTTATATCTGCAATTGTTTTAACAGTTTTTATATACGCAACTTTTTTGCATATGTTATTACACTGTAGATCACTTTGAGACACCTCGTGGGAAGGGGTTAATAAATGAAATAAATAATCATCGTCATCTGAGATTGGGGTTGGAGAAATGGATGGGGCAGAGATTGCAACTTTTCAGAAGCAGGGCGGAGGGGAATAGGCTACACATCCAATTAAATGGATTTCTGTGCCTGGTATGCTTATGGAAGTTTGCCAGCCAAAGGAATTTAAACAAAAGGAGGATAACAAAACATTCAATCAAATGGGATTTAGCAAAGCCAACAAAATAGTTGTTATGGAAAGTGTGGCTTCTCTCTCCCAAGAAAAATAAGCTCCCTGCAGCGAAATATTTGGTCAGAAAGGTAAGCCGTTAATCGTCCCAGGTACAAAGCTCTGTTCTGTTCCTTTTGGCAGGTATTTCTTCAGGTGCAATGCGAAAATACCACTCTGCAGGAAAAGGGGCGACCAAAAGGTCTTTGAGTGTGCCAAGGTGATCGAGAGCTTTGCCAGCAAAGCTCGGAGTTTGGTGCCAGTCAAATATGAGGTCATTGTTGTGACAGGGTTTGAGAAGGGGTCTGGCACAGACGCCAATGTCCTCATCACCATATTCGGAGTGAACGGGGACTCCGGCAAGCGGGCGCTCAAGCAGAAGTGCCGCAACCTCTTTGAGCGGGGCAATACCGACCGCTTCTACTTAGAGATCCTTGAGCTTGGGGAGTTGAAAAAAGTCCGCATTGAGCACGACAGCACCGGGATCTCGTGCGGATGGCTGGTGGAACGGGTGGAGATCACCAACTCTGCTACAGGCGTGACCACAAATTTCCCCTGCGGGAAGTGGCTGGATCAGAATCGAGGCGATGGGTTAACCTACAGAGAGCTGTTTCCAAGGAATTAATGGCAACGTTAAATGTACATTTTTTTCGTGAAATCCTTAAACCTGGCTGGGCAATGGCGTTTCCCAGTCTGGATCCCTGTTCCCTTTCTTCCCCCATCTTAAACAGAATGTCAAAACAAACCCATTTTTGCTTACCATGTAAATTTAAACCAGCCAGTTTCCTTTCAACGGGCTTACAGGCTTCTGCTACAGAATATTAGCAGTTTACCCCTGTTTTGTAAAAATATACGCCTCTTCAGTAAAATTTTCGTTGCATTTAAAACTTCTTTTCTCCTTGTTTAAATCATTTCAGAGCAATCCACAAAAAACGTTAATGCACAGTTCATTTGTCATTATAGTGCCTGTTCGCTGGAAAACCTTTACTAAAATTCCTTTAAAATGCTGTGTTTTAACATTTTTAATTATTGCTGTTATTTGATTTATCCTCTTTTTTTAATTAAAAAAAGAACAAAATACTTTAACAAAAAGCAACTTACATGAAAAACAGAAGGCGCCTTTCTCTGATTAAAAACATTTCCAGTGTGTGCGATGGAGCCATTTTAACTTTGCCAGATTATATGCTGGTACTTAAGCATGAATAAAGTTGACTTTTAAAATATTGTTGAGTTTTATTACAGGCATAAATAAATCCTGTATGATGAGCTGGTCACCCCCTTCCAGAGTTCTGAAAATGCCAAGCTAGGATTGGTTGCCTCTAATTAGGTTAATAGGGATGTTCTTGCAGCTGGAATAACATTGGTCATCTCCTGCCCATCTAGGAGCTAAACCTCTGAATGATGGAGTGCGTGCTTTGGATATGAAAGATTTAAGGTTCAATTCTCAGGCTGTTGAGGTAAGTCAGGGATGGGGAACCTGTGGCCTTTCAAATATTGTTGAACTACAGTCCCTATAATCCCTGACAATTGTCCAGCTGATGGGAGTGAGTTGGAGTCCAACAATTTCTTGAAGGCCACAGGTTGCTCACAAGACAAATTATAGAATCATAGAACTATGTATACAACTTTACATACAAACACCAGAGCATCATATATACTCCATATATTTCCCTTTAGGACTAGTAGGGCAGAAGGAAGAGAGAGCAGCAGAAGGTAGAACAATGCCCTGTTGTTGTTGTTCAGTCGTTTAGTCGTGTCAGACTCTTCATGACCCCATGGACCAGAGCACACTAGGTCCTCCTGTCTTCCACTGCCTCCCGCAGTTTGGCCAAACCCATGCTGGTAGCTTCGAGGACACTATCCAACCATCTCGTCCTATTTGCCCTAATTGAGCAGCATCCACTGCATGTGGGTCTCAGCTGCATGAAGTGGGGGTCCCCAAGGATACCCCACCCACACAAAAACCCTCCCTGCAGAAGTAGAGTACAGTAGAACCTCTACTTACAACCGCCTCCACTTGCGGACGTTCCAAGTTGTGACCACGGCAAACCTGGAAGTAACCGGCGGGTTTGCCGCCGTTCGCGCATGCGCAGGAGCGGTGATCGCTGTTCGCGCCTCCACAGAAGCGGCGCTTGCCGTTCGCGCCTATGCAGAAGCGGGCAATTGCCGCCCGTGCCTACACACAACGGCACCTCTCCCAGCAACCTGTTTCACCATAAGGACGGGCCTCTGGAATGGATTGTGGTCGTGAGTCGAGGTTCCACTGTATCCCGATCAAGGGAAGTAATAGTACAGCTTCATTATGCTTTGGTCAGACCCCCACCTGGAGTCCTATGTCCAGTTCTGGGTACCACAATTTAAGGAGGACATTGACAAGATGGAATGCATGCAGTGGAGGGCAACCAAGACGATCAAGGGTCTGGAAACCAAGCCTTATGAAGAACAGTTGAAGGAGTTGGGTATATTTAGCCTGGAGAAGAGAAGGCTGAGAGGTGATATGATAGCTAAAGGAGCAAGCTTGTTTTCTGCTGCTCCTATGGGTAGGACCCTGAACCATTGGGCTCAAATTACAGGAATGGCGATTCCAACTAAAGAGGGAGAACTTCCTGATGGTGAGAGATGTTCGACTGCGGAACAGACTCCAACTGAATGTGGTGGGCTCTCCTTTGCTGGAGGTTTTTAAGGAGAGGTTTGATGGGATTCTTTAGCTGTGATTCCTGCATTGCAGGAGTCAATGCAAAGTGTGTTCAAACCAAAGCTGAGGCTGCTTGCAGAGACCCAACAGGAGACCCTGACCAAAGCAACTCACACAAAAATGCTTCCATCCTCCTTTCTCTTTCTGCCGCGTTCAACTTTTGACACCCCACCCCCACTGGAGGCCCGTTGCTACAACAACTGACGCTACAGGCGTAATAAGATTCCCGCTGAACTTTTCCAATGGGAGGATTTACATATATTTCTCTAAAATGAATGCATTCTTGGCAAAGGGAGCTGGAGAGCTGGGAAGCTGTCAGCTGGTCAGGCATGGAGAGCTCGTTTGCTGCAGTGACTTCCTCGTTTGCTAATGCGCTCGCTCCTCGGTCAATGCCATACTACAGAAACCCAAATTAAATTGGTGCGGCTGCAGGAGCTGAGAATGGCAGGCGTGGTTCTGCCACCGTAACGCCAGTGATGTCTGCCAAACTTTAGATGCTGTCCTTTAAAGGTCTGCTGCTGTTTTCTTTCTCGCAACTGCCTCTTGTCTTCGCCTAATGGCAGCATTTTAGCCCCACAGACTACCTACGAGATTAGTTAGGCGACAGGCCAGTTACCCAGAGGCTTTTCTTTTTATTCATCTTTTCCTTGGGGACTAATACATCCCCTTGGAGATATCTGCAAACAACAGGATTTAAAATGAGTTTAGCAGAATACAGCTTCACAAAGACCCCTGGAAACTCTACATTTTGTGCAGGGTAATGTGAGCTGGGGGACGCGGGGGGCGCTGTGGGTTAATCCACAGAGCCTAGGGCTTGCCAATCAGAAGATTGGCGGTTCGAATCCCCGTGATGGGGTGAGCTCCTGTTGTTCGGTCCCTGCTCCTGCCAACCTAGCAGTTCGAAAGCACAAAAGTGCAAGTAGATAAATAGGTACCACTCCGGTGGGAAGGTAAACGGCGTTTCCGTGCGCTGCTCTGGTTCGCCAGAAGCGGCTTAGTCATGCTGGCCACATGTACGCCAGCTCCCTCGGCCAATAAAGTGAGATGAGAGCCGCAACCCCAGAGTCATCCGCGACTGGACCTAACGGTCAGGGGTACCTCTATCTTTAATGTGAGCTGGACATTTGTAACAGGGATTTTGCAGCCCCTTACTGTGACCATAGAATGATAGACCTGGAAGGGACCTCGAGGGTCATTCAGGTGAACCCCCTGCAATGTAGGAATCTCAAATGACAGATGGCCCTCCAACCTCTGCTTCAAAAATCTCCAAGGAAGCAGAGTCCATCACCTCCCAAGGGAGACAAATATATTGAGGAGAGAGCTGTCAATGGCTGCTGACCATGAGAGTTGTGCCTTACCTTCTGAGTTGGAAGCAGAAATCCTTCTGGATACCATTTGCTGGGAATAGCAGGAGAGAGTTGCTCTTGTGCTCGTGTTCTGATTGCCGGTTTCCACAGGCCACTGTGAGAACAGGATGCTGGACGAAATGGACCACTGGCCTGATTCAGCAGGCTATTCTTATGTATACACACACACACAGGGCTACCACCCCTGCTCGCTGCACCTGCCTCCCCAACTCTCCTTCTCCCATACCTGGCCATCCCTCCTCCCTTTACACCTCACCCAGTCCCTCACACCTCCCCTCACAGCTCAACCGAAGCTCCTCTACCCACACAGCTTGTCCTCAAACCAGTCCCCCCTTCCAACAGTTCACCCCAACAGCGGTTTGCCAAACTACTCCCCAACATATCCACAATGGACAGGAGACCATTTGTCCTTCTGTCTCGGTTCCTTTCCCCTCCCCGGCAGTTTGGCCTCTCCAAATTTGCACCACCACCATTAAAACACGCTCACATTTCATTCAAGGCCAGGATCGGACACTCACTTCCCTTCCATTCTGAGGAGAGGAGTTCTGCAAAGATCTGTGATCCAGTCTGGTGGTGGCTGAGTTAAATGTCTTTTCCTCTTTGCTGTAAGCGCCTCTTCTCCGTTTTCCCTATTAGCTCATGGTGGGGGCCAGTGCCAGATTTACGTATAAGCTAAACAAGCTATAGCTTAGGGCCCCACTCTCTTGGGGGCCCCCCAAAAAAATTAAAGGGAAAAAACCTGGATGTACATTTCCAAAATAGAATATTTTAAAAAAAACGAATAACAGCAACGAAGGGATGCGGGTGGCGCTGTGGTCTAAACCACAGAGCCTAGGACTTGCCAATCACGTTGGCAGTTCAAATCCCCGTGACGGGGTGAGCTCCCGTGGCTTGGTCCCTGCTGCTGCCAACCTAGCAGTTCGAAAGCACGTCAAAGTGCAAGTAGATAAATAGGTACTGCTCTGGTGGGAAGGTAGACGGCATTTCCATGTGCTGCTCTGGTTCACCAGAAGTGGCTTGATCATGCTGGCCATGTGACCAGGAAGCTGTATGTCGGCTCTCTCAGCCAATAAAGCGGGATGAGCGCCGCAACCCCAGAGTCGTCCACGACTGGACCTAACAGTCAGGGGTCCCTTTACATTTACCTACAGCAACAGTGTTTTGTGTTGTGTAGGCTCCTGTGTTGTAGGCCCCACCTGCTCGCCTGCTCCCTAAAATATCACTGGTTTGCTCATTTCTATATATAGGGTGCCTACATTCTGCATATTTTGTTATGTGCAAATGGCTTTGGATACCTATTAGGTCCATAAATTACCATATAGCATATATTCAACACAAAAAAACAGTGACAAATTGTTGTTGACAAAGGACAGCTGGACATATAAAGGGCCCCATTACCTTCAGTAGCTTAGGGCCTAAATCAAACTTAAATCCGGCCTTGGTGGGGGCATACCAGCCCCATCTTGTGTTCCTGTCTCTTTTTCTGCTCTTTTGGATGTTGCAGTTATACCACAGCAGCCATTTTGCATTATGCCACATCCCGATGGCACCCATTTTGTGATATGCCACAACCTCCCACAGCAGCCCTTTTGCAGTTGCCACCCCCAGAACTTTCTCAAAACTCCACTGACCCGAAAAGGTTGTTCGGTCCCTTGTTTGTTTGTTCCAGACTTTGCTAGAAACGGCGAGACCCAGTGCTTTAACAAACCCAGCTCCCACAACCCATCCAGTGCTCCCTTCCCACCCAATCACGATGCCATCACGTATTCCGGGGAAGTAGTTAGCAATGCAATTCATTTTATTAGTTATAAATAAAGTACAAAAAAATCCACCAAAAGTGAATCTAAGCATTTACACAATTTCTAATGTCTCTTGGATTTCCACCCCCCCTCCCAAAATGCACTATTGCTTTAATATTAATAATAAATATTTTTTTCTAGCTTTCTCCTATAAAATAGTCTATGTAGCAAAATGTTGCACAGCACAACAGAACAGCAGTAGGAGTAAAAAAAAAAAGTGGATGATCCATTCACTTTCTTCTGCCATTAAGGGAAAAACTGTGTGATCGTGCTGCCCTGGTGGGGTGTTTTTTTTTTTTTTACAAAAACAAAGGTTCCCTTTTTTGCCATAGCTGGTGCATGTTAGGAAAATCCTGGAGAGGTCAGCCATCCATAATCACAGTCAATCATAATATTCCCTTATTAATGCCTGCCCTTACCGTTCTACTCCAGTAAGGTTGCACGCATGTTGCATGTATGTACAGTGGTACCTCGGGTTAAGTACTTAATTCGTTCCGGAGGTCCGTACTTAACCTGAAACTGTTCTTAACCTGAAGCACCACTTTAGCTAATGGGGCCTCCTGCTGCCGCTGCGCCGCCGGAGCCCGATTTCTGTTCTCATCCTGAAGCAAAGTTCTTAACCTGAAGCACTATTTCTGGGTTAGGGGAGTCTTTAACCTGAAGCTTATGTAACCTGAAGCATATGTAACCCGAGGTACCACTGTACAAATCAGTGCAAGGACCTGGAAGAGGGAGTGTGACCCCACTTAAGACGTGAAGCAAATTTTGCTTCCATCCCATCCCATGGCTGGGGATACCACTTTCAGCAGACAAGTTACATACCCACCTACTGCCCTGGAAAACCAGGACATTCCTTCCCCCCCCCCCCCCCATTACCTGCTAAGATATCGGGGACTAGCACATCTCTCCAGCTGGGATGAAGCACCTGTCCAGGTGATTCTTTCCTTAAGATGCACCAGCCTGGGGTTTGCTTGTAATGTTTGGGAGATTTGAGACTGGTTCGCACATGATCTGGGTGGGTGGGACTGGGCTGTAGCTCAGACGCACCCTTTCCAACCACATGGTGAACCTTTAGTGGGCAGCCTTTACATGAGTAAGCCTTGCTTGTGTGATATCCACACCCCTTTTATATAGCTGGAGGATCACACTGGCAAGGCCTAGTCAGGTAGCCAAAAATGCAAGGCAAGCGTAGCTGAAACTAGAGCATAGTTTCCACAAAGGAGACTCTGCGCATGGCAAGGGCTGGGTGATACAGAAGCCCAAGGCTTGCTCTCTCTAGTGCCTCAGTTCCCCGTGGCCAAATGTACACCCAGCCACCGTCGTACGTGGATCGGCTCTCGTGGGCATGCTTTGTTTCTGCAGAAATCCCCAAGGGAAGAAAGATCCCTTTTTTGGCATGTCATCCAAAGCTTTCAGAAAAGGGAGACATTCCTTCTGTTTGGTTTTTGAGGGTGGCAATTTTCCCTCGACACACACACACACACACAAAAAGGCAGGAGCGAGTGGATCATCGCAATTTGATCATGAGTGCAAATAATATTCATATATATCTATATATTTATATATCTATATATGTTTTAAATGTGTGTATGTGTGTTTTTGTGTGTGCTAAAACACGGCCACTATATTGCAGATTTTCCACTATGTCACAGCATACAGAATCAAAGTTTTGCATTTTTTTTTTGTATGGAATGTCTCCAAGGTAACAGCACCACAAGTAATACAGTTTGTCATCACACACCCTGAATATTTTTTTTGTTTTTGTTTTTGAAACGATAAATGTGCCCCGCCCATTTTATCATTTATTTTTTTAAAATTATTATTCTTTGAAAGTACCGACGCATGCAAAGCATTCCATTCCCAGAAATTATGCCAAAAAAATATTATGAGGTAATAGAGGAGCAATTAAAAAAATTAGTATTCATTTCTAAATAAATAAATTATAATTAAAAATGCAAAAAGAACAAACAACCCAACTATAAAAATAATTAAATAAGAACCCACAATATCTACAAGTTAGTCATAAATTATGATTGTTAAATATAAGGCATTTAAACTCACAAAACCCTGTAAACTATCGATGTGTTTTTTGTGTGTGTTTCTAGAGATTTCTTTTTGAAAGGTCATTCAATGTCCTCATTCGCACAAGACGTTTAACTGCAAAGCCACTGAACGTCATCTAATGCAGTTCTGGCGGTTCACATGCATTCGCTTGTACAAGTCGCCGTCCCTCACCCATTCACTCCAAATAATAATAATAATAATATTTTTTTTAAAAAAACCAATGAGGGTTTGGTGCTTTGCTTCACCATTTTTTTTTAAACTGTGCTTATTATTCATTAGGCAAATAATGTAATATATATATATATGTACGTATGTATGTATATATATTAATACTTTCGCATAGGCTTTTAAGCACTTGGATTGGAAGCTCTCGCTTCCCCCCCACAAAGAATGGTTGCTTTTCAGACAGGGCTAAAAAAGAGCCCCTTTTCCTCCCCATTAAAAATATTTCCCAAGTAAGAGTTTGGCTATGTCAACTTCTAAGCATTTTCTGCAAGACACAAAGGGTCAAACTAGGTGCGACATCAAATGCATCTAACTGCAGGTTTTGAAGAATGCAAATAGCATCAGTTGGTGGGTGTTGGTGTTAATTACTGGGATTGCAGCTGGCAGAGGGCATTTAACCCTTAGGAAAACTTCTCCTCTGAAGGTGGCATTTGCTTTGAGGGAGGAAATCTCCCCCTCTTCATTGGCACCAAACGCCACACTGATTCCCATTCCATTCTTGCTGTGATCTCCATAAAGCCCCACGAGTTTTGTAGGCCCCAGAATGAGATGGGCTAGCAGGTCTCCATAGTTGTCCCATAAGAGGCAGAAGCAAGGGAGACCCCCAACTGGGCTGAATCACTGGGGTGGTGGGTGCCTTCTTCCTTAGAAGCAGTGCTCTGGACAGGAAATCCAAGGAGGACTCGGAATCAACACTTGCCACTTTCAAACCAATGGGTCCCACGAAGAAAACGGAACAAGAACAAAGATGGTGGCTCTCCTTCTCAGTAGACCTCTTCATAGACCTCTGTCCTGGGAGGCAGCAACCCAGCCAAATACTGATGCTGGAGCAGCTACGTTCTGGAACAAGCGCAACCAGGATCATTGCAGATAGCACAGCACAAATGAAGAACTAGGGTCCCCTGAGGTCAAGTCTTCTTCCTGTGCTTAGAAGTTTATAGGGAGGAGTGGGTGCCATTTCTGAGTGGAAGCACCCTGTACATAAAAATATGCCAACTCTTTTGGAAAGAATCAGGATGAAAGTTGTAAATAGATTCTGAAGCTCAATCCCAGCACAGTCAGTCATGGACAGAGCTGTTGGTTGCCCATCTACGTAAATCAAGAACCATCTCTGAAAGAAAACCATGTTGCAAGCTGCCCCTTCGTTGAAGTTTGGCCAACTTTTCTCTCTACATTTGCTTAGAACTTGACACAACCAAACCCCTGCCCCATTACCGATATCCCATATCACTCTTGTTTTTGCTTGCTATTATTAATTACTATGATTATTAAATGCTATTAACAGTATAATCTGCTGCTGCTGGAAGTAGGCCCAAGCCATATTGTTGGGCAATGTTTTCTATTTGTTTGTTTTTAGTCCCAAGGCACTCAGCTCTTCTTGACTTTGGGCTTCAACCCTAAAGTTTAGCAAAGCAAATTGGAAGATGGCTACCGATTTCTAGCGCCACCTTCCGGCAAAAGTAAGCGACTCTTGGATTTTTTCCTCGCAAAAAGGGTTTTTAATTGTTTTGAAAGAAAATGAATGGATGCCTGTTCTTCCCTCAGAAGACAAGAAAAATCGTCTGAAGTGAATCTTTCCAAACTTGGCCTCCTCTGGCTGCCACTGAGCAATCTCTTCCACTGTTCACACAAAACAAGAAGGTGATATTTGAGGGATCATAGGGTTGTATCCAATGTCACACCAGCAGGGTTCCTCTGCGCAACAAGAATTTCATTTCCTCGTCTCCCTGTGGGCCCCTGAAAATGCTTCAGAGGGTCCCCCAATCCTCCAGAGCTGTTTTTGAGGGCACAAAGGGAGAGGAAGTTTTGTTATGTGCTCAGAGGTTCCTGGAACTGGCAGAGTTGCATCACTGAACACAGCCTGTTCATTTAAGCAGACATGTCTGGTTAAGAAAACCATTCATAGAATCATAGAAGGAACCCAACGTCTCATCCAGTTCAATGCCCTGCAATGCATTCTCACTCGCATCTTGGGATCAACTCTGTTTTCCAGAACGGACAATGCTGTTTTTGGTCAAAGTTTGGTGGCACGCTATGGGCTGCATGCAACTAAATTCTACTCAGAGAAGAAGACCTGTTAGAATAATATAATTATAGAGTCATCTAGTTCAACCCCCTGAAATGCAGGAATCTTTTTGCCCAGTGTGGGGCTTGAACCCACAGCCCTGAGATTAAGATCCTTATGCTCTACCGATTCAGCTATTTAGCTTCCTACGTGAGTCATTGTCAAGTTACATCAATGGGTCGACTCTGAGTAGGGCTAGCATTGGTTAAAACCCAATGCCATTTCTATTCTAAACAGATCTATTTACATTAATGGACGTGACTAACTCAGATCTACTCCTTCCACAGGAGTAGAACTTGGGTAGAAGCAGGTGTCAGTCACAGATTAGCAGAACCAAATGAATGGACTCTCTGGAACAGGGTCCAAGTCTGGTTTGCTCTGCTGGTTTTATGCCTCAGTTCCTTCCCCTCTGGGTTCTGTTGAGGGAGCACTTCTGGGTCTGGCTAGGCAACTGCGATGAGCTTCTTCTCTAAATAGCATGGCCAGACAGAAGTAGCAAAGAGGGTGAAACTCAGCATTGGGCATGAAGTTGGGCATGAAGTTGGGGACTCAAATCAGCCAATCACTGTCTCTGAATCCACTGCAAGAGCTTTCCTCACTTGTTCCAATGGGGAAAGAAGCTAAGATAGAGAGAAAGTGTGTGAAAATATTATATCCCACTGCCTCACCCTTTCCAAGGAAAGGAAGAACTTATGATGGAGAAGAGTTTTCATGCCCACATTTATACTTTTCATTCATCCTTAGTCCCTGCTTGGCATTTTGGGCTGAGGACCCTTACCATTCTTGGAGGAATGCTAATAAAATTATATATATATATATATATATATATATATATATATATATATATATGAGAGAATGTGAAGTTTTGCCGGGAAATAGTAGTTCTACAAGACCCCTTTTTTAAAAAAAAAAAAAAAACCCTGTTAGGTACAAATACCAGCAATAAGACCTGAGGGATTAAACACAATTTGGCAGTTACCTGCAAGCCATTCTTAGCCATTGGCCGAGCTGCTGTGAGGTCATGGAATAAGTCTATTCTAACTGCTCAAAAAAAAAAAAAAAAGGCACCAGCACATAGGAGCTAAAGACAGAAGAGGCAATGTGTGGTTGTTACGAAGGGACGGGGGCAAAATGGCAAGAAGGTCTGAATTGAGAGCAAATGTTTCTGCAAACATTTGTGGGACCCCACTTGTATTGAAGTCCTTTTGGTAATAGAAAAATGTGCACAGGGGGAGCTTGTTATTTTTCCTTTGTTGCCTCAGAGTATTAAAAATGTATAAAGGCAAGTGGGATCACGCTTGTTTCTTTTGATCCTCCAGAGGACTGCCAGGCAAAAGACAGAGAGGGCGCGAGCCTTCGCTTAAATCGCTGCCTCTTGCGACAAGGGGATTGAAATATTTATCACTGCAAAAATTGTACTCTTGAATTGAACTTTACGCTTTCAGGGGAGGATGAAATGATCATTGTTTTTAGGTTGTCACCCAATAAAAGCAAAATTGGTTTAATCGCCATGTGAGTTTTAGACAACTTAATCAATTCATTTATCATTTCAACCTGAAAAAAATATGTCTGCAAATAAAACCATGCGGCGTTTATCAAAAGTTTATGCTTTCCCCTCACTTGTCACAGTAGGCAGTAGAAGCAGTTTACGAAAGGATGCACCTAATCTAAGGTGGTCGCTGCTGCTCCCAATTTCTGTAGAAATGATTCAAATGAGTAATTAAATAATTAAGTGGCGATCATCGTCGTCGGGTGCTCTATTAATGAAGCTGCAACTTTTAATTTGATCAAACACCTTTGACTGATTAATCTGACTGATTAATCGATTAAATGTTGCAGACCAACCACCCTTTTCAGATTTAAAGGCTGCATGGACAAATGGCTCATTTGTAGCCAAATTTTTCCTGAGAACCAGTGTGGAGCGCAGCTGCTCAGGATTCCAATCTTTCTGTTTCCACCCACTCACAGTTAGAAAGCATCTCAAGCTTTTTCTTTTTCTTCCTTTTTTTTTTTTTTGGAGGTGGGGAGTTTCATTCATATATATATATATATATATATATATATATATATTTGTACTTTTGCAAACTGGTCCAGGAGCCTGTTTTCATCCTGAATGAATTGGGCACCTAGCAAGCCTTTTAAAATACTGATGCTTCTGGCCAAGCGGGAAGAAAAGATCACTCTATAGCTAGCTTGATCTGTAAAGGTCAGCGGATGAGAAAAATGCAACGTAGTAAAAATAGCACACAAAAATGAGCTTATGAACTGGGCCGTCAGCCTCTCTCATTTCTGAACCCTCAAGTAAGCCGCCTGATTCAAAGGACCAGTTTTCATAATGTTGTTTTCGCATTAATTTTTTTTAAAAATCTATATTGAAATGTTTTTTTAAAAAATGATATTCACTTGTTCTGTATGTTTTGTGCAATAGCCCATCCTGGGTTCAGGCCTAAATTGGAAGGACATAAAATACCTATGATGGTCCCCTCCATAGCTGCCAACGTTTCCCTTTTTTTAAGGGAAATTCCCTTATTCTGAATAGGATTCCTCGCAAGAAAAAGGAAAAGTTGACAGCTACGGTCCCCACTCAAGGAGCCCACAGGAACCACTGTCATGAGTGCATGGGCCACTCTCCTACAAAGAATATTGAACAGGCATGCAAAAGTAATTTTACCAGTGGGGCAGGGCCTTCTGTTTTATACCAGTTTTAGACCAGTTTAAATATACAGGTCAAAAACCAAGCGAGTGTTTGCAGTATGTGGGCTTGTGGGGCGCCAACTTGGATAAAATATTGTGGGGGCCCGGGACAGCCCCATCACGCATAACTGATCACATGAAGCAGTGCACACACACCATTTAAATGGGAATGCCCATTAACTTTGTGGGAGCCTACCCCCCACAAATGTTTTGTTGTGGGGGCCGAAGCCCCCATGGCCCCTAAGTGGTGGCTCCTCTGCTTTAACCTGTTTGTGGACACTATCAGAGGTCACAAAGAAAGGAATATATGATAACAACAAGAAGATGAGGAACATAATAAAGTGAAGATTGGACAGAACTGTGAATATTATTCGGACAGAACTGTGAATATTAAAGCAGCAGCAAGAGAGATGTTTGGATCCCTTTCGGAGCTCGAAGCATGGGTACCCCCAACAAAAATTTAAAAATTTGGCATTGTAATTTGGAATTAATGTGATTTGATTGGTTTGTTAATAAAAATTATATTAAAAAAATAAAATAAAATAAAGTGTTGGCTCTTCTGCTGTGTGGTGAAAGTTTTGTAAAGGAAGCTGTCATTCCGCTGGTCAGCTGCTTGGTGAGAAAAAGAGATCGGGAAAGGCTGAATTCGTCCTGACCCTCATTCCTCTTCCTGAACAGCAGATTGCGCACATCATTCCCCGTTCTGCTAAGGATGTGGAATGCTCCTTCAGTGGACACTGCCCAACTTAGGTACATTACGTGTGTATTATGCAGTCGACAGCCTGAAAACCAGTTTCAGGACATAATAACTATATATGCACACGCAAACATACAGTATTTGCTTGAGCAATCACACATTTGCCTCCCAAGACCAGAGCATCATTCTAATGTTTTCCAGGAACCTGAAATGTTGTCCGTGTTAAAAATATTCCATGTATCAAAAGGGCTTTCACCATGTAAATTTGGACTGAATTTCTCCCCTCCCCTTTACTTAATTTGTGGCACTTGAAAAATAAGTAATGCAGGGTTTGTCTTGAGTGCTAAAACCTCTCTAAGCACACACACACACACACACACGCACATGCACGCACACACACACACACACACACACGGTAGACAGCGCAAAGATCTGGAAGAAAAGTGGAAGATTTTGCTCAGTCAGCCCCTGCCATTCCTTCAGTCTCTGGGATCCTGAGAGAGCGAGGTGGGGGAATATTTCTGGAAGAGTTCTATGGGATTTGATGAGAAACTTCCCATGTAGCTTTTGTGCAAGAATTTAAGGTAGAACAGGCAAGATGTGGTCTTTAGGCCCCGTTCTCCATGCTTTGGAGAGCAGGGCTTGTGCTTATTGTGTTGCCAAAAGATGGCAGAATCTATTTCCTGTGGCCTTTCAGACTCACCCCGACCAGTTACCAAAGACAGTGTATTCTTAAACCATCTATCTATCTAGCTTAAACCATCTATCCAACTCATGCACAAGACCAGGTGAAGATCGCTTCCTCCTACCAGTCACAAGATATAGAGCCCAAGGAGCCCTCCAGGGTTAAAAGTCACCTTGTCGCTGCTCCCCAAAAGCAAATTGCCTACTGACAATCAAATGGCTGCCATGTTGTTTTTAAAAGAGGCAGAAAATGGTTCCATTGCTCCAAAAGGGAGAGTGTCAAATTAATAATATGTATTTTTCTGAAGGAGAAGTAGGCTAAGCCTGAGGCTTGTGGAGAGATGTTCTAATTCTTCCTTGGGAGACCCATCGTTCAGATCCAGTAGACGGAAGCGAAATTCATCCTGGGCTTCTGCCCTAAGTATCATGTCCAGCACCAGCAGATAAGCAGGAAAGACAGTTTCCCGCTCTTTTATCCCAACCGCCAAATTTCCTTCCAATTTCCACTTTCCCTCATTTTCTTTAATTTCCTACCTCACTGCAATCTTTTCCCGAGTCAAATGCTCCTAAGGGAAAAGAAATAGATATATATTTCTTTTGTTTTTTCCAGCGTAAACAAGATTCTTTTTCCTTCCTGTTTTCACCCAAGCAAGAAAAGAACTTTACTCTTGTGTCTTTGTGTCCCCCATTCCCTCCCCCACCCCCAATTATGTTTCAGCCAGGCACCAAAGTAAGGAACCTTATGGAAAAACGAAAAGATAACAAAAGCCCCCAATGCGATGTTTGGTGCAGATTAGGTTAATAGCAACAGACCCACCACAAGATGACAGGGCATCAAAAGACGACATTTCTTTAAGCGTACATGCTCTGGAAGCCATCCATAGAAATAGCTAAAGAACCCCTAATGTGTTTCTACTTATTCAAGAGGTATATTATATACAATCCTTTTGAGAAGCAGGATTGAGAGGCCATAACTAGGAACATTATGTACCGTCCTTCCCACAACTAACTCTTCCCGCCGGCTTTCTAGCTGCGTATACCCATGCTTCGCAGTCAACAAGGTGGCACGGATCTCCTCCTACCTCGAGATATTATAAACCACCAACTCTTCTTCTTCTTCTTCTTCATCACCATCATTCACCAACATCTTTTCTGTCTTCCTCATTTTCGTCTTCCTCTTCTTCTTCTTCTTTTTAAAAATTAATTTAATTTAATTTTTTGTTTAAATAATCTGCGAATGTGCTTGCAGGCTTTCTTCATACACACACACAAAATCAAATGGCTCAGAAAGGCAAAACTTTTGCTGCAAAGGGGCTGCGACGCCCCAGGAAGGACCAAGAAAAGGAAAGGAAAAGAGGACACATCCCCAGAGCTGGTTCTCCTCTCAGCTGTCGGACCCGAGCTGTGTTTCAATGTCCACTCGGCAGATAGGGCATTTCTTGCTGGTCGCGAGCCACTGGTCCACACACACTTGGTGAAACAGATGCATACAAGGTAAACGCCTGGAAAACAGAAGGTTTGTTATCTGGGCAAGAGGTCAAGACTGAGCCTGACACCATCACGCAGGACCTTTGTGCAACGGCTGGGGCCTAAGCTCCTCCTTAAAGGACGCGGGTGGCACTGTGGGTTAAACCACTGAGCCTAGGGCTTGCCGATCAGAAGGTCAGCGGTTCGAATCCCCGCGACGGGGTGAGCTCCCGTTGCTCGGTCCCTACTCCTGCCAGCCCAGCAGTTCGAAAGCACAAAGTGCAAGTAGATAAATAGGTACCGCTCCAGCGGGAAAGTAAACTGCATTTCCATGTGCTGCTCTGGTTCACCAGAAGAGGCTTAGTCATGCTGGCCACATGACCTGGAAGCTGTACGCCAGCTCCCTCGGCCAATAAAGCGACATGAGCGTCGCAACCCCAGAGTCGGCCACGGCTGGACCTAATGGTCAGGGGTCCCTTTACCTTTAAAGGACCCCTGGATGCTTAAGTCCAGTCAAAGGTGACTATGGGGTTGTGGCGCTCATCTCTCTTTCAGGCCAAGAGAGCCGGCATTTGTCCACAGACAGCTTTCCGGGTCATGTGGCCAGCAGGAGTAAACCACTTCTGGTACAATTGAACACCGTGATGGAAACCAGAGTAGCACATGGAAACGCCGTTTAGCTTCTCACCACAGCGGTACTTATTTATCTACTCACACTGGCGTGCTTTTGAACTGCTAGGTTGGCAGGAGCTGGGACAGAGCAACGGGAGCTCATCCCGTCACGGGGATTTGAAGCACGGGGATTCGATCTTGTGATTGGCAAGCCCAAGAGGCTCAGTGGTTTAGACCACAGCGCCACCCGCGCCCCCCTCCTTGAAACTGGTGCTCTAGTCAAGGACTACTGTCTGATTTCCCCACAATGCATAGGAGTGGTGTTGTGTCCAGGGGAATTGTGGAAAATGAAAATGGCGGCTCTCCACCACTTGTTCCTGTCACCAGGTAAGGTAGCCAGATGCCCACTGATGCAAGACAAATCCCATTCCTTTAAACCTGGAACCCGCCCTGCTCAAAATGGATACAGAATTGGTGGCAGGTGGTTCTTAGAGGTATTATTATTATTATTATTATTATTTATACCCCGCCCATCTGGCTGGGTTTCCCAGCCACTCTGGGCGGCTTCCAACAGAACACTAAAATACAATAACCTATTAAACATTAAAAGCTTCCCTAAACAGGGCTGCCTTCAGATGAGAGAGAAGCCCTGGGGTGCTATAAGGACTTAGACAACCCCTTCAGTAGCCCTAGTTACAAACCTCTAACTGTTTCGTTCATGAGGACTGACGTCTTGATTTGCTCAGAGGCAATATATATCTGTGTGGTGGAGGGGGAGTTTGCGATAGAAACACAGACCAGCAAGCAAAGAATGAAAGTGATGAAACTTGGAGGTGGGGTGAGGTGGATAGAGAACGAACATAAGAAAGATTTCACTCGGAATCCCTTCGGAGAATAGTTATACCTCACATCCTCTCCGTCTTCGAGCATCGAGAGACAGATTGTGCATTTCTCATCGGTGTCCGACTCCTCCCCATCTTCCTTTACTGCTTTGATTTCCTGCGGTCTCCTCTGTCAAGAAGGTCAAGGAAAGATCACAGCATTACACAAGATGGCCGCCCCAAGGCCTTCAGGAGCGGGTGGGGATTTAGATGGCAAAGAGCATAACCCAGGCCTCCCCAACCTTTGGCCCTCCAGATGTTTTGGCCTACAACTCCCATGATCCCTAGCTAACAGGACCAGTGGTCAGGGATGGTGGGAATTGTAGTCCAAAACATCTGGAGTGCCAAAGGTTGGGGATGCCTGGCTTAACCAATGCCCTCCATTAAGACCCATTGCTCATAACAAAATACCGGTCAGTGCAGCAGTTTATGTGAATACTTAAAATAAATTATTGCCATTACTACTACTACTATTACTATTCCTTTCCAAGCAGCCCAGATTTGTACATATGAGCCCTCAGAACAAATAGATGATGCAGATAAAGTAGGCAGAAAAATACATTTTAGTCTCTTTCCTTCAGAATATTAGAATTCAGAGTCATCCAGCGTGAAACCGTTTGGCAGGACTTGTTTTTACACGCTTACAATTAATGTATGGAATTTATTACCACAAGATGTGGTAGCCACTGATTTTAGGCAAATTCATAGAGGGCAAAGATTGTGTTGCATCCACACCTGTTCATTCATTCTTAAAATGAAAAGTTAAAGACTTGTTGATTGCCTTTTTAAAAAATAATAATCAATTTTTGAAGATGCCCTGTATGGAAAAAACAAAACAAAAACTGGTTGTTATCTGCCTATGATTTGTCAGGCTTAATCCAGTGATGGTAAGGCGGCTGTTATGCCTGCAAATTTCATCCACTTTTGCAACAAAAAAAGTTGTAGCCAGCATCAGGCTTGCCTCCAAGAATGGTCAGCGCCCAGTGTCAATTCTGGTAGGATGAGATGTTCTTCCAACTCTTACCTTCTTGTATTTGTGTGGGAAAGTGAACCGTTCAATGGTGTTCTGGACGGCCCCCCTGTTCACACTGCCCAGCCTGTCTTCCAGTTGCAAAAGCTCCTAAAAAGAGGGAGGAAAGAGAAAGGAATGAGCAGGAGACCTTTCAAATAGCCACCTGTTAGCCATCTGAGATGGCAGATCAAGAGTCCTCATCTCTCCACCCTTTCCCTGCCCCTTACCGGTCCAAAGAAGGTTTTCTTTTAATCAGGTTTATTTTTAAAGGCACAGGAAATAAAATGGCTTTCAAAAGGGGAATATACAGGAATCTTGACCTAATTGAAGTCAAACAATTGGTCTTATCTCACTCAGTATTTTTTGCATCAGGTGTGTGTGTGTGTGTGTGTGTGTGTAATACTGACTGCTCTTCTAGATCCCTTGCTGTGATACTGTAATGCCAAAAAGGTTTTATTGCCCCAAAGCCCCTCCAAATCTTTCTCTCTGCCCTGTCCCTCCCTCCCTCCCTCCCTCCCTCCCTCCCTCCCTCTCTCTCTCTATACATCCGAAGGCAGCCCTGTTTAGGGAAGCTTTTAATGTTTAATAGACTATTGTATTTTAATATTCTGTTGGAATCCACCCAGAATGGCTGGGGAAATCCAGTCAGATGGGTGGGGTATAAATAATAAATTATTATTAATATTATATTATTATTATTCTTGACTGACCCTGTGATACTGTGAGGGAGGGGCTCTCCAAATTCCCCCTCAAATTGCCCATTTAATTTTTAAAGCTTTTCAAAAACCAAACTTAATAACCAGTTACTAATACTTTTCAAAATAGTGTCAAATAGCTGGCTGCAAAGCCTTTGGGAAGGCAGCTATTAAGAGTGGCAGTTCCCCCTATGCCCACTTCTATACTTCGATCATGCCCACTTTGGCATTCGACCCCCCAAGAAAACCAAACCAGGAGAGATAAGCCAAGAACGAACCTGAGCTTCTGCCTGTGGCTTGTTTTGAGCAAGCAAATCACAAGTGCTGATTTGCACCTAACTCTGACTTGTGTCTTCCCAGCATGACACAGAAAAGAGGGGGATGGATGTGATTCAGCAGTGCACATCAGCACACAACTTGTTTGCAATAAGCCGTCATTTATTGGCAGAGCCTGCTAAAAACATTTTGCTGCCTGAGGCAAAGGACAAGATGGCGCCCAACCCCAAAAGCACATACAGAAGCTAATTGGACTGGGAGTTGAATTTTACTCCAATACTGGTGAAAGGACACGTCTTCTGCTTTACTTGAGGGCATCGGGCTAATCTAGAGGGTAGAGGGCAGCCACGGGGGACTCACAGCTCTGGTCATTCTCCACACCCCACCAACTGTCACCTGAGGCAGCTGCCTCACTCTGCTTCATCATAGGGCCGGCCCTGTTTATGGCTTACTGTTACATGAGAGTAAAGCCATAGTGGCTGAATGAATAAACGGATACAGAACCTGCAGGGGAAAAGGTCCAGAGGCTCATTCAAGCTGCGAGCACTTACTTCGTAACTTTCCCTCACAGCGGACGTGTGTCTGTTTGGATTCAGTCCCTGAAGAGCAAGTAGCTGAAGCTGAGGATATGGGTAGTTTCTAATTTCATGAACAACCTGTGAGGCATTGTGCAAAATAAGTAAGTAAGTAAGTGAGAGTTTGCTAGTAGTAGTAGTATTCAAAATAAGGCTTAATGGCCTTTGAAAAGGGTTAATTCAAAGGAAGATTATCTGCTAGATTGGAGCACCCAACATTATTTCAGATTATTAGGGTACAATTCTGCAGTCAGCGATGCAAGTTGTTCTTCGAACACATGTGTAAAAGAACCCAACCAGCTGTAGCAATCATTTCTGCTAAAGCTGTCGGATTATCCATTCAGAAAGAATTGCCTCCCACAGTGCCGGCTCCTAACTAGCAATCAGCTGACAGGAATGATAGACGCCTGTATTTTGACTGCCTTCCCCCAGACAGTGACTCAGGCCCGGTCTACACAGACAGCAGATTGTGTCGTAAAACTATCCCTGGACTGTACCACTCCAAATGGCAGATGGAGAAATCACATGATTAAATGTTCCTGTCACCTCCGCATAGAAAACTAACATGTCAGGAAGAAGGGTTCTGGCATAGACTTTTTCCTGATATGCTGGTTTTTAAGGCACAGAGCATTTTCCGCATGGGAATGCGTCAGTAGCAATGGGGAAACTATGTTTCCCAACGCTACTGTAGCTTAGTTCCCAAGCATTGGTGCATGTCCAGTGCCAGAGACTGAAAGAGGGGACAGGGCACCCCCACAAGGGAGGCGGAGGGAGAGAATTTTTTTTCCTTGTTCTCCTCCTCTAAAACTAGGTGCGTTTTATGGTCGGATGCATCTTATAGAGTGAAAAATACGGTACTTCTCCAGCACAGATTAAAATCTGAGCCAGAGAAGAACTCAGAGGTGAGCGTTGTCAGCAGCCCAATCTTGCATGCCAGGCTGCTCACAGAGTGGGAAGGGGAGAGATGGGGTAGTATCTCCTGCCATCCCAACACTATTACCAAAGCAGCAAAAAGAGAAGATTGGGTGAGAGGAAAGTGGGGGTTTGGGCAGGAGAGAGGCAGAAATCTGAGCCGGGTAAGAACATTCAGATGCTAACCCTATGAGCTGCCGAGTTTTGTATTTCCAAGCTGGGAAGCATCATTCATTCAAGCAGTCCAAGAACAGATTAAGAACTCATTAAGATCCCTTAAGCAGAGTCAGACCACTGGCCCTTATAGACTGGTATCGCCTAAGCTGACTGGCGATGGCTCTCAAGGATCAAATGAGCCCTGATGTGATGAACCTAAGGAATCCCAGCCTACACAGGTGTCCCCGCCTCCAGAACCAGCTGAGCCGGGGCTGGGGCTTGAGCCTGAAGGGTCCTCACCTGTGCTGGATCCTCAGGTGCAGGCACCAGCTGAGCCTGCTCTGGCTCCTGAGGTGATGGAGGACCCGTTGCCTGCAGGTGCTCCACTCTCAGCCCCGTCAGGGGAAGCTGAGGTTGCCTCTGGGTCTGGTAACCCTCCAGCCTCTCCTGAGCTGCAGAGGCTCAGGGCAAACAGGTGGAGGAGTGCTCGCCTCCAGGCCAGGAGAGGCAAGTCACCTATGGACCAGGGCCACCCTATGCCTCAGGGCAGATAAAAGCCAGCCAGCCCCAGTCCCAGGTTGCGGGAGCAACATTGTTGGTAGCCTGTTCCTGCCTGCACCCTGTCCTGCTCTTCTGCCAGAGTTCCTGACCTCACCCAACTCCCTGCCTTGGACCCTGCTTCAGCTTTGACGGACAGCTTCCACACCGCACCCTCGACCTCGGACTGGACTCGGACCTTACCGCACGGTTAACCCTCGGGACCAGCACACTTGAGCTGGAAATGCTAGGGATAGTATTTGGGGCTTTCTGCACGCAGAAGATGTGCTCAATCACCAAACTCTGGTTACTATGCTGTTGGTCTAAGCCAGGCTTCAAGCCAGCCCCCAGCAACTCCCGCTTCGCTTACCATCTGCGTTGAGGACGTGTTCCGGGGAAAATGCTGCATTCGTTGTGTCGCTAAGTAATGCTGATAATGTTGTGGAACTGGCCTGACCTGGAACTGGTTGTGAGTTAGGCCAGCATCGACGCTGAGATCCCTGGAAGGATGCAGAAATACGAATCGCTTTCAGGCATTGTGCAACATTTTTTATAAAAAGTCTCCCATTCCGCCACCCCCTTCCCAACACACATACACTTTGAGTTCAAACCCAATGGCTAATGCTGTTTTTATATCTTTCACCGGATAGAAGGAACATGAGCCCGGAGGCATGGTGACTCATCCAAATAGTTCAGAGTTTGGTTGGTATATACGTTAACCCTGTGGAGTTTCGAAGCACCGGTGGTCAAGAGAAGGAGAAAACAGCACAGTCAATTAAATGTAAAAAGTAGGGTGTGATTGTTACCGTATTTTTCGCTCCATAAGATGCACTTTTTCCCTCCTAAAAAGTAAGGGGAAATGTCTGTGCGTCTTATGGAGCGAATGTGTGGTCGATAGCTGGCTCCCTTTCTGGCCCCGCCCCCTTGCCCAGGCCTCCATTGTTGAATGTTCTGCAGACGGAGGCTGTTTGTTTCCCCAGTGACATGTGAATGGCTGATTAGATTATCTGTCTGGAAACTGTAGAAACGGCTCCCTTTCCTTTCCTAAAGAAGCTGCAGAACTGTGAGTTGAACCCCATAAAAACAAGAAAATGACAACTTAAGTCACTCCAACTGAAGATACTCGTGCACTCCAAATAATTTGCCAATGTATGTGCAAATAATAGGTCTTGCTGAAAGGCAATACATGGTGCTTTGCACTGATTTGTTGTTGTTGTTTAGGCATTTAGTCATGTCTGACTCTTCGTGACCCCATGGACCAGAGCATGCCAGGCACTTCTGTCTTCCACTGCCTCCCGCAGTTTAGTCAAACTCATGCTGGAAGCTTCAAGAACACTGTCCAACCATCTCGTGCTTGGTTGTCCCCTTCTCTTTATGCCCTCCATCTTTCCCAGCATCAGGGTCTTTTCCAGGGAGTCTTCTCTTCTCATGAGGTGGCCAAAGTATTGGAGCCTCAGCTTCACGATCTGTCCTTCCAGTGAGCACTCAGGGCTGATTTCCTTCAGAATGGATAGGTTTGATCTTCTTGCAGTCCATGGGACTCTCAAGAGTCTCCTCCAGCACCATAATTCAAAAGCATCAATTTGCACTGATTATGGTAATGCATTTATTATTATTATTATTATTATTATTATTATTATTATTATCACACTGTATTGTCTTAGAAGGCCGCATGGTCTTAGAACGGGGTGTGACTGTGAGGGGGTGTTGTTGTGTGACTCTCATTAAGGGATCCTGCACTTCTGAATTTGCCACTAAACTACTGTTGCATGACACCCTTCAGATATTTGAACATTGCCATCATGTTTCCTGTTAGTCTTCCATTCTCCATGCTATACACATGCCCAGCTCCTTCAACCGTTCCTAATCACAAGACTTCTATTTCACCCAGTGGCGTAGCAAGGTCAGGTGGTACCTGGTACGGAAAATTTCTTGTCATCCCCCCTCCCACACACATTGAAATCTAGTTGGACTCCCAAGGGACTGTGATCTACTCAGAGTATAAAAAGACTGGCTGTGATCTACTCATTGTCATTGCCAGGAGTTGTTGGGGGGAAGGATTGACCAAAGCCTTTTTTAGTGAATGCTTGGCCTATGTTGTTGAGCATGCCTGCATGCCTCCTCCAGCAGCCAGGCAGCGCAGGGCTGTCAAAACAAAGCAGCGAAATGCGGTGCAACTAATCCCCTTCCCCTGATGGCTCAGGGTAGGCGGGAGTCGCAGGCGTGCGGCGCGCCAAATGTCACCCACCTCGGTAATGACACCCAGGGCAGTCCACCCCCATCGCCCCCACCTTGCTCCGCACCTGATTTCACCCCAGTTGTCACAGCAAGGAATGACTTACCAGTCTGTTCCTTCCGCTAAATATCTGGGCTGGGGGCCCATGGGTTGAGGAGTCTGCAGTTGATGGCCAAATTCGAAGCTTGGATGTAACCGATGAGGTTGGACAGAGATACGCTCCTGAGTCCGCCTGCAGGGTTGAGGAAGAAAGGTGAGCGAAAGAGGCTCATGTTTGACACCCACCCCCAAGGTTCTGAATCCTGCATCCAAAGCAACACTGATAACCCTGTTCAGACAACTGATTCAGGGTCCATGAATGCACGGGGTTGGGGGAACAGGGTCATAGGAAGCAGCTATGGAATTTGCTCCCATGGGAGGCAATTATGGCCATGGCAAATTCATGGAAAAGGCTATTGATGGCTACTAGCTATGATGGCTATGCTCTTCATCCAGACTGAGTGCTTCTGCATATCAGTTGCCAGAAACTGCAGGAGGGGAAACGTTTGGGTCCTGTTTGCAGGCTTCCCACAGGCATCTTATTGGCCACTGTGAGAACAAAATGCTGGACTAGTTGAGCCATTGGGCTGATCCAGCAGGCTATTCTTATGTTCTTGCCTCCCTTGTCCAGTATGGTGGTACCTCTGGTTGCGAACGGGATCCGTTCCGGAGGCCCATTCACAACCTGAAAAGAACACAACCCGCGTCTGCGCACGTGTAGGTCGCGATTCACTGCTTCTGCGCATGCGCGAGCAGCAAAACCCAGAAGTAACCCTTTCCAGTACTTCCAGGTTGCCGCGGGACACAACCTGAAAATGCGCAACCTGAAGCAAACGTAACATGAGGTATGACTGTATTGTCTAGCCCTCTAGCCTTCCCCAATTGGGTGCCCTTGGACTACAATTTGACCAGGCTGGGTGACGGGAGATGGGTTTCAATAACAACTAGAGCACAGTTGGTGAAGGTTGGTCTGTTCTGACTGGCAATGACTCCGGGGGGGGGCAGCAGGGGAGAGAGAGCTATGCTTCTGGATTTAAAAAAATAAATAACTGGAGATGTCCAGAATTGAACATGTGATCTTCTGCATGATAAGCATGCACTCTGCTATTGAGATATTGCCTTTCCCCATCGTTCATGAGCTGCACACATTCAGCCTGTGAAAACAAACCCAAAGGTGTGAACACTGGCTCTGATCATGCGCTCAGGAACCCTGCGAAATGGAGGGCTGTCAAGCATGCACAAGCCTATATTCAAAGCGCATTGGGATGCTATACCATTAACTCAGCTTGCATTGAGTTTCTGCATAAACGGCAGAAGGCAAAATGCATGGCTGGTCCATGTCTTCTGATGTTCTGAGTATACTGAATGCAAATAGGGCTGTGTCTGCAGATTTAGTCACACTTCCTTGCCCACCTCACCAACTCACGCATGCACACATGCATGCACACGCATCTTCACTCACCCTGGATCAGTTGCCTGCACAGAGCTTAATGGTGACCTGCAGACAAAGCATTCGAGTCAATAGAGTGTATTCACAGATTGGACAAAGTATTAACGACAGCCTTTCCCAAGCTAGTGTCTTCCCAACGTTCTACAGCATCCGGCAACCCTGACAATTGTGCCATGCTGGCTGGGGATGCTGGGAGTTGTAGTCTGACAACATCTGGAGGAAGGGTGAGGCTGCAATACATATGAATTGCTTACACAGAAGGTTCAGGTACTTGAGCGAGACAGTGGTTTCAAGGTTGACCAAGCAGATGCCTCCTCAAAGCTCACAGAAGTAGGGACACTCTAGAGCCATGGTTCCCAATGTGAGGCACATGCCCCACAGGGGGGCAATTTGATTTTTAAGGGGGGCAATTTTGAAGCTTGTTTAGACCAAGTTAATGGCCTTTTAGGTTTCCTCCATGTGAGTAGGAGTTCATTTTATGAATAATAAGAATTATATTTTACAGGGGAGGGGGCGGAATCAGGATTTTAGAGGTGCTTGGGTGGCGCTGTGGGTTAAACCACAGAGCCTAGGGCTTGCCGATTGGAAGGTCGGCGGTTTGAATCCCCGTGACGGGGTGAGCCCCCGTTGCTCGGTCCCTGCTCCTGCCAACCTAGCAATTCAAAAGCACCTCAAAGTGCAAGTAGATAAATAGGTACTGCTCCGGCGGAAAGGTAAACGGCATTTCCATGTGCTGCTCTGGTTCACCAGAAGCGGCTTAGTCATGCTGGCCACATGACCCAGAAGCTGTCTGTGGACAAATGCCGGCTCCCTTGGCCTATAGAGCGAGATAAGCGCCGCAACCCCAGAGTCGGTCATGACTGGACCTAATGGTCAGGGGTCCCTTTACCTTTACTTTTTAGGTGGGGCATGGCCAAAAAAAGATTGGGAACCACTGTTCTAGAGACAGACACCCTGTGGTTTGACCCCATTTTATGTATACTGTTGCTGTGCATAGAGTTTCGAGATTTTAGGCCAGGGATGAGGAACCAATGGCCCTCCAGATGTTGTTGGAGAACATCTCCCATCTTTCCTGACTGTTGTCCATACTGACTGTGGCAGGTGAGAGTCCATCAGTATCTGGAGGGCAACAAGTTCCTCCCAGACCTGCTATATACCAGAATTAAGTAGTAAAGGGTTTGTTTTTTCCTAGATGGCACCACTTCAGCCCGCAGAAGCAGGGAAAGCGCAGGGTGCTGCATGCTTATGTTAATGTTTTTTATTTATTTATACATCACTGTATCATTAAAAAAAATTATGGCAGGGATTTGCAACAACATAAAAATATAAAACCAAACAATAAAATCATGAAACGTTAAAAGCAACTCAAAAGCAAAAACAAGTTAAAAACAAATATCAGTTGACCCTTTGGGGGATGCTGCCCCATGTGGGTGGGAATGACACACAAATTGGGTGTCAGTCGTAAAACTAGCAATGCTTAGTTATTATGGCAGGCAGCCGTAGATAAGCCCATCCTCCACTGATTTAACTTACAGCCTTTGAAATCCACCCACCTTTGCTAAAGGTTTTTGAGGGGAACAAAGGATGCATCAGCAGTGGGTTTCCTGCCTTGGCAGGGGATTGGACTAAAACAGTGTTCTTCAACCTTAGGTCCCCAGATTTTGTGGCACCACAACCCCAGGCAGCTTAGTTAATGGTACAGATTGATAGGAGCTGTAGTCAGGGCCGCCTCACTCATGAGTCAAGGTGAGGCAACTGCCTCAGGCGGCAATATCCACCAGGGCAGGGAGATGTCTATCTTTCTTTCCTGTAGATCTTCCCTCACCCATTCTTCCCTGGTGGGGAGGCAGGGTGCCATGGAGAGCTAAGGCATCAGGAAGAAGGCTACAGTAGAAATAATGTCCCTGATGTGCTAGCTTTCTGCATGCAGGGATATATATATTACAAAAGCAGAACTGCAACTCGCACAATCCGTTGGCCACGTTGGCTGGGGCTAATGGGCTCAGAAGAGTCCAACAGCACGTGGAAGACATTGGCTGTTAGAATGTCCCAAACTGGTCACATTCATGATCTTGGCTGATGGTGGAGATGCTTGCTCACCTGGGATGAGGCATGAGTCTGCGGTGCTGGGCCTCGAGGAGCTGCTGCTGGAGGAGGTATTGCTGGTGAAGGGCCTGAGGTAGGAAAGAGGGTCCCGTCACTTCCTGGAATGGCAGGGCAGGCAGAGGCGGCAGGGGCGGGTGCAGGGGGCCTCCGTGCTGGTGCGCGGTTGCCATGTGAGGCTGGACGGCGTGAGGCAGGGGGAAGTCTGTGGAAATCTGAGGCTGGGGGCCCAGGTGGAAGTGCCGGCAGGAGGTAGCATGAGGATGCTGAGACCTTTGAAAAGGAGCGCCTGGAAGGGAAAAGGCGGGAGGACGGTCAGAGGTGCTCTGCGCAACCCAAGGCTTGTTCACTTGTCATGCTGGGCCCAGGTAGAAGCTGTGCACAAGTGCTGGTGCGAAAGACTGGTGACTGGGAGCGGCCGCCGAGACCATATAACACCGGTCTTGAAAGTCCTACATTGGCTCCCAGTACGTTTCCGAGCACAATTCAAAGTGACGTAGAATTACAATGCCACATGAGCGAAATGATCAAACATCCAGCAATAAGGGACCATGGGAGAGGTTTCTCTCCAGCTAACTATCTGTCAGGTCTTCAGGTACCCAAATACAGACGGTCTTTTACCCTTGCCAGATTCAACGTTCTCCCTTCTGCCTTACTTCAGGGCAGATTTGAGGGTAAACCATACGCAGCGCGGGTCTGCCCTTGTGGCTCGTTGGAAGTTGAAACTGCTTCACATGTACTATTACGTTGTCGTCTTTATGAGGATATACGTTTGACTTTTATTACACCTGTTTTGCAAAAGTCCAGGAAAGAATCGGAACACCATAGTTTAAAACTACTGCTAGAGGACAAGAATCCCAAGACTACATCAAATGTAGCCAAATTCTGTGCGTCTGCAATTAATCGCAGGAAGCAAGTGGTATCCCATAATGACCAAACCCCCAAATGTTAATTACAGGGGGCACGCTAATAATTAATTTTAATTTTTTATATTTAAATGCTTGTTATACTCATATTGTCCTCTGTATTTTAGATTTTTTTTTTAATGATCTGTGATATTGTGTGTGTTGACGCTGGTCTGTGACCGTATTAATAAATTCATTCAATTCAAAGTGTTGGTGCTGACCTTTAAAGCCCTAAACAGCCTCGGCCCAGTATACCTGAAAGAGCGTCTCCACCCCCATCGTTCTACCCGGACACTGAGGTCCAGCACCGAGGGCCTTCTGGTGGTTCCCTCACTGCGAGAAGCCAAGTTACAGGGAACCAGACAGAGGACCTTCTCGGTAGTGGCACCCTCCCTGTGGAACGCCCTCCCACCAGATGTCAAAGAGAACAACAACTACCAGACTTTTAGAAGACATCTGAAGGCAGCCCTGTTTAGGGAAGCATTTAATGTTTGATGTATTACAGTATTTTAATATTTTTTTGGAAGCCGCCCAGAGTGGCTGGGGAAGCCCAGCCAGATGGGCGGGGTATAAATAATAAATTATTATTATTATTATTATTATTATTATGAGGGTACACTCATGAGAGAGCGACTCACTTTGAACAGAAACGCAATACCTTTCACCATGGGAGGGGCAAAGCTACTCAGTCTGCTGTAGAGTTTCTGCTAAATGCTTACATAGGGCCGTAGCATGGGGGCCCACAGCCCCGGGCGCATGATTTGGAGGGGGGGCGAGATAGATGTTGTCGTCCCAGGATCCCCACCCTGATTGCCGTCAGAAGTCTCTGGGCCCCAGCGCCCAGCCTGGCCTTAGCATCGCGCCCCCTGCCCCCTCACTGAATGGTTATGCGGTCAGTGTTGGGGAGTGCGCCCGCCAACGGCCGCATCAGATGACCAGGCTCCCCCTTGCATGGGTACGCAGGCAGGTGGCACAGCGCTGCCCTGTGAACGCTCTGTGCCCCACACCTGCCCAGCAGTGGCGGTAAGGGTTGGGCTGGCACAGTGGATTTTGTTCACCCTCCATGCCAAGCCCCTGGTCCTGCCTTGTGCATATACATGCCCTAGGCACCAACAAAGGACTCAATGCCCACCATGCTGATAGCCAACTTTAAGCCCCGCACCCACTACCAACATCCTACCTCTCCCTTGATTAAGCACTTAGAAATATACTCGGAGTCGAGAGTGGATTTCATGCTCTTTATTCAGCTCATAGCGGTGAGGAGGAATGGAAGTTCCCCCAGAATGTCTGCTTTATATACATTATTTACACAATGGGCCCCACGTGATTGGCTAATTCCGGGATTCTCCTGTAGGCCAATCAGGTTCCGGATTCACTTCCACCTGGAGCTGGATTGGGTGGCTCCCGTGGACCAATCAGACTGCTGCATTCTGGATCTTATTGTTCTAGGACCAATCAGACTGCTGAATCCTATTGTTCTAGGACCAATCAGACTGCTGCATTCTGAATCCTATTGTTCTAGGACCAATCAGACTGCTGCATTCTGAATCCTATTGTTCTAGGACCAATCAGACTGCTGCATTCTGAATCCTATTGTTCTAGGACCAATCAGACTGCTGCATTTTGGATCCTATTCAACTCAGTACATCATGTGATGTTGCACAAGTCAACCAACACTGTACAGGCTGGTACGACCTTCTGCCAGGCTGTGCCAGTCCCCTCAGCATCTCCTGATAGGCCACTGCAGCCTTCCATGACGTCACATCCTCTGGAGGAGGCTGACCACTCATACCTGGCCCCCTCAACATTGAGGGGGCCAAGCCCTCTTCAAACAAAAATTTGTTTGACACCTCGACCCCCTGGAGTTGACAAACCAGCACTCACACATGCCCGCTCTCACTTCTCAGGGTTCTTTATACATAAATCAGACTCATTCCGGACATTCCTTCAAATACAGGGTTCTTTCAAGTAAAGTAAAGTAAAGTAGGGCATATAACCATCTTGATTCTGCCCAGCCGGTGCAGTGACCATTTTAAATGTCTGAAGGGCTTGATTTTAACGCTTCATAATTCAAGATGTGGAAAATATGGAAACAACAAGAGAAGCAGGACTAAGATGTGGAGATATGCTGCAGAGATCCAGACCGTGGAGAGCCCCAAGAAATTAATAAATATAATTTGGACTATAATTTGATCTTTTTTATTTTAGGTTTTTATTTTAGTTGAAGTATTATGATTGGATGTTTAATTGGATGTTTTTTTATTGGAAAATCAATAAAAATGATTTATGATGATGATGATGATGATGATAATAATAATAATAATAATAATAATAATAAAATATCTGAAGGGCAGTCACAAGGAAGATGGAGCAAGCTTGTTTGTTTCTTTGCTGCTCCAGAGGGTGGGACCCCCAACCAATGGATCCAAGTTACGAGATGAACCATTAGGAAGAACTTTCTGGTGGTAGGAGCTCTTTGACAGTGGAATGGGCTACCCTGGGAGATGGTGGGCTCTCCTCCTTCAGAGGTTTGGAGGGCCATCTGCCAGGGATTTTTCAGCCGGGATTCCTGCATTGCAGAGGATTGCTCTAGGAGTCTAGTAAGCTTCGCTTTCAATCTGAGTTTTTATTAAAGACAGCAAACAAATGGCCTCGCGAAAGCCCCTAAATTTATTGAGACAAAAAGATGCAGGTGTCCATAATCCCTGTTAGGCTCATGCATAAATCTCCAGTCCCCCATTTCCCTGGCTTAGTTTTAAGGAATCCTTACTCAGAAAGTCTCAAGAGGCTTGACACCTCTTGGGTGGTCCTAATCTCATTCAGCCTTCAGGTAACCTTTGCATAACCTCCCATTAAGCCTAAATTAAACCAAGCAGGACCTGCCTGAAATCAGGAAACTATTCCCCTTCTCCTGGCCAGATGAGATATTGGGGAAGTGGGTGAATCTGTCAATCTCTCTCTCTCTCGTTCTCTTTCTCTTTCTCCACTTCCACTTCAGTTTGTGGGTTAAACCACAGAGCCTAGGCCTTGCCGATCAGAAGGTCAGCAGTTCGAATCCTCGCGATGGGGTGAGCTCCCATTGCTCGGTCCCTGCTCCTGCCAACCTAGCAGTTCGAAAGCACGTCAAAGTGCAAGTAGATAAATAGGTACCGCTCCGGCGGGAAGGTAAATGGTGTTTCCGTGCGCTGCTCTGGTTTGCCAGAAGTGGCTTAGTCATGCTGGCCACATGACCTGGAAGCTGTATGCCGGCTGCCTCGGCCAATAAAGCGAGATGAGCGCCGCAACCCCAGAGTCGGTCACGACTGGACCTAATGGTCAGGGGTCCCTTTACCTTTACCTTATTTATTTAATCCTCATGAAAAGTCACCCACATTTTAGTGTGAATTTCTCCTGATACACACACTTTTGTACGCAATTTTACCCAATATACAATTTTTTGCAATGCAATTTCCCGGAAAACAATGTGTTTTTCAATGTTATTTTCATTAATACAGGCATTTTTGTACCCATTACTTGAGTAGAGAACTATGCTGCAAAATTCAGAGAAGTGAAGATTCTGAAGGATGCCCAATTTCATATTGTTTCAGAAAATGTGGATCGATCAGGTAGGTCCAAACCTAGTCCAAACTTTGGAGAGTACATTCCTGTTTCCTCAAGTTCTACCATTGCAATTGGTTGTATTTCCAGGCAGTTTCACTAGCTAGTTGCTCACCTCCATACACCCCAGGTTTCCAAAGTGTGGCATCCATCACTTGCCCCTTTCCCTAGCTGAACTGTTGTGGTTGATAGACAAGCAAATAGGTCTGAGTGGAAGCTGGTGAGTGGCTACAATAATGAGCGACTACTTGTTGCAAAGTTTCTGGTGTCTCCCTTAAGCAAGGAAGAAACAAGGCTGTGCCCCTGTGCATTTCCCAGGGCAACAACATCAGAGAGGGGACAACCTGCCAGGTGAAACTTTGCGCATTTCCTCACATTATTTCCTGCTTCCTTCCACTCAGATTTCAGATGGGTACCTCTCCTGCCTGAAGATTAGGAGGAGACTGAGGTGAGAGTAATAATAATAATAATAGATTTTATTTATACCCCGTCCTCCCCGCTCAGGGTGGCTAACACCGGTAAAATTACAGTAAAAACATAATGGGGGGGGGGGACCAATTTAAAATACAGGTTAAAATGCAATTTAAAATGCAGACTCATTTTAATAGTAGCCCATAGATCAAAACCATAAGGGGAGGGAAACATAAGGGTCAGACTGAATCCAAACCAAAGGCCAGGCGGAACAGCTCTGTCTTGCAGGCCCTGTGGAAAGATGTCAAGTCCCCCAGGGCCTTGAATAAAGATGGGGCACCTCTGAGCATGTGCAGTGTGCTACGCTAGCCACCAAGTACCATGGACACCCTCCAGACACCTGGAATCAGGGAATATAGCTTGAATCTTTATAGAAACTGAAATTAGGTAAGGAGCTACCAAGAAATGTTATATATTCTCTTCACTTCTCCATCCCCTGCACTAAATTGCTGGTGATGCTGCTAAGGCCTAGCTCTTACTTGGGTGATTAGAGTGTGTTTGGACTATACCACATCAAATTGCCGGGAAGGGGGTGATGATTCACCTCACCGAATCCTCCTCCATCCAAGAAAAATCCCTGCACTGAGAAATCTAGAGTGTCAGTGAGAAAGCAAAGTTCCATCTGGTATGTAGGCTGAGACCCTATCTGCCCACGGACTGCCTTACCAGAGTGATGCATGCTCTGGTCATCTCTCACTTGGACTACTGCAATGTGCTCGGTCCAGTATATCTGAAGGAGCATCTCCACCCCCATCGTTCTACCTGGACATTGAGGTCCAGCGCCGAGGGCCTTCTGGCGGTTCCCTCGCTGCAAGAAGGCAAGTTACAGGGAACCAGGCAGAGGGCCTTCTCGGTAGTGGCACCCTCCCTGTGGAACGCCCTCCCACCAGATGTCAAAGAGAACAACAACTACCAGACTTTTAGAAGACATCTGAAGGCAGCCCTGTTCCGGGA
Organism: Podarcis pityusensis; assembly: GCF_964106645.2. Classification (NCBI taxonomy): domain Eukaryota; kingdom Metazoa; phylum Chordata; class Lepidosauria; order Squamata; family Lacertidae; genus Podarcis; species Podarcis pityusensis. Next base: position 8,715,513 of record NC_138036.1, on the reverse strand, counting down.
AGCTTTTAATTTTTGATGCATTACTGTATTTTAATATTTTGTTGGAAGCCACCCAGAGTGGCTGGGGAAGCCCAACCAGATGGGCGGGGTATAAATAATAAATTATTATTATTATTATTATTATTATTATTATTATTATTAAAGGGCTTTTCTTTCTTACATGCTAGTTTTCTATATGCAGAGATTTGGGCGTTGTTTTAATTTTACAGAACTGCATTAACCCGTGTGAGTCCTCGTCTCCACCCTTAGCCCTGCGATGAGAACTGGGCCGTACTCAAGCCAAGGCATTCCACAAAGCGAAGGGCTCTGTCTGTATCTTATTCATTCAGACCTGATGCAGAAGCAGCTCTAGCTAATGGCCACCTCATTCCATTTGGCTTCCCTCCTCCTGAGGGACAAGAACATGCAAAGCACAGGGCCAGGAGGGGGCTGATGATCCAGTCTCCCTCCCCGCTCTCCCTCCTGGTTTCGCACACTGAACGTTTTGAAAACCCCTTTGCCTCGAAGCCACCTCTCTGCAGCTACCAGGGGAAGGGCAGCGCTCAGGAATTGTTCAGCTGCTTGCCAAAAAAATAAAAAAATAAAAGTGGAGAGAAGAGAGCCCTAATTGGGGACTGAATATCAAATGTTCTCCTGCTGCTTGCCTCGTGATGTGGTTTCATGCCGGGGAGATGCTGCAATGCTGCGGCCCTGGGAGAAAATCTCTTTTTGCAGGCAAAGGAAAGTCTTAAAGGATGGGGATGCAGAGAGCTGCTTTATAGCAAGCCGGACCACTGGTCCGTCTAGCTCACAACTGTCTGGTTGATTCTGCAGGGTCTCAAGGAATGGGATTTTTTCCATCATCTGCTACCAAATATCAGTGTAAAGGACCCCTGACCATTAGGTCCAGTCGTGGCCAACTCTGGGGTTGCGGTGCTCATCTCGCTTTATTGGCCAAGGGAGCCGGCGTACAGCTTCTGGGTCATGTGGCCAGCATGACTAAGCCACTTCTGGTGAACTAGAGCAGTGCACGGAAACACCGTTTACCTTCCCGCCGCAGTGGTACCTATTTATCTACTTGCACTTTGACGTATTTTCGAACTGCTAGGTTGGCAGGAGCAGGGACCGAGCAACAGGAGCTCACCCCGTCCTGGGGATTCGAACCACCGACCTTCTGATCAGCAAGCCCTAGGCTCTATGGTTTAACCCACAGCACCACCTGCGTCCCTCAGATATCAGTGTAGGAGAGGGAGATTTTCACCTAAGACTTTTGCCCCATTGCAATACAAACATCTCTGCGATTCAGCAGAGGGAAAGCCGTTTGCCCATTCAGAGTGAGGGTCGGAAGCACGACCCTCGCTCTGAACTGGATTTGTGACATCATACAAAGCCCCCTCTGGGTGCTCAGCCTTGACACGGTGAGGGCAAACATGTGTGGAGGGGTGGGAGTATGTATGTATGTCAGCCACATGCCCTTGGCTCATTTCCCTCTTGAACATGAGAAGGCTTGTTCGTGCATTCAAGGAAATGTCCTTGCAAACTCCGTTCAGACTTGCAACAAGCATCTCTCCCATTCAGCGATGGCCCTTCCCCTTGCTGTTTTAGGCCTAACCTTCCGGAAGACCGTGGCCATGTGTTTCTGATTTTCCTTTACACAACCCTGAGGACTAAAAACTTACATTTTTCAGGAACAAATCCTATGACCTTCTATATACAGCACATTCCAACTTGAGAGCCTTTAAAATGAGGGTGAACATCCCCCTCATCCTTCCCAATCTGCTTCGGGGGGTTAAGGACAGATTTTTTTGGGGGGGTCAGGCGTGTGGAGAGGGCAGCAGTGCCATCACCCAAGCAACAATCCTAGTGTTGGCAAAGCTAGTCAGTTGAATACTGGCCTGAAATTTTAAATCAATGACTTAAAAGATCAGTTCTAGCAGTTGTGGTCATATGAATAATAACCTGGCTTAAAAAAGAAGGCTGATCACCAAAGAATGGATGCTTTTGAATTATGGCGCTGGAGGAGACTCTTGAGAGTCCCATGGACTGCAAGATCAAACCTATCCATTCTTAAGGAAATCAGCCCTGAGTGCTCACTGGAAGGACAGATCGTGAAGCTGAGGCTCCAATACTCATGAGAAGAGAAGACTCCCTGGAAAAGACCCTGATGTTGGGAAAGATGGAGGGCACAAGGAGAAGGGGACGACAGAGGACGAGATGGTTGGACAGTGTTCTCGAAGCTACCAGCATGAGTTTGACCAAACTGCGGGAGGCAGTGGAAGACAGGAGTGCCTGGCGTGCTCTGGTCCAGGGGGTCACGAAGAGTCGGACATGACTAAACGACTAAACAACAACAACAAAAATCTGCCTTTAATGAAAGGAACCATGTTAAAGCCTAATAATCTCTTAAACCATAACCATGCACAACACACTGAATCAAGGGCCACTCTTCTCTGTGTGGGGTTTCCTTAAAAAAAAGATCAACGAGAAGAAAATACCCAACCGGCAAAACGTTTGGGTGGATCACTCCAGTGTTGTTCTGCTGCTTCAGACGTAATGACAGACGATGATTTGATCAAATGGGAAGGCAGTTCAATTCAGCTATGTGCACAAGAGGGCAATTTGATTTTTCCAAACTATGGTTCGGAATGTAAAGAAATAACCATGGTTTGGAAAACTGAAAACGTTACTTATTTTATTTATGACACAATTTCCCTCCAAGTTTTTCAAGCAACATGCATTGTTTCTTCCTCTTTCTGTTTCACCCTCACAACAACGCTGTGAGGTAGATTCAGGGGAAGGACTGTGGGTTATGTACAACTATGATCAACTCAGGGCTGATCCATTGAAATTAATGGGCCACAGTTCGCCAGGGCTGGGGATGAGCAAATTTACTGATTTTTGTTTTCCCCCGTTTCTTATTTTTTCCAGTTTTAAGTTCACTTCTCCACATTCCCACAACGTTTTGCTGTTGTTTCTTAAAGTCAGCATGAAATATTTGTCAGCATATTAGTTTGAATTTCTCTTAATCTACGCCTTTTGTATGCAGTGTTGCCTAATACACACATTTATTTATTTTTGCAAAGCAATTTTCACTAACAGAATGCATTTTCGCCCTGTTTTCACCAATATATGCATTTGCACGCCTACTTTCCCCCCTGGTCTATGCTTTTTGGCAGAAATTCCTTGGCTGGCAAACTGCATTGCAATATTCAAAGAAGCGTGAATCTTTAAGAGTGGCTATGTTTCGGTTTGCATATTGTTTTTCGCAAGGTGTAAATTAGGTAAGTTTGCCTCTTTATGGGAACGGAACCGCATTTCTCCACATCCCTTGTCGTGACCCAAGGCCACCTGGTGAGCTTTGTGGCCAAGCGAGGATTCGAACCCAGACCTCGTGCCACACTCTGACCATTACACTACACTGCCAGGCAGGCACCAGTTCACCAGGCTCATCCGCAGAACCCAGACGGCTGATACTGTTCTCCTCTTCTCTCGCCCCAACTCAGCTCTCTGAGCTCTGCAGTGCTATTTCAAATTTTGAATATTTATGGCCTCCGCTAACCAAACAGCAAAGACATTTACTTTTCATTTCGTGAAGAAACACTATTATGTCTAGCAGGAACCAGTCCTGGGTTATGGAATATGCTGAACACTAACAGGATCATCCCTTCTGTGTTTACTCAGATGTAAGAACCCCACTCTGTGCAAAGGAACTTACTTCTAACTAAGTGTGCACAGGACAGCGGACTTAGCTATCGAGTGACTGATCGTGGAAGTGTACTGTTGGAAGGGACCCCAAAGCCATCTAGTCCAACTCCTTTAATGTTCCTTACTAGCTTCGCACGTGCACAGAGAAACTGAAACCTGCCTCGTAGGCAGAGTTAAGCCTTTGGAACTCACTGCCGCAAGATGTAATAATTTTGACAGCTTTAACAGAGACAGTGTGGTTTGCGGGTTGGGCACTCAGTCACAAAGCTCGCACGGTGAGCTCGGTCTGCTCAAAGGCTTGCTTATCCAGTGTTATAGTCCTACTCAGAGTAGACCTATTCAAGTGGCTGGGCACGGCTAACTCAAACTGAACCTACCTCGCAGGGTGGTTGTCAGGCTGAAACAGAGAGCACAGAACCACCTTTAGAGAAGATTGGAAAACATGTGTTTTATTGGATAACATGCCTTTAGAGAAGATTGGGAAACGGCTATTGAATATAAGGGAAATAACTGTGTACAGCTGAAAACGCTGGCAGCGTTAAGGTAAATTCAACAGTATAAATAAGTTTTGATGGAGGCAAGAATGCAGTACTGAATGGTATAGGTTGTTTTTTTTGGTGAAATATGCAGATTTATGATATGAACCAAGGAAAGAGAAGAAGGGAAGTCATTGATATCTTAAGGATGTAAAAACGAGTATTTTAAATTGTAAAACAGAAAATTTAATAAAAATTATATACCAAACACACACACACACACACACACACACAAACAGAGAACCACCTTCACCACCTTAAGCTCTTTGGAGGAAAAGTGAAATATATGCAAATATGTATGTATGTATAAATAAATAAATGCGAATTGGATGAATTAATGGAGGGCAAAGCTATGATGCCTATGTTCTCCCTTCGCCGTTCAAGGCACCAGCGCTTCAAATAATAATAATAATAATAATAATAATAATAATAAATCAATAAATAAATAATAATAATAATAATAATAATAATAATAATATTTTATTTATACCCCGCCTTTCCTGGTTTAAAAAACCAGGCTCAGGGTGGCTAACAGCAAATATAAAACATTGACTAAAATGCGACTTAAAAACAGCATAAAACAGCATAAAATACAACATAAAAGGCAGCATCAATATCAATAAAATTCAAAATTCAGGGGTCATTTGGGGGGGGGACCCCAGTCAGTAGACATCAAATAATCACCAGGGCTAACTGGCCAAGTTGGTCCTACTAGGGCCAGCAAGGAGATCAGGGAATAATTTAAATGTGGGGTCCCAGAAAGGGTTTCTTCATAGAAGAGGAAAGGGAATAGACAGCAACCTTTCTCAACCTGTGGGTCCCCAGATGTTGTTGAACTACAACTCCCATCAACCCTAGTTAGCAAGGCCAGAGCTCAGGGATGATGGGAGTTGTAGTCCAACAACATCTGGGGACCCACAGGTTGAGAACCGCTGGAATAGAGGATCAGGCTAATTCAAACTGAAGGCCAGGCAGAATAGCTCTGTCTTACAGGTCCTGCGGAAGGAGATCAAGTCCTGGAGGGCCCTAGTCTCGTGGGACAGAGCATTCCACCAGGTCGGAGCAGTCACTGAAAAAGCCCTGGCGGAGGATAGTCTGGCTTCCTTAGGGCCCGGGACCTTCAAGCTATTATTATTCATGGACTTTAGGGTCCTCTGTGGGACATACCAGGAGAGGCGGTCCTGTAAGTATGAGGGTCCTAGGCCGCATAGGGCGTTAAAGGTCAAAACCAGCACCTATACTCCACCGGAAGCCAGTGCAACTGGTACAGCACTGGGTGAATATGCTCCCATGGCAAGGACCCCGTGAGGAGCCTCGCTGCAGCATTCTGCACCCGCTGGAGTTTCTGGGACAGTTTCAAGGGCAGCCCCGCGTAGAGCGAGTTACAGTAGTAATACCAGTTGTGGAAATAGGAGAGGCGAGTGCTCTGGTGCTCGAATCCTGAATGTGGGTTGCCTCTGCTAGGTCCCTGACTTCTCAAGCAGGGCTCATACGTTCTAGGAATGATGGGTGGTTTCGGATCGCTCTTCCGGGTAGCATTCGCAAGCTGAAATTTTGAAACGGTCACTGCAACCGGTCTGCACGCAATCTGGTTCAGGGCAGGGATTTAAATCACCTGGATTTAAACCCATCTACCCTGATTTAACCTGGCGCCATCTGCCTGCACAGCATGAGATCGTGCGCTGAGCTATGGATCCTCCCCCTGCATAGACCTCCCGTCTCCCCCTTCCTCCCTGCTGTTATATCAGCTTGTCAGGGATTTGAATCCAGAATCTCACCCAAAGCACGAATTACATTCCCTAGAACAGCAAGCCGCATTTAGATTACAACCCCCCGATGTTGCTGTAGCAACGTGAAGAAAATTGCCACAACTCACCAGTGCATCACAGCAGCCCATCTTTGATACTAGCCAGCTAGAACACACACACACACACACACACACACACACACACACACACAACTGCTAGAGTATTCAACAGTCAGAGTGGTTAAGTCTCTAATGCGTGGGCGTTCTGGAGCGGATTCACAGCCCTTTCACTTCATTAACACCTGTCACCTCGTACATTTGGCACTGCGAGCACTGAGTCTGGCTCGCCGGCACCGCGGACTGCGAATGCATCACAGTCCCCTTGATGCCTGGGAAACATTTAATATAGATTCATAAAGCTGTGTGTGTGTGTTAGCGTATATCAGGGTAAACCTGAGCATATTCAGAGTCTTCTTCACAAGGGTGCTGTGGTGTTTGCCTCCTAGGTGGGTCATAAGGAAAGGGTTTAAATGAGTGTGACGTGATTGGCCAGTGGGACCCCGAGGGGAGGAGTTAGAGTGAGAGTTGGAGTTGTGTGAATGTCAGTTGAGAGTTGGGAGTTGGAGAAGGAAGAGGGAGCATAAGTCTGTGGGTTGGTCGAGTTGTGTGGTGAGAGAGTGAGAGGAACTGTTAGGTGGAGTCAGATAGATAGTTGGGATAATCAGTTTGAAGTTGTTAGGAACATATAGGTCAGTAAAGAAACTAAGATTAAGAAACTGTCAAGACAAATTAACTGAAACCATAAGCTTGTTCATGCCTATAAAAATAAATTTGATTATTTGTTAATGTTAACAACTGTCTGGACTCCGTGTGTACCCGAGAGAAACGGGTTGGTGGCAGCGAAGAAAGCAATCACAGTGGTGGCACAGGGATCAATAGACCGACAAACGTCCGGGGACCCCGTGTGATCGCCACAGGTGCATGTAAACTACCTGAGAAATTGTCCTTGGTCTTGTTGAAATGGAAATGTTGACAAACTAGGGTGGAAGCCGCCAACGATGTGGCCTGTTTCATCGGCTGTGGTGAAATGCCACAGCTTGCATAACTGATCTTGCATAATGATGCGATAAGTGACGCTGTCGCAATTTCATTGCATCTCATTCGTTTCAGCGCAAAGGGAAGATTGCGAGGGGAAACGTAAGCAAATGGATATTGTTTGCGGACTAAAAGTTATGATGGCGGCATATTACAAATGGAGTCCTGCACTGTGAGGGGTTGGGCCCTCGGGCCCTCAGGGTCCCTTCCAAGTCTCCAGTTTTATGATTCTAGATTCCCTTGGGAGCCCAAATCAGGGTGTCCATTTGTGACTTGGAAGGCGTTGAAAGAAGATGAGGCAAATTCATGGTTACAAACCACAATGGCTTTGTTCTGCCTTCGCTGTTAGAGGTACCAGTTGCAGAGAATCAGAAGCGGTGAGTGTGCTGTTGTGTTCAGGTTCTGTTTGTGGGTTCCCCAAGGGGATCTGGCTGGACCCAGGTGGGACCAGGATGCTGTCTAGATGGGCCTATTCCCGGATCCAGCAGAGCTCTTCTTGTGTTATTTCGCTTTTGCAAAATTGCACCAGCAAATTTCGTCGGCAATTAACCACACTCCCTCCCTCCTTTGTTGTTACATCCTTACTTCCGAGTCTGAGCTCTGTGTGTGTGTCTGAGAACAGGCTGGTTCTATTTTTATGTCTCCCTTAGATCACGGAGTCACGCCAGCAACTTCTGGCTTGCAAGGAAAGAAGACTCTTGCTACAGATTGACTCAGTAAGTAACTGCAAGACGACTTCATTTGTCTTCCTTCTGCTGTCTACTCTGATGGGAGACAGAGACAGTCCGCTGGGAACCGGCAGCCTCCGATCACTCCCGCGCTTATCGCAAAAGCTGACTGCGTACAATTGTTTTAGGCTCTAGTCCCAAGAGCTCTGCGCTTCCTCCCATGGCACTCCATTAAAAAGGGGCTCAGATAAAACTGGAATGTGCGTCGCGAGAGCCGGCCGGAGAAGTTTTTCTTAAAGCAACCAATCTTGGAGAAGATGATAACCGGTAGCAAGCAAGAGAAAGACTACAGGGGCTGGAGGGAGCAATAAAGATCTCAGGTCTGTGTTGTTCCTTCTACAATCTCCAGAGCTGTTTCACAATCAGTCCCTCTCCCCAAGGAACTCTGTAGGTCTGGGAGGGAAATTAGGGTCTTCTACCAATTCTCAGCACCTTTATTTATTAGTTAGTTAGCTGTTAAAATTTATACAATTATAAATTTATAAAATTATAAAATTTATAGACGCGGGTGGCGCTGTGAGTTAAACCAATTCTCAGCACTTTTATTTATTAGTTAGGTAAAGGTAAAGGTACCCCTGACCATTAGGTCCAGTCGTGGCCGACTCTGGGGTTGTGGCACTCATCTCACTTTATTGGCCGAGGGAGCCGGCGTACAGCTTCCAGGTCATGTGGCCAGCATGACTAAGCTGCTTCTGGCGAACCAGAGCAGCGCACGGAAATGCCGTTTACCTTCCCGCCAGAGTGGTGCCTATTTATCTACTTGCCCTTTGATGTGCTTTCGAACTGCTAGGTTGGCAGGAGCAGGGACCGAGCAACGGGAGCTCACCCCGTTGGGGGGATTCGAACTGCCGGCCTTCTGATAAGCAAGTCCTAGGCTCTGTGGTTTAACCCACAGCACCACCCGCGTCCCTTTATCTATTAGTTAGTTAGCTGTTAAAATTTATACACTGCTCGGATGTATAAAAAAAAGGGAAATCTTCAAAGCTCGTTACAAAAATAATAAAAGTGTTCAGCAGAAACCAGTTAAGAACTACTATTTAAAACATTCAAAACAAAATTAAAATAAATGCTAAAGACCAGATTACAACACGTCAGAGCTCTGCATGTCTAGAGAGGTTTGCAGGAACAAATTTGTTTTCAGCTGGCACCAGAAAGCATACAGTGAAGGCGCCCGGCTGATGTCAATAGGAAGGGAGTTCCAAAGTTTGGATGCTGCCGCAGTAAATATCACCTTCTTACAAATGCAGAACAAGTACTATATGGCACTAGCCACAGTGACAGTACTGCCTTAACAAACTACAGTTCCCAGGATTCTTTGTGGCAAAGCCATGACCCTGGTGTAAAGGTCATCTAAGAAGCAGCATTACCCTGAGTCAGGGCACTGACCCATGTAACCCAGTATTGTCTCCTTGTAGCTCTTCAAGGTCAAGATCCAACTCAATACATGCCGGCTCACCCAGGCTTGTGGGTAATATTGATATTTTAGTTGGGTCATCAGCATTGTTTTTGCAATCGGCTGTCTTGAAACCCTGGAGAAAAACCACCAATCCTCTACAGTGCCCAGATCAAGGGAAGTAATAGCATCACTCTATTTTGCCTTTGAATTATGGTGCTGGAGGAGACTCTTGAGAGTCCCATGGACTGCAAGAAGATCAAACCTATCCATCCTGAAGGAAATCAGCCCTGAGTGCTCACTGGAAGGACAGATCCTGAAGCTGAGGCTCCAATACTTTGGCCACCTTATGAGAAGAGAAGACTCCCTGGAAAAGACCCTGATGTTAGGAAAGATGGAGGGCACAAGGAGAAGGGGACAACAGAGGACGAGATGGTTGGACAGTGTTCTGGAAGCTACTAACATGAGTTTGACCAAAGTGCAGGAGGCGGTGGAAGACAGGAGTGCCTGGCGTGCTCTGGTCCATGGGGTCATGAAGAGTTGGACACGACTAAACGACTAAACAACAACCCCATATTGCCTTGGTCAGACCACACCGGGAATACTGTGTCCATCTCTGGGCACCACAATTTAAGAAGGATATTGATAAATGGGAACGTGTGCAGAGGAGGGCAGCTAAGATGACCAAGTTCAAGGGTCTGGAAACCAAGACTTATATGAGGAATGATAGAGGAAGTTGGGTATATTTAGCCTGGATAAGAAGAGACTGAGAGGAGATGCCTTCAAATATCTAAAGGGCTTGTTTTTTCTTGCTCCAGAGGACAGGACATGAAATAAAAGATTCAGGTTACACGAAAGGCGATTCTGACTCAACACCAGGAAGAACTTTCTAATGTAAGAGCAATTCGACCGTGGAACCGTCTCCCTCAGGAGGTTGTGGACTCTCCTTCCTTGGGAGGTTTCTAAGCAGAGGTTGAATGACCGTCTGCCAAGACCAGGGAGAAGGGTCGATGGAAGAAGATTGGAAAAAATTTAAAATATATCTTCAAAAATACTACAACATAAAAGAATGTTAGAAAGAGGTTGGAAAAAGAATATTAGGTCGTTTTGGCAGATATGACATAATGGATTAAGTAAAAATGAAGTATAGAAATTGAGGATAGAGGAGGATTAATTATATTATTGAATGTTAAAATAAGTAAATGAAAAGAAGGTTAGAAGGATTTGCTGGAAATACGATTTAAACTAGAATACAAAGCGGGGAGGTGAGAGGAAGTCACGGAAATAAGTAAAAGGGAAAAAGGTGGTAAAGGTTTAATTCGATTTCTGTTATATTTTATTGTAATGTATTTTTATATTTTTTGTTGAGTTTTTCTTACTGTCTGTTTTTTGTTATATGTTCTATTCTATTTTGTATGGTTTTTTCTTCTTTTTTGTAATCTTAAAATTGGAATAAATATCTTTTAAAAAAAAATATGAATGACCGTCTGCCATGGATGCTTTAGTTGAGATTCTTACATTGCAGGAACCTGGACTTGATTTCCCTCAGGGTCTTTTCCAACTCTACAGTACTCTGATTCTCAGCAGCTTATTATGTTCCTATACTCACTCGATTTGGGGGGAAAGGGCCATAGAGTAGTGGTAGAGCACCTCATCTGCACACAAAAGGATCTAGGTTCAATTCATGGCATCTCCAGGTAGGGCTGGGAGACGCTCTCTGCCTGTAATGCTGGAGAGCATCTACCGGACAGTGCAGGTGATTCTGAGCTAGATGGACCAATGGCCTGAGTTCGTATAAGTTTCCTAAGTTCCAAGAAATGAATCAGATAAATAACAGGCACGGGCGACTGTTATGTACTGAGCTGAATCCTAGAACAATAGGATCCAGAATGCAGCAGTCTGATTGGTCTGCAGGAGCCACCCAATCCAGCTCTAGGTGGAAGTGAATCAGCGACCAGATTGGTCTTCAGGAGCAGCCAATCAGACTTCTGGAGGAAGTGAATCGGCAACCTGATTGGCCTACAGGAAAAGCCCGGAATTAGCCTATCACGCGGGGCCCATTGTGTAAATAATGTATATAAAGCTGGACATTTTGGGGGAAGTTTCATTCATTGTTACTACGAACTGAATAAAGAGCATGAAATTCACACTCGACTCCGAGTATATTTCAGCAACACACACACACACACACACACACACACACACACAGTTTGCAGCTCTATTTTCAGGCCATTGGAGTGGCCTTTGTAGCAATTTACAGGGTGTAGGCCTTCAATTTCATGAGAGAAAAACAACCAAAGCTATCTCCACGGCTGTTCAGCTGACAAATGCCATTTCCTCACAGAATGCCATGCTCTATAAGGTATTCTGGGGTGGAGGAATGGCAGCCCAAAATACCATTTTGTTTGTTTGTTTGTTTGTTTGTTTGTCTGTCTGTCTGTCTGTCTGTCTGTTTCTTGTGGTGGATGCCATTTACACACACACACACACACACATAAAATGCCACTCAGAAACTTGGCGTTCTGAGGAAAAAGAAGATAGCAGCTGCCAGGTGATTGGAGCTGTGAGGGAATTTTGGAGTGGTATTCAATTAAGTTTCACTCAGAACAGACTGGCTGAAATTAATGAAAATGACTAAGCTAGGTCCCTTAATTTCAATGGGACTTCTTGGAATAATTTAGTTGACTACCACCCTTGGTGAATTGTCTCCCAAATATGACCCTCCCCCCCCCAAAAAAAAATGCAAATGGAAGAACATTGTTTTGCTCCCTCATTCAACCCTCCAAAACCCTCCCTATTTAGCCCAAGCTTTCAACAATTTGGAAATTCATCCCAGTCTTTGTGAGGCCTCCCACAATTGCTGCTTGAGATCCTTTGGCTGGGAGGGGGGGCAGGAATGTGGGGGGTGTTCCGAGTGCAAAATACCTGTGTAGCCTCTGAGCTACAGACACATCATCACGTGCTGCTCAGCAAGGCTGAGGAAGCGGACTAAGTCACTCCAGCTTCAATTTGCAGCCAGAACTGCCTGTTAATAATTCTGCCGAAAAACGTAGAGTCCTTTAATTAATTTCCACTTACTGCTCGCGTATTGCTGTGGGGGGAATCTTCTCGGCAGCCTCTTAGACATGGTTCGCTTTGAGTGTTTAGTTATCAAAATGTCATGTCTGCCCCACGGACCTGCCACTCCTTCTTAGTCGCTTCAAACACGGGGAACGGCAAACTGGATTTTCTCATCCCAAAAGTGATGGATGGCTCCTCTCTGCAATCATCCGGCACTTTGGGGATCTTTAACAACTCCAGTCCTCCGCATCGGAAGACGAGGCTGACAAATGCCAGGGAGTTTTGCCGACAGGCCGGCCTTTGAAGGGAAATTTGGCTGTGTGTTCCTAATGTCAGCATATCCCAGATTAGCCACTGCTAGGCGAACCTTGCAAAGGTTTGCAGGTGTGCGTATTTCCTCCTCAGTGCCTATTTCTGCTTCTGCTTTCTACACTACGCTGTTCACATTAATAGATCATTAATAGCACATTAATAGCACTGGGACGCGAGTAGCGCTGTGGGTTAAACCACAGAGCCTAGGACTTGCCGATCAGAAGGTTGGCGGTTCAAATCCCGCGACGGGGTGAGCTCCCGTTGCTCGGTCCCTGTTCCTGCCAACCTAGCAGTTTGAAAGCACGTCGAAGTGCAAGTAGATAAATAGGTACCACTCTGGCGGGAAGGTAAACAGTGTTTCTGTGTGCTGCTCTGGTTCGCCAGAAGCAGCTTAGTCATGCTGGCCACATGACCCGGAAGCTGGACACCAGCTTCCTCGGCCAATAAAGTGAGATGAGCACCACAACGCCAGAGTCGGTCATGACTGGACCTAATCGTCAGGGGTCCCTTTACCTTTTTAAAAGCACATGGAATTTTAGAGTTAGAAGGGACCCAGAGGATCATCTAGGCTGAGACCCTACCTGCCCGCAGACTGTCTTGCCAGAGTGGTGCATGCTCTGGTTATCTCCCGCTTGGACTACTGCAATGTGCTCTACGTGGGGCTACCTTTGAAGGTGACCCGGAAACTGCAATTAAGCCAGAATGCGGCAGCTAGACTGGTGACTGGGAGCGGCCGCCAAGACCACATAACACCAGTCTTGAAAGACCTACATTGGCTCCCAGTATGTTTCCGAGCACAATTCAAAGTGTTGGTGTTGACCTTTAAAGCCCTCAACGGCCTCAGCCCAGTATACCCGAAGGAGCGTCTCCACTTCCATCATTCTGCCTGGACGCTGAGGTCCAGCTCTGAGGGCCTTCTGGCGGTTTCCTCATTGCGAAAAGCAAAGCTACAGGGAACCAGGCAGAGGGCCTTCTCAGTAGTGGTGCCCGCCCTGTGGAACACCCTCCCATCAGATGTCAAAGAGATAAACAACTACCTGACATTTAGAAGACATCTGAAGGCAGCCCTGTTCAGGGAAGTTTTTAATGTGTGACATTTTAATGTATTTTTAATCTTTGTTGAAAGCTGCCCAGAGTGGCTGGGGAAACCCAGCCAGATGGTCGTGGTACAAATAATAAATTGTTATTATTGTTATTATTATTATTACAATGCAGGAATATGCAGTTTTCCCATATGGAGATTGAACCTGCAACCTTGACATTATCATCACCATGCATTGCAGGGGGTTAGACTAGATGACCCTTGGGGTCCCTTCCAAATCTAAGATTCTATTATGCTATGCCCTACCAACTGAGCTATCCAGGCTGTGCACTCACACATACCATTTGGAGGTCCAAATAGGGATGGGTAGATCTGTCAATCTTGATTCTCATTTTTCCAAACTCTTAAATTTGGTCCTCCACATATTCACAGCAATTTGCAGCCCACCCACCCCAAGAAAATAAAACATCCTCATGAAAATTCCTCAGCGTTTTAGTGCAAATTCTTCCTACTAATCACATTTTTGGGTTCAGCTTTGACTAAATATACACATTTATTTTCCCTAATGCAATGAATGTTTATATGCTGCCTTCGCTCATATGTGCATTTTTATGGAAACTTTCCCCTTAAAATAATGCATTTTTGTACACACTGGTGGTTTGCCGAACTGCATTGCAAAATTCAGAAATGCATGGATTTCAAAGGCTGTTTTGGTTTATGTATTGGTTCAAGAAGAACAGCTTGCTTTCTCACTCAAATGCAAACATATTCAAATTCTCCAAGTCCCAGCAGGGCAGGTGGTACCTTCAAGTCCAAAGAAGGCCAGGCTTCCCTGCATGGCCAAAGATCAGGGATAGTGTCAGATGTGGTCCCACAACATTTGCAGAGCACTATGTTGGCTACCCTTGGTTTGTGCTGTGAATGTCTCAGTTGAAACTACTTGTAGTTTCCTCCAACAAACCAACAAGCAGGAAGTACAAGCATTAGGAAGTAGAACCTGACCTATTGGGTTCCTAGCTTGAGCCCCCAAATCCATCTGCTCAACTATTGCCAACCAATGGTGCCCAGCTCCCTCTGACCCTTTGCCTTGCATGCGGAAAACTTCTTAAAATTCAGCAGCATCTGAGACAAAAAAAACAACAACAACCCAAGGAAGACTCATTCCAATTGCCTGAAGCCAGAGCTCTCTCTCAGCCTATAGAATTATAGCGGTTTCAGAGACCACAGCATGTCTATACATCATTTTCTTTTCGCTCAGTTTATCTGGTTTAAGGGCGGCCTATTTCCTTCTATACTTCCCAGAACTATCAGGACAGCAGCTTTGATTTACCTGGTGCTTGGAACAGATCAAAATTTGGTCCACTCTATCAAGGCTTTGGGACGCGGGTGGCGCTGTGGGTTAAACCACAGAGCCTAGGACTTGCCGATCAGAAGGTCGGCGGTTCGAATCCCTGCGACGGGGTGAGCTCCCGTTGCTCGGTCCCTGCTCCTGCCAACCTAGCAGTTCGAAAGCACGTCAAAGTGCAAGTAGATAAATAGGTACCGCTCCGGCCAGAAGGTAAACGGCCTTTCCGTGCGCTGCTTTGGTTCGCCAGAAGTGGCTTAGTCATGCTGGCCACATGACCCGGAAGCTGTACGCTGGCTCCCTCGGCTAGTAAAGCGAGATGAGCACCGCAACCCCAGAGTCGGCCACGACTGGACCTAACGGTCAGGTGTCCCTTTATACCTTTACCTGCCACCGCACCTAGGTGCAGCAGAGGAGCTACACACACAACTGTGTCCTGCCACAGGGGTCCCTTTACCTTTACTATCAAGGCCTTGCTTGCCTTCCTGTGGGGGTATATGCAAATCTGCTCTGCATCAATGAAAAATATAGAAAAACTGGGGCACTGATTGTGGGCGTTGCAGTCTCTTTTTTCCTGGTAAGAGCCCTGTTCCTCTTAGCAGTTGCGCAACAGGCAAAAATTCCACAGGTGCAGCTCTCCCTCCTCGCTTTGCTGCCTCTAATTCCAGCTAAGCTCCCGTATCCTCAGCACAGCTTTTGCACTTCAAATGAGGGCCTTTTGATCTTCTGCAGGCGTGGAATTTTTCCACACAGGTTTGCACAGCTGCCGGAGACCTCCCCAAATCCCGATGCGCAGCGCAAGGCATGCTAATTAGCTGCGGCACATCAGCTGGGCCTCCTCTGACAGCTACCAGGGCAGCTCATACTTAACTCATGATGGATGACAGGAGCCGCGCCTTGGAAAAGGTTTAGCCCTGCCAGTGACTCCTCCATCAGCGCACCGTCATGCATGAACAGGGCTTGGGCTGGGAGGAGGAGGAGGAGGGAGGGTCAGGGAAGTAATATTCAACACATGTGGGGTGTGTGTGTGTAGGCAACAATAAACCAAGTGACTCATTTTGCAAGAGGACCGCTAGACAATCACCAGGCAAGTCAGCCCCAAAGCCCAAATATATATAGTTGCAATTTTATTCAGGTCTATTTGTGCATCACAGCCGACAGAAGCCAAAAGGCCAAATCAACACGAAGAGGCAAATGCAAACCAAAGTAGGTTTTTTTTCTCTCACCCTTATTTCTGCCAGGAAAAAAAAAGCATCTCTGTGTTGTGTTTTCTCTCTTCCTCTCTCTCTCTCCCCCTTTACAGTTTTTAACCTACGGTGTTTTGTATTATTGAGTTCCAAATTTCATTATACAGTGGTACCTTGGGTTAAGAACTTAATTTGTTCTGGGTTTTGTGGGGGGGAGGGGGGAGGGAGGAAAAATGGGGGGGAGAAATAAGGATATGTTTTTGGATAATATGTTTTGTTATATCTTTGAATAATAAAAAAAGAACTTAATTCATTCTGGAGGCCTGTTCTTAACCTGAAGCACCACTTTAGCTAATGGGGCCTCCCGCTGCTGCCGTGCCACCGGAGCACGATTTCTGTTCTCATCCTGAAGCAAAGTTCTTAACCCAAGGTACTATTTCTGGGTTAGCAGAGTCTGTAACCTGAAGCATCTGTAACCTGTATTTGTCCATGCAAAGAAGAGAAGAAGAGTTTGGATTTGATATCCCGCTTTATCACTACCCTAAGGAGTCTCAAAGCGGCTAACATTCTCCTTTCCCTTCCTCCCCCACAACAAACACTCTGTGAGGTGAGTGGGGCTGAGAGACTTCAGAGAAGTGTGACTAGCCCAAGGTCACCCAGCAGCTGCATGTGGAGGAGCGGAGACGAAAACCCGGTTCACCAGATTACGAGACTCTTAACCACTACACCACACCGGCTCCCAGCAAAGTCTCTGTCTATAAGCAATCCACTCATAACTGGCAAGTATTAGTCTTCAAGCCAGCGAATAAATGGAGACATATATTTCTCTTTCCAATGAAGCAATATATGGGACTCCAAATAATGTCAAAGACTGGGGTGTGTGTGTGTGTGTGTGCGCGCGCGCACATTTATGGCTAGGATTCATAATAAGAGGTTATTCTCGATGGGTCTCAAACCCTCAGTAAGTTAGGGACTTGGGACTTCACCTGCATGCAAAGATAGGCTTGAGCAAATGAGACCAAGAGTGAGTCCAATGGTCAATAAGGCAGTTTCTGTACCTGCTGCAGAGACAAGTGAGGGACAGATGGAGTTCATCAACCTGGGAGGGCAGCCCATCTAGGAGAAGGAAAACTCTGATCCTAAACCTCCACTGCATTGCGGGACATCTTCGGGAGAAGAAAAGGCTAAGAAGTAAACCCTACACAAATCTTGGTCCGGTATACCTGAAGGAGCGTCTCTACCTCAATCCAGTATACCTGAAGGAGCTTCTCCACCTCCATCATTCTGCCCGGACACTGAGGTCCAGTGCTGAGGGACTTCTGGCGGTTCCCTCACTACGAGAAGCCAAGTTACAGGGAACCAGGCAGAGGGCCTTCTCAGTAGTGGCACCTGCCCTGTGGAACGCCCTCCCATCAGATGTCAAAGAGAAAAATAACTACCAAACTTTTAGAAGACATCTGAAGGCAGCCCTGTTTAGGGAAGCTTTTAATGTTTAATAGGTTATTGTATTTTAGTGTTCTGTTGGAAGCCGCCCAGAGTGGCTGTGGAAACCCAGCCAGATGGGCGAGGTATAAATAATATATTATTATTATTATTATTATTATTATTATTATTATTATTATTATCTGGCATGGAGTGCCTAAGACGGTTAGATGGCGCCTTGTACACCTCCTTCCAGCAATTCCTGCTGCCAAGCTGGTGTCAAACGTATTGCTCTGAGGTTGAGAGGGGGTCTTGTCATCTGGGCAGCCCAGGACCTCCAGACACACAGCTCTGGCTTGCGCCCCAGTGAGGTTACTTCTGTCCTGCTAATGCAGCAGTTTGACTTCAGCCCTGGAGGCTCTCTTGAGACAGACAGATGCCAACCAACAAATCCCGGTGGTTTGTTTTAAATTTGGGCCTCCGTTTCCACTGCCAAGGAAGGTGGAAGAAACAATACTGGAGAGAGGACCTGAACTGACCCTGCTTTGTGATTTTGACCCTTTCTGACAGTGGTCGGACAGAAACACGTTTTCCTGTATCCCACCGGAGGTTGTTTTATTCCATCTATTTCAGAACGTTGCGTTCTGCCATTTAACATACCCAGCAGGCAGAAAGAACAGGAAACTCATCTCGCCCAGGGCTGGACTGTATTTATCCTTCTGCCTGCAATCCCCTCCTGAGATCACTGCTAATGGCTATTGAATTACTCGGCTCTCTGGCCTTCTGAAGCACCCCTTCAGATAGTGCTTCTTGCAAGGCAACAGTCACCAACCTCGTGCCCTCTAGGTGCTATTTGTTTGCTTGGAGGTTAGATACATTTCCGAGCACAATTCAAAGTGCTGGTGCTGACCTTTAAAGCCCTAAACGGCCTTGGTCCAGTATACCTGAAGTAGCATCTCCACCCCCATCATTCTGCCTGGACACTGAGGTCCAGCTCCGAGGGCCTTCTGGTGGTTCCCTCACTGTGAGAAGTCAAGTTACAGGGAACCAGGTAGAGGGCCTTCTCAGTAGTGGCACCTGCCCTGTGGAAGGCCCTCCCACCAGATGTCAAAGAGAAGAACAACTACCAGACTTTTAGAAGACATCTGAAGGCAGACCTGTTCAGGGACGTTTTTAATGTTTGATGTTTTATCATGCTTTTAGTATTCTGTTGGGAGCCGCCCAGAGTGGCTGGGGAAACCCAGCCAGATGGGCGGGGTATAGGTAATAAATTGTTGATGTTGTTGTTAGATGCCAATGTGTCAAGCAATTGTTTGCTCACATTTTCGAATGCATTTCTTCATCATTTTCCTTACAGCAAAATGTCTGGGTTTGGGGGAAATGGTTTTGCTGCTTAAGAGCTGCAAATCAGCCTGAATTTGCTGGCATGTGATCGGATCCTACACCAAAACTGCTTTTCACACTGGGTTTGAGTTTGTTTGTTTGTTTGTTTGTTTGTTTGTTTGAATAAATAAATAAATAAATAAATAAATAAATAAATAAATAAATAAATAAATATCAGCCCTGCTAACGGCTCACAGACCTAAGATCTGACACATCCCCTCCCAATTTCCTCGTTCCCTGCCCTACTTAGAAGCCGAGAGCAAGACTGCAGGAATTCCAAATTCTGTGTCATTGTTGGTTTTGCAGTGGAGGAGGAAGAATCTTTACTTGATATTTTGCAAGGGCTTAGAGCTGCCACATGTGACCTTTCTGTTGGCATTTATATACACTTTCGATATAGAGCATTGGAGAAATCCTACACTCTGGTCTGAAATGTAGCAACGGTACTCAGCAGTTGCGGCTGAACGACTGCTTGCCACTGCTACGGATTTCCTTAACTCTGAGAGCGTGGGAATGTTATTGACCCGTGACTTTTGGACCTTAGGCCTCTGCCCCCAGCCACTAGAAAACACCAGTTTTCACGTGTTAGAATGTAAGACTCGAGCCTTTCTGACGTTTGGTTTGCAAGTGTCAACGCAATACCATATTGCAATGTGTCGAGAAAGCAATAAGTTGCAAGAGGCATTCATCATGACAGTTGATTGTTTGGGGTTCACTCAGAAAGCCCGCAACCCACACACCCAGGCTTCACAGCCCACTTGTGGGTTGTGACCCACAAAGCCACTTCCGCCTTAAGAGGAGGTGGGATTGCGGGCTTCACGCCCCCACCACGCGCGCGGTGGCTGGCTCTCAGCCTCCACATGATTGAGGGAATCCCCGGCCACGTCATACCCTGGGCAGCCAATCGGCTGGCTCAGGGGGTGTGGCCTGCCCTATTTAACGCTGGCGCGGCCGGGGATCTCCCTCTTTTGCCACCTCCAGCTGCTCCTGTTTCCCACCCTCCCGCCCTTTAAGGCTTTTGACCTTGCTATGGACCTCGGTTGGTCGCCGTTAAGGGGCCTGGTAGGAATTTTTTCCACTTGGCAAATTGGCACCAGCCACTTGGTTTTTCACCTACCTCGTAGCAAATCGTCACAACTTCCTTGGTATTGGCGGTTAGGCATTGGTATAGTACTGTAGATTGAAGAGGGGAGGAAGCGCCATCACCTGCCCCGCATATTGAAAGGTAGTCCAATAAAGGATTCCGGGGGCGTGGCCCTGTCCGAAGCCTATGGAGGTGAGGGCCTAAGGCACGCCCCCTAACGGTGACCCCGGGGGAGTTCCTAGTTGATGTGCATCAGCAGGACTCCCCCTACTGGTGGTTAACCCTTTCCGGACTTCAAGCGGATGGGCTGAAGCTGGATAGTTGGTTAGGACCAATGCCTAAGCCAATACCGCTCATCACCTGTAACCAATAAAGTTGTGGCCTTATTTAGCCCATTAACCTTAATAATTGTGTCATGTGTCTTTATTTCCACTGGGTAGGGGGGCGGGAACTCACCATGCAAATTGGAAAACTCTGGTCTACACTGACAGGCAGGTAGATGCTCTCCAGGGTTTCGGTCTGGAGTCTCTACCAGGCCTGCCAGGAGGTGCCAATTAAGGCACCTTGCGACTGCATTCTTCTTTTTCCTGCAAAGCCAAATGCCATTTTTGCTTTCCAAACCTTTGTTTGAAAGCTCCCCCCTCCCCCAAATTTCCCAACAGAGAAGGCTTTGTCGTCTCCCTCCCTCCCAAAGTCCCCTCTCCATTCAGGGCTCCCTTCTTCAATTACTCTCTCTTGAGGAAGGCCACACAGGCAGCCGTAACTTAAGGCTGGGAATTCTCAAAAGGGGCTTCATATTCGTGGCTCGATTTTGCTCCTGCCAAACAATCAGATGTTATCGGGGGAGCTTCAAAAGGGAACTAAACCTAGACCAAGAGCAAGCAATCTGGTAAAACCACGCCCTAATATCTCAGGGCAATCGAGAAAAGAGCCAAGGAAAAGTTTCGACAACCACAAAGTCAGGTGTGGGTTTTAAAAACAGGGGGAGGAAGTTTGCTGGTCAGTGCAAGGCTCCTTAGACCAAGGATTGGAACATCAAGATGCAGAACTTGGAATCATAGAACTATGGAGTTGGAAGATACCACAAAAGTCATGTAGCTTTTCTGCCTGGAATGCCAAGAATCACAGCTAAAGAATAGGTAACAAAAGCCTCCACCAACCTCTGCTTAAAAACCTCCAAGGCAGTAAAGTCCACCTCCTTCCAAGATAGTCCTTTCCACTGTTCTTACTGTCAGAAATTTCTTCCTAATGTTCATTCACCTGTTACTTGAATCAATATTGTGCTTGTCCTTATTACTCTACTCTGTAAAAGTTGGTGCTTACAGCAGCTACTACTATGTTATGAGTTCCACTGTCCTGTGGTTGTTGACAGTTTTTATATTAATTTTGCTGTGAAAATGTGTGAGATTACAATATTGTATTTATTTGCATTACCTAGAGTTTGTACTACAGTGGTACCTCAGGTTAAGTACTTAATTCGTTCCGGAGGTCCGTACTTAACCTGAAACTGTTCTTAACCTGAAGCACCACTTTAGCTAATGGGGCCTCCTGCTGCCGCCACGCCACCAGAGCATGATTTCTGTTCTCATCCTGAAGCAAAGTTCTTAACCTGAAGCACTATTTCTGGGTTAGCGGAGTCTGTAACCTGAAGCATATGTAACCTGAAGCGTATGTAACTTGAGGAACCACTGTACTGATGAAGCGAAACAAGGCTAATATTCCGGAAATCCTTGTCTTAGACTCTGTGAAAGGATTCTGTGGAACTGTAACAACCGTTGGTGTGGATTGTTGGACTCTATGAACAGACAGGTGGAATAGACACTTTCACATATATGGACCTTATGCATAAACTGATTAGACAATGAACTGATCCACTGGGTCTTCTACTTTTTTCGTTGAACTTTATGAGCAGCTTCTGTTGAAATCTACAATTCAATACAATGAATAGTATATATTATTTTTTCAAACGTACAGCCGGTTACGTCTCGTGTGTTTATTGAATATGTTTCACGTAACTAGAGGTTTGGTGTTGTTTTGCAGTGAATCAAATCATTGGTCTCCTTAGCCCAGAACTGTCTCTGCCAACACTTCTCCCAAGTCCTCAGGTTGCTTTCCCAGACATTTTACCTGAAGATGGCAGGGATTCCAACCTGGTTCCTCCTCCACCTCCTGATCTCCTATTACCTTGATACAAGATCCCCACCCTAAGTGAGCAAGCTCTACCTCATGGGTAGGCAAACTAAGGCCTGGGGGCCGGATCCGGCCCAATCGCCTTCTAAATCCGGCCCGCAGATGGTCCAGGAATCAGCATGTTTTTACATGAGCAGAATGTGTCCTTTTATTTAAAATGCATCTCTGGGTTATTTGTGGGGCATAGGAATTCGTTCATTCTTTTTTTTCAAAATATAGTCCGGCCCTCCACATGGTCTGAGGAACAGTGGACCAGCCCCCTGCGGAAAAAGTTTGCTAAGCCCTGCACCATCTCCTTTCCCGGTTGTGCTGGACTTCAGTTTCCCTTTCGGCCAAATCAGTCACCACAAAAAGGACCCAATAGGATGGGCTCCCTACTGCCTCTGAGGACTCATTTGTGCGAAGTTTTGTAGCATGTAAACTAAGCCTCTGTGGTTAGAGCCGTAGCTTCCCGCTGGCAATTCCCACAAGCACAGAGACACATTTTTTCCCAGGCGTTGAAGTCTTGCGCATCATTATCAAGGAAACGGAGCTATATTGATGGAGAGCATTGTTCGCGCACACTTATGGTCTTAGTGGGAATGCGTACCTGGGGATAGCCACAGAAGATGGTGTTCAGAACTTCTACAACATGTGACCTGGCCTAAGATGGAACAACCATTGATTATTTTGAGTATTTAATTTCTATACTGCTTAATATATTTTAAATACCTTTATATATTTAATATATAATTACAATTATTTCCCTGCATCTCTCTGGGTCCTTGGCATTGTTCTTTTAAATAAGAAGGTCTCTCCTGACCTTCTGCTTCTCTCCACCAGCTCAGTCAATCTGTAATGCCTTCACAGATGGGAGAAACCTGGGAGCTTCTACATTATAGCTGAAGTACCTCCCCTCTTCCCCATCTCGACATGGATCTCTGAGGACTTTAAAGAACTGCCTTCTCCTAATCAGGGATGCCTAATATGGTGTCTTCCAGATGTTGTTGGGCTACAACTCCCACCAGCACCAGCCAGAACGGCCAATGGTCAGGGATGATGGGAGTTGTAGTCCAATGGCATCTGAAGGGCTACTCCTGGCCTATACAAATCTGCCTGAGTGCTAAGATCATCCTCAGCACTCAATCTGGGGTAGGGCCTTTTCAGTGGTGGCACCCTCCTCTTGAAATGCTCTTCCCAGAAATACCAGGTTTGATGTCTCTTTCAGCAGCTTTTCATTTCTCAACATTTTTTGTGTGTAGTTTAGAGGCTGCAACCCTATAACCCAACCTTTGTCAACCTGCTGCCCTTCTGATGTTTTAGACAACAGTTCCCACCAACCAACCCCCTCCCATCCCAGCAAGGAGGCAGTGCTGACTGACAGAACATCTGGAGGACACCAGCTTGCAAAGGCTGCTCTACCACCTCACACAAGAGTAAGTCCTCTTTGAATGGGGACTAACTTCTTGGGCTCCGTGATGTCTGCAGATGGTGACAGCAGTCACGAAATTAAAAGACGCCTGCTTCTTGGGAGAAAAGCGATGATAAACCTAGACAGCATCTTAAAAAGCAGAGACACCACCTTGCCGACAAAGGTCCGTATAGTTAAAGCTATGGTTTTACTAGCAGTGATGTATGGAAGTGAGAGCTGGACCACAAAGAAGGCTGATTGCCGAAGAATTGATGCTTTTGAATTATGGTGCTGGAGGAGACTCTTGAGAGTCCCATGGACTGCAAGAAGATCAAACCTATCCATTCTGAAGGAAATCAGCCCTGAGTGCTCACTGGAAGGACAGATCCTGAAGCTGAGGCTTCAATATTTTGGCCACTTCATGAGAAGAGAAGACTCCCTGGAAAAGACCCTGATGTTGGGAAAGATGGAGGGCATAAGGAGAAGGGGACCACAGAGGACGAGATGGTTGGACAGTGTTCTCGAAGCTACCAGCATGAGTTTGACCAAACTGCGGGAGGCAGTGGAAGACAGGAGTGCCTGGCGTGCTCTGGTCCATGGGGTCACGAAGAGTCGGACACTACTAAACAACAACAACAACAACTTGTAGATGGAAGGAAGATTTGCACTGTCAGTCTGCTTTGTTTATTCACCGAGGATTGTGTCTGCTCTGTGGGTTTAATCTGTTTTATTGTTTTATTGATGTAGCCTCTTTCGTTGTGATCTCTGGCTGTTGTGAGGCAATTTATGAGTCCCTGTGAGACTGAAGAGCAGGTTGTTAAATAACTACAATAAAGGGAGAGACAGCTAAAATATTTGATGATCATTGGATTGCTCATCTTAAAAGGGGATCTTGGGTGAGGAAGACATGTCTCGTTGTCAGAGATGCCTTCTTGCACCCAAGATTGAGGGGGCCTCGCATGCAGTGTGCGTGCATGAAGTCATGCGCCCGATGCACATCACACATGTGTGACGTCATGCATGTGATGTGACATCATCTGGAGGAAGCCAAGTGCAAACCCCAGTGCTGCATGGCTTCAATGGCCGGTGGCTTCTCTCATGTGCTCAGGAGGAGCCCATGCCACACTTGGCTCTGCACTTAGCCTCCTCCGCCCCCTTACCATTGAGGGGGCCCAGTACCCTGGCAACAGATATTGAGGGGGCTCCACTGCCCTATAGAGTTTGCATGCCTGCTCCATGCCTCACAGAAGTTGGTGGTCAGGAGGGAGCTGGGGGGAAAACAGGAGATGGTTGTTGACTAAGAGGTAGCATTTGAGCACTGCAGTTAGTTAAGGCAAGGTAATGGTAAAGGTAGGGCGCGGGTGGCGCTGTGGTCTAAACCACTGAGCCTCTTGGGCTTGCCAACCATGATGTCTAGGGCTGGTGGTACTTGGAGACCAACAACTTCTGGAGAGCCTCACAGGTTACCCATCCCTATGTCATGGACTGGTTGGGCCCAGAAGAATGGTAGGAGAAACCGGGTGGGGAATCCCTAAGGACCAGGGGGTTGGTTGTGGGGTGACAGTGTGTAGTCAAATGGATAAGAGAGAGAAGACTGGGAGGAGATGTCAGAACAGGAAACAGGGCTTAGTAAGCGGGGGGTGGGGAGTCTGTGGCAGAGAGAAGTCTAGAATCAGAGACAGAAGCTGAAGAAGGATAGGAGGAATGCCAAGAGGCAGAGGTGAGTCAGGCTGGTGAAAAATCACAGGTTTCTCCCCTCTTGCTGCAAGATGTTTCCATCTGCCTGGTCTCCCAGAACCAGGAGTGCCATGAAGAGGGCAGAGCAGAAGTTAGCTTCACACAGGCATAGTCTCAGATTGCTTGGGGAGGGGGGAACTGTTTGCAGGAGATGAGATGCTGTCCTCATTAGGCCTGACACTCCTGTTCAGCTCCTGCTTTTGCTAATAAATAGTTAACTTCAACTTACACAGTGTGATTTGCTGCTGGCTCTCTCCTGTACTCTGTCTTATCTCCCTCTTCAAAGCAGCCGAGCATCCTTATATGATTGTGTCTACGCCATGGAGAGGGAGCCAATTGACCTCCAGTTGTTGTTGGACTCCAGCTCCCATCAGGCCCAGCTAGCACAGACAATGCTGAGGGAAGATAGGAGTTGTAGTCTAACAACACCTACAGGGCCATCCATGGGTTCTCCCTTCCTGGTCTAAACAGTTGGCTTCCTCCTGCAAGTTAATGACAAGTTTCGCTCAAAACTCAACAATACTGGTACTTTCCTTTCACAAAACTCAAGCAAGAATGCACTGCACTGAATGAAATGCTATGGTTTGCATTTTAGGGACGACTCTGTCCAAGGTCAATCATGATTTCTGTTTGGACTGTTCCAGTGGGCCATTTCCCTGCTTAGAGCTGCACTTCAGAACTCCTCTTTACCTGAGGGCTGTGCTAAAATGCATTAATGGTTTCAGCCCCAATTTAGATTCACTACTAGGACGTAGCTGGAGGGCAAAAACCTGCTCTCGATATTTTCTCAATAATAATAATAATAATAATAATAAGTGAAAAGCTCTCTGGCAAATTCCTTGGAGCTAGACTAGCTGAAGAGCAGCAGCCAGAGAGAGGAGATACTGAGCTCCCAAACCACAGAGGCATTTATCCGATGGAGCTAATCCGATTTTTATATTGCTGCACCATTTGTCGGAACTCGGCATTCAGTTTCTGGAGCCCTCCTCCTGCAATGGCTGGTGCTTAGTGGGGGAAAAAGCAAGATGTGATGGATAGGATGTGGCACCTTTGCACCAATGGAGATACTGCTTGGCAAGCAGCCCAAACATTTGCCCCGACATGACCCACTAGAATTCATAGATACAAGATGATGTGATGGTCTAAATGACTTTCGAAAAGGGTGAGCTATAGGGTAACCAGCCTCTTTGGGTACGGGGGGGGGGTATTTGGGCACCACCCTCATTCTCCCCCCCCCAATATCCCAGATTTCTCCCCCTTTTCCTCCAGCTACTAAATCTTTTATACTTTTCAAAGGTCAGATCTGCAGCTCGAGTGTCAATCTGAGCCTGAGTTGAAAGAGGAAGTGGGAAAGAAGGGCCTAAGGAAAAGTGGGACCTACAAGAAAAATGAGGAGATGGTAGGCAGCCCTACCTTGCGCAGCAAGTCCTCTCTTTGAATGGCCATCAGAGGAACAGTCCTCCTTAGAACAGTGGACTTTAACCTGGACTTGGTCCTTTAAACTGGACGTGCTTTGCACAGAGGACTTCTTAGAAGTGCTCTGTTCAAAGCAAGTCCAGTTTCAAGATAAAGAACCCCTAGAGGGGAGATTGAAGTTGTCCACCAACCAGGACAAACAGCTGGGCAGCAGACTGAGCAGACACACACAGGTCACCTGGCCTCAGTCCTGTCCCCTCTATGCTGACATGCACTGTACTTTTATTCAACTTAGAGCAATTTGTTCTAAATCCGTACCTAAGCATATAATGGTGGTTCTTGGCATCTGTCTGTCTCAAGAGAGAATGGCGTACACCTCGAGGGGTGAAGTCAAATTGTTGTGTTAGCAGCACCAAATGGACCTCCCTGGGGTGCAAACCCTGGGCAGTGTGTCTGTGGGTCCTGGGATGCCCGGACAACAAGACCCCACTGTTGGTGTTGCTGATGTGAGCCAAAGGAAAGCAGAGATAAAGTCTGGCACCAATGTGGCTGCAGGAATTGCCGGAAGAAGGCATACAAGGTGCCATCCGACCACCACTGCAGTCTGGATTTGTGTTGGCCCTTTCTTCTCCCAAAGATGTCCCACAAGACAGTGGATATGGACTTTTCCTTGGGGTTGTTAGAGTATAGTTCCGTTCCACCTTTAGAACAGGCATGTGGAGTTGTTGCATGTGACATGTCTGTTTACTTCCAGCACAGTCTGCTGGGAACTTCCGTTGTATATAGCTGTAATGAGTATGAGTTACTCGTGCGTAAACTGGTGCCTGTCTAGGCTAATTTGCCTTGTTAAACCTTTCTGACTGCACAGCCCTTTCTCATTGTGGCTGCCTCAGTCGCTGGCAGAATCCGTCAGTGGGCGTGTCTTGAACCTCTTCCAACATAAAAGTTGTTTGACACCCAGTCTCCTCCTCCTCTCACTGCGCGGGAGTCTTCTGCGCAGGGAGGGCGTGGGTAGCGGAGGACCTGTGCCCTCCTCACTGAGGTCCAGTGAAGAGTCCTGGAGCCCTCTCTCCGATTCCCCCATCTGCCCCCCTTTATCCCTGGTGTTGCGCTGATTTGCTTCCCCCTCTACTGAGCTGTTTCTCCCCCTGCTGCTGGGTCCTTCGCCAGCATCATCTAGGAGCCTCCCCTTCGCCTCTCGCTCCGATGTCAGTTCCCTGACAATAGCTTTTGCCTATTGCTGTTTGCTTGGACACGAAGGGAAGCAGACATGTTTTTCCTTTGTCCTGATGCTGAATAAATGCTTGTAAATAGGCTTACATATGCCTCTGTCCGCTACTTCTGTTGCAAAGAGTTCTTATCTCTGCTAGCTTGCGTGCTCAGTCTCTAAAGGTCTCTGAGCGCCACAACCCCAGAGTTGGCCACAACTGGACCTAATGGTCAGGGGTCCCTTTACCTTTACCTTTATACTGTATAAGCATATGCACATTTAATGCCTTTTTTTAAGAACTGCATTTCCACTGCTTTAAAGGGACCCCTACCATTAGGTCCAGTCGTGGCCGATTCTGGGGTTGCGGTGCTTATCTCGCTTTATTGGCTGAGGGAGCCGGCGTACAGCTTCCGGGTCATGTGGCCAGCATGACTAAGCCACTTCTGGTGAACCAGAGCAGCGCACGGAAACGCCATTTACCTTCCCGCCGGAGCGGATCTACTTGCACTTTGACATGCTTTCAAATTGCTTGGTTGGCAGGAGCAGGGACTGAGCAATGGGAGCTCACCCCGTCGCAGGGATTCGAACCGCCGACCTTCTGATTGGCAAGCCCTAGGCTCTGTGGTTTAACCCACAGCGCCACCCGCGTCCCTCTTCCTCTGCTTTAGGGCACCCTAACTTCTCACATTGCACCATGGCTGCAAGTCTAGTTGAGTAAGTGCTTTATTAAGCTCACAGCACATTCAACTTCCCACAGAGCTCTGGCTAGGGGAAGAGAAATGGAGATTGTGTGGGGGTCGCACAAGGACAGGCTTCCAAAGGTCAGTGTGTTAACTTCATGCACCAACATGGCTTTGAGCGGGGGGCGGGTCTCTGTGTCCTGGCAAGGAACAAGCCAGGTCTGATTTGCCTTTCACTTGTGTTATAAAACATAACTATGAAAAGTGTTTCTATCAGAATATCCCTTATGTGGCATTAAGGCCTGAGTCAATCGCAATCAACACAGCAAATGCCTTTGGAAGCTCAACACCAAATCTATTTGTACCAAGCATAGGCTGGGATCCAAAAGGACTTCCACTCATGTTGTTGTTGTTGTTGTTGTTGTTGTTGTTACTGTTAACGCAGAGCTATATGCACGTTCCAAGGATTTCATATCTCAGCAACCATTGCAATACTAGACCCTACAAGTGTCCCTATTTTCCAGGGACAGTCCTGGATTTACAGAAACCATTCCAGTATCTGATTTGATCCCAGAATGTCCCACTTTTCCTGAGGACATCCCTATTTTTATCAGAGAAATGTTGGAGGGTATGAAGTTATGCGGCCCCAGGGGCCCAGAGGAGAGAGTGAGAAGATCATGGTGTTTTGTTTTTTTCCTGGGATGAGGGGGACATGGCAGCCTTTGCTGGTGGACACCATTAAAATGTGGCAAAGGGGGCACGTTATCCTCCCCCCAAACACACCTAAAATGTCCTTCCTCATACCCTAAAGCTTTTTTCCACATTACAGTGAATACAGGTACAAGCTGCCTGTATATTTGCACAAGCATTTGTGTTAAAGAGTGTACCATTATTGATGTGTACAGTTCAACTTTTTGTATACACATGTACAGTGGTAGAAGAGTTTGGATTTGATATCCCGCTTTATCACTACCTGAAGGAGTCTCAAAGCGGCTAACAATCTCCTTTCCCTTCCTCCCCCACAACAAACACTCTGTGAGGTGAGTGAGGCTGAGAAACTTCAGAGAAGTGTGACTGGCCCAAGGTCACCCAGCAGCTGCATGTGGAGGAGCACGGAATCGAACCCGGTTCACCAGATTACGAGTCTATCGCTCTTAACCACTACACCACACAGAGGCCCATTCGCAACATGAAAAGCCCGCAACCTGAAGCGCCGTATCTGCACAGGTGCGCGGCACGATTTAGTGCTTCTGCGCATGCGCCAGCGGCGAAACCCGGAAGTAACCCGTTCCAGTACTTCCGGGTCGCCGCAGGACACAACCAGAATAAACGTATCATGAAGCAAACGTAACATGAGGTATGGCTGTACACAGATTGTACGCTCCCTGAACACTAAGTCTTACCATCTCTGTAGTTGTTATATTAGAGCTGTTTGGGGGCATTTGGGAACTTGAAGATGCCCCCTAACTGTACAGTTGAGTAATTTTAACACAGCCCCTGAGGGGCAAAGTAGTTGTTTTAGTTTAGTTTCTTTCTTCCTTTTTGTTCTGTTTCTTAGTGATTGCTAGTTATGCTCAGGCAAAAACCAAACCAGGCCTCATCTTGGGTGTAATTTTTCTAGAAAAAGGGGTGCCGCAACTCACCATGAATGCCTCCCTTGTTCTCTTATAATGGTGCCCACCTGAGAGGAACCGGAACAGAGTTCTGATGAGTTCTGGCTGAAAAAAAAGCCCTGGATATAATAAAGTTCTCAACCCCTGGTCCACTGAGTGTAGGGACACGGTTGGCACTGTGGTCTAAACCACTGAGCCTCTTGGGCTTGCTGATCAGAAGGCCAGCAATTCAAATCCACGCAACGGGGTGAGCTCCTGTTGCTCTGTCCCAGCTCCTGCCAACCTAGCAGTTCAAAGCACACCAGTGCAAGTAGATAAATAGGTACCACTGCAGCAGGAAGGTAAACGGCATTTCTGTGCACTCTGGTTTCCATCACGGTGTCCCGTTGCGCCAGAAGCAGTTTAGTCACGCTGGCCACATGACCCGGAAAGCTGCCATTTTTAATTTCCAAGAATGCCCTGGAATAATAATGCACTCAACACTCAGTAGGTAAAAAAAAGGGGGGGAAGGTAAAGGACCCCTGGATGGTTAAGTCCACTCAAAGGCGACTATGGGGTTGGGGTGCTCATCTCACTTTTCAGGCCGAGAGTGCCAGCGTTTGTCCACAGACAGCTTTCCAGCTCATGTAGCCAGCATGACTAAACCACTTCTGGTGCAATGGAACACCGGGACGGAAACCAGAGCACACGGAAACACTGTTTACCTTCCCACTGCAGCAGTACCTATTTATCTACTTGCACTGGTGTGCTTTCGAACTGCTAGGTTCACAGGAGCTGGGAAAGAGCAACAGGAGCTCACCCCGTCGCGGGGATTCAAACTGCTGACCTTCTGATCGGCAAGCCCAAGATGCTTAGTGGTTTAGACCACAGTGCCACCCACATCCTAGGTGCCTGTAGGGAGCTCACAAGCAGGACCCTCCTGGGGTTTCCAGCAACTGGTATTCAGAAGCATTGCTCCTTCCAGCTGTGGAGTCAGAGCAAAGGCATCGTGGGTTGTGGCTGTCTGATAGCCCTCTCATCCATGAATCTGTTGAATTTGTCTTTTGGGTGGGCTCCCCTCTCCAAATTTGGTTTGTATGGAAGTGAAAGCTGGACCATAAAGAAGGCTGATCACTGAAGAATTGATGCTTTTGAATTCTGGTGCTGGAGGAGACCCTTGAGAGTCCCATGGACTGCAAGAAGATCAAACCTCTCCATTCTGAAGGAAATCAGCCCTGAGTGCTCACTGGAAGGAGAGATCGCGAAGCTGAGGCTCCAGTACTTTGGCCACCTCATGAGAAGAGAAGACTCCCTGGAAAAGACCCTGATGTTGGGAAAGATGGAGGGCACAAGGAGAAGGGGATGACAGAGGACGAGATGGTTGGACAGTGTTTTCGACGCTACCAGCATGAGTTTGATCAAACTGCGGGAGGCAGTGGAAGACAGGTGTGCCTGGCGCGCTCTGGTCCATGGGGTCACGAAGAGTCAGACACAACTAAACGACTAAACAACAACAACAAGGTGGTGATGGAGGGTTCACATTGCCCCTCAACAACTAGCAGTGGACAGCAATGGCCACAGAGCATCCAGAAATCAAACTGTTGCTTCCACCGACAGTTTGTTGCAAACTTAAGAGCTTATTCCAGACTTTGCAGGAAGTTTTTAAATGGTAGGAGTAGAAGAGAAGACGCAGATCTGCCCAAGATCCCAAAAAGGGCTGACGCCAAGGGTGAATTAGAGTTCAGCTTCTCCAAAAAGACAGTAACGGGTAAGATAGATGATGGCCACATTGCACATTTATCGGCTCAGGTAAGGCAAGCTGCACCTTATCTTTCATTTTCAAATAGTTCTCAACGTTGCCTCTGACCTTATGATGGGACTGAATGAGGTCACCGTTCTAAAAAGGCTTGCAGATAAGCACAAGAGTTTCCAAGGGGCGGGGGGAAGAAGATCATGAAATGGCAGATTATGAGGATGCGCTGCTTCTATGACAACGTTGGCAAGAAGCAACATGGTCTTGCTATTTTGGGAAATCTCTGTTGTGTTAAACTAGATTTGTACCCCTAGACTTTTGGGGGGGCAACAAAAAATACACAATGGGTTGGTAGTGAGCATGAAACCCTGTTTCCAAAACGTTCTCTCCCTGGTGCAACTATATACAGTGGTACCTCGGGGGGTTAAGAACTTAATTCGTTCCGGAGGTCCGTTCTTAACCTGAAACTGTTCTTAACCCGAGGTAACACTTTAGCTAATGGGGCCTCCCGCTGCCACCGGAGCACGATTTCTGTTCTCATCCTGAAGCAACGTTCTTAACCCGAGGTACTATTTCTGGGTTAGTGGAGTCTGTAACCTGAAGCGTTTGTAACCTGAAGCGTCTGTAACCTGAGGTACCACTGTATCTGATACTAGGGGTTACTACAGCAGAGAGCTGTAGAAACCCCCTTCCATTGCAAATGGGACCTAAGGCTGAGAGATAAGTGGTTTGGCATAGGTTGTCAATTAAGTGGGTTCCCACAGCTCTCTGCTGTAGTAATCCCTTCTTTGGCAGCATTAAAAGGTAAAAGTAAAGGGACCCCTGACCATTAGGTCCAGTCGTGGACGACTCTGGGGTTGCAGTGCTCATCTTGCTTTATTGGCCGAGGGAGCCGGTGAATAGCTTCCGGGTCATGTGGCCAGCATGACCAAGCCGCTTCTGACGAACCAGAGCAGTGCACGGAAACACTGTTTACCTTCCCGCCGGAGCGGTACCTATTTATCTACTTGCACTGGCATGCTTTCGAACTGCTAGGTTGGCAGTAGCAGGGACTGAGCAACGGGAGCTCACCCCGTCGCGGGGATTCGAACCGCCGTCCTTCTGATTGGCAAGCCCTAGGCTCTGTGGTTTAACCCACAGCGCCACCCACGTCCCTTGGCAGCATTAGGCAAACCATTAATCTCCCGGTCTCAGCCCCCATCTGCAATACAGTGGTACCTCGGGTTACAGATGCTTCAGGTTACAGACTCCGCTAACCCAGAAATAGTACCTCGGGTTAAGAACTTTGCTTCAGGGTGAGAACAGAAATCGTGCTCCGGCGGCAGCGGGAGGCCCCATTAGCTAAAGTGGTGCTTCAGGTTAAGAACAGTTTCAGGTTAAGAACAGACCTCCAGAATGAACTAAGTTCTTAACCCAAGGTACCACTGAATGGGGATACTCAGCTCCCTAGGAGGGCTCCGGTGAACCTTACGGCCTAGCCCTAAGAGTGGTTAAATATATGACACGATGTCTATCCAAGTAAATATGCTTAGAATTGCAGCCTTACTGAGATAATGAAAGCTGAGTGATTTTGTGATTTGACCAGCATTAAACAAATGCTAAATATCATGATCATTGCTTGGTAGGTGGCTGTCTTCTCATTGTGCCCACAGAGACAGCAAGTATTTTTCCTAGGAATAATGGAGGCGTTCTAGGAAGGCTGCTGCAAAACCTTGCAATGCTATAGTTTGTATTCATAAGGAGCTAGTACAGCAACAGCAGCATAGGAGGAGACGGAGCTATCTTAACCTGGCTTGAAGCAATCAGTTCTCATTTGACGCCATTACGGTGTCCGGTGGACGCTCAGGTTGTGAACATGATCCGTGCGGGGTGCATGTTTGCAACCCGTAGTGGCGCATCTGCGCACACTTGGGTTGCGATTCAGCGCTTCTGTGCACGCGCAAAGCACAATTTAGCACTTCTGTGCATGCGCAACCACCGAAACCCGGAAGTAACCCGTTCCGGTACTTCCGGGTTTCGGTGGTCCATAACCCAAAAAAACGCAACCTGAAGCATCTGTAACCAGAGGTATGACTGTATTTTTATTAATAAAACTGCCACTACCGTTGTGCTGGAGAGCCTGCAATAGTATAGGTACAACATTTCACATGTGGGGGACACGTCGACATATAAAGCCCTTTTGGTAGAGGGTGTTACAGAAATAAGGTATGCTATGGGTCAACATGTGGAATGTGCCCCAAGTTTCAGAAATATTAACTATTTTTAAAGAAGCGCAATCCAATCTGACCTTTGTTATAAAGAACTAATTACTTTTCTTTTGGGAGCAGCACACCTACTGGAGATTGGTACAGAACTGGAAAGGATTGGAACATCTGTGTATGTCTCATTGGAAACGGAATGTATGGTCTATTGCTGTATCAGAAAAATGAACAAAGTTACGTGCACCGAATAATACAAATGATTTTGTAGAAATATGGCATCCTTACTTGCCTGGAAGGAGGATGGAGAGCTCTGTGTGCAAAAGCAACCAGGCAGAATTTGCAATTCATTGCTCCACCCATTTGCACCTCTGGCCCTACCCACCATTTGCTTATGGCCCCCAGACAGTTTTCCAGAAGTGAATGTGGCCCTTCGGCTCCCACCCTTACTCAGCATCTGCTAGGGCTCCATCTCCTAACCCTACCCATCAGCCGGAATTTTTATAATCAAAATGTTGGCTACCGTGCCTCTGAAATCCCGAGTCCAGGCCTACCCTGAGAGCTCTTGCCTTTCGTTTTCCCTCTCATCATTATATGTCATTATATGTCACATTTTCTCCGTATTGCTCCTCAGCAAAGAAACCCATTTCTTATCTCAGCCTCTCTGGAGATTTGTGGGATATTGCAGAGAACAGTTGTACAAGATAACAAAGCTGATTCCTTCGCCTCGTGTAGCTATGGGACTGACACTTTTATAGCATTTTGCTGCTCTGTATTAACTCTGCTGCCATCGCGGTGTCACTCACGGCCACGTCCGTGGACACTCTGAGCTTACCGATAAATAAGTAAATCAGAATTTTGCACCAAGCTGGGAGACCCAAATTCTGCACCACACAAAGCTAAATTCTACTTCCTGTATATATTATGCAAATGGAACATATCTTAGCCTATTGCTTGAGGTCTTAAAACTGATCCACATTCCTTCATGGAGAACCTTCTGGGGCCATATTCCAGGGGTGGACAGAGGCAGAGGTCAGAGGAGCAGAAAATGAGATTCTTACCTTTGTACCTTGCAAAAGCCAGAGGTTTCTGCACAGGTACATCACTCCATCCAGGCAAGCAAGCAGTAGTCTGACAGTCATCATCCCCCGTCCCCCGTCCCCCACACACTGGTGCACACATAGGCTCTGAATCTGCTCCAGAGGTTTGGAGGAATCCTCAAAACAGATTTAGGGGCACACAGAGGGAAGAGAATGCAGAAGTCCTGTTTGTGCAGGTGGGAAGCCTTTCACCATGGTGCACCTGCAGCAGCAAAACCGGACACCTTCATCTGCCCCAGCTGCAACAAACCATGTCTCTCCTGTATCTCTCCTATGGTTTGACTCCATCCCCAAAGGTACACTCCTCCATTGTCTCCTGAGACAGACCAATGCCAACAATGTTGATTGAAACCCTATGTTGTGTTCTTTATGTTGTAACTCACCCTGGGACCATAGGGGGGAGGGAGGGAAGGAAGAGGAGAAGAAGAAGAAGAAGAAGAAGAAGAAGAAGAAGAAGAAGAAGAAGAAGACACCCAAACACAGTGGTACCTCGGTTTAAGTACTTAATTCGTTCCGGAGGTCCATTCTTAACCTGAAACTGTTCTTAACCTGAAGCACCACTTTAGCTAATGGGGCCTCCTGCTGCTGCCGCGCAATTTCTGTTCTCATCCTGAAGCAAAGTTCTTAACCCAAGGTACTATTTCTGGGTTAGCGGAGTCTGTAACCTGAAGCGTATGCAACCTGAAGCGTATGTAACCCAAGGTACCACTGTAAATCTAGGAGCACCCATATTTATGTAATCACATTTTTTGTATAGAACAGAGGGCATTTGTGGGGATGAGGGTTAATGTTAACATCACAAGCAGCATGTAGATGGGGGCCAGATTATTCTACACTCCCCCCAACCTTACCTCCCCACACTCTACCCCCCATGACCCATATCTTCCAGTACATAGCAACCAGCTTAGCAGAGACTATGGGATGTAAGGCAGGGCTGAGGAGTCCATGGCCCTTTAGATGTCGCTTGCTTAGTATTCCCATCACTCCTGACTTTTGGTCATGCTAGTTGAGGCTGATGGAGAGGCCCATAGCATCTGGAGACTTCCCCTTTCTTGGAGTTCTGTGGGGAGGGGAGATGAAATCAGACCTCACCGCTCTGCTTCACATGTGGACACGGCAGGTTCTTAATTAAGCAAAGATGGCGGCACCATCACTTCAAGCTTGCACCGTAAACTACTCCGTGAGCCAACTGAACCACAGATTTTGCACTGGGTTCCATCCTGGGTGGAATTTGGTGGTGATGCTCGAAAAATTACCAGAGGGGCTTCATGAAGTTAGCAAACGGCTGTGAATTTGCTGATTCCCAGAATAGACACCGTGTGTGAGAGTGAGTGTGTTTTAATGTTTCTTGTGGGGGGAAACAATTAAAATCACCGCTGTCTCTGGAGCTGTCGGAGAGCTATAAACGTCTCCCAATGCAACCGTTCCTCCTCATGTTGAATAAAATTTTGCCCTGTTAAAGGAATTTATTGGGGCCTACTCATGCACTAAAGCAGCGTACTCGGGAACTGGGATTCAGTATTTACCAGCATTATAAAAAGGAGAAGTGAATGGAAGGGCGGTTTAGCCAGGGAGCAAGCGAAGAGGCAGCTTCATTCAGCCATCAATTTAGAAGCGAGTGATTCATCATACTGCAGACTTTGCAGAAAAAGATAACGCCATTCATGATTAAGCGCCGCTTTGATTTCCTGCTAAGTAGATGCAGCGATCATCATCGCACATTCCTCCACCAGATCTGGCAAGGCGTCTTTTGGCGTGGCGTGAGAGCCCTCCCAAGAGCCAAATTTGTGAACCCCTCCACCCGGCCAGCCAGCAGCCACAGCAAACACAGCCTTGAAACCCATTCTGAAGCCAAGAGACACCACTGTCTTGCCAGGAATCCTTGGAAGGGGTGACTAAGGAAGGCTTATTAAAAAGGAATTAATGGACGGGTTTAAGAGGCGCTTATTAAAGGC
Source organism: Podarcis pityusensis (assembly GCF_964106645.2). Lineage (NCBI taxonomy): Eukaryota > Metazoa > Chordata > Lepidosauria > Squamata > Lacertidae > Podarcis > Podarcis pityusensis. The sequence continues at coordinate 8,678,274 of NC_138036.1, read as the reverse complement.
TGAGATTTAATGTGGATTTAACAATAGGGGAAAGGGGGGGCAGTAAAGAAGGTGCAAGGCAAAGGCTTTTTGAAAAGGTCTGAGTGTGGGTCACAACAGTTTAAAACTACAAGATTGAAATTGTAAGGACATAAGGCCTCCTCATGGGACTGAAACTGCCTTGGTCGCATTGGTCAATGATCTCCAGCTGGCTAGGGACAAAGGTGACAGCTGCTTCCTAGTTCTGCTGGATCTCTCAGCGGTGTTTGATACCATTGACCATAACATCCTTCTGGACCGTCTAGAGGGACTGGGAGCTGGGGGCACTGTCATACAGTGGTTCTGCTCCTTCCTCCTGGGCCGCGTTCAGAAAGTGGTGGTGGGAGATGAGTGTTCAGACCCCTTATTATATAAGCATAGAGGACAGTGGCCAAGTCATCTCTGTTCAACAGGGGCTGTCAAGCTGGACTTGGGAAAAGGAACTCCTAGCCATGAAATCACCTGAGCCTCCAATGACAGTGTCAAATCCAGGAGCACCCCCAAACTGCAGATATGCTCCTTCCAGGGGATAATAACCTTTCCACCTCTCTCAGACCCAAGAAACTGGAGACATGGCATGCTGGATGTTCTAGGCCAGGGATGCCCAACCGGTCAACCGCAATCGACTGATTGATCCCTGGGAGGTTTGGGTCTATCACAGGTTCTTTTTCCTTTGCGGGGGGAAAAGAGGATACAGCCCCACCCCCTCACACCATTCTCCATTTGCACCTGATTGCTAGAACGGAAGATGGAGTTTTCGCTGTGAGGCTATTTGTTTCCTGCTCAATCTTTTGTTGAGCGACTTTTTCCTTTTCCCTCTAATGAAAGCTCAACATTGTTGAGGTTCCCCTCTAAAAAAAGGTCAACAGCTTTGACTTTTCTCCCTAAGGAAAGCTGAACAACTTTGACCTGAACTCCCCCCAAAAAAGGTAAAAATACCCCCCTAAAAAAAGGCACGACGACTTTGACCCGAACTCCCAAAAAAGGGGTAGATCACTGCCAGTTTTTTATTCTGTGAGTAGATCGCTGTCTCTTAGGAGTTGGACGTCCCTGCTCTAGGCCAAAAGTAGGAAAGCAGATCCCATTAGAAAGGTGGGTTCTTATCTCCCCTACCCCGCAGGCCATGTTTGAGAGGTGGGTGTGGCCACCCGCCTGCCAATCACCTGACATCATTGCAACACCCGCAGCACTATGCAAAAATGGGTCACCTGGCGTCACATGGGTGGACCCCATTCATGCTGATTGCTAACTGTGGTGGTGGGACAAGAGTTCATAGAGATGTGGAAGACCTAGCCCGTTCCTAATTTGTGCTCTCTTATGCCATTTTTGTGATACAGATCTCCAATCCTCGCCCACAAAACATATGCACAGAAATGCATGCGCTACAAGAGAGAGAACATGAAATGCACGCGTTAATGGAATATGTGTTGCATTAAGGGGAACGGCTTGCAAAAATGTGCACACTGGGCAAGATTTCATGCGGGAACTATTGAGAGAAATGCATATTAAATTGCTGGTAAGCTTCCCCAAAAATAAATCGTAGTGTGGAAATGTGGTGAAAAAGGTTGAAAAAGAATGAGACACTGAGACTGACCACCCTCAGCTCATTGCATCCTCCGTTCTGCTATTTCAGCACTGCCTCCAGGTGAACGCTTGATTCCCATCGTCCCCTTCTTATGGACGGTGAGTACTACAGCTCAGATTCCCTTACAAATCTGTGGCAATTAAATGCATCCCGTGGGCTTTCTGTGCTACCTTATTTAGCCTTTAACCGCTATGCACAATTCAAAGGAGGAGGAGGAAGAGGAGGACAAGAAAGAGAACCCTCCAAGCCACCAGCAGAACAAACACTCCAGGGCTGTGTGCACTTGAAATAATATCATCACTCCCGCGGAGTTTCCCAGTCCTTCAGATGAAAGAGCGCAAAGGCAGATGCTGCCTGTTGTTTCATCAGAGTTAATGATCCACAGAGGAAGTCATCGGGAGTTAACGAAGATGTCGCCGGAAAGGCGACCGTGCCGTGACTCTGCCCAGAATGAAGGCGAACCAGGACCGATATCTAACAAGGATGGCTCCAGCCGCTGACATCATTGCACAAAGGCTCTGGCAGGGCGCCCACCACCAGCCCCAAGAGCACTAGACATTTTGCAGGCTGAGGACAGGATGATGCCCTCCATCCCTTCCCACCAGTGCCCTGTTTCCCACTGCGACTGAAGACAGAAGGCTAGCATAGCGGCTGTACGGCCGATTGTGTGATGAGACACACAGCTCTGTCCTCTGAACAGCTCACTATGGATCTCCACAACCTGCCACCTGAGGCAACCGCCTCACTCTGCCCAATGGTAGGGCAGCCCCTACTGCTATTCTTTTCTCCTTGCTGCCAATGACTGCTCACCTGCTGCATCCAAAGAGATGAAGGACCAAAGCTGAGCACATGCTCGGCGTAGGCAATATTGAGCTACATAGACCAATGGCTTAACTCGGAGTAAGGCAGTGTCTTGAGTTCCTAAGCGTTGCAGGAGGAGCGACAGACTACATAAGCTCTCTCTGACCCTCCCATTGTTTCTCAAACTTGGATCTCCAGCTGTTGTTAGACTGCAATGCCCAGCATCCCTAGCTAGCAGGATAAATGGTCAGGAATGACGGGAATTGTAGTCCAACACCAGTTGGGAGACCCGAGTTTGAGAAACGCTGGGCAGTGGTGCACATTGGGCACAGGGCCACAGGGCAAATGGACGGACAGCAGCAATAGCAATGAGAACGAGATGGTTCTACTCAGGGGTAGGAGGCCCCCGTCTTGCCCAAGTGCTCTCCAAAACCTGGCACCAAGACTTCCAAGGGTTCCCAGTACGTTTCCGAGCACAATTCAAAGTGTTGGTCCTGACCTTTAAAGCCCTAAATGGCCTCGGCCCAGTATACCTGAAGGAGTGTCTCCAACCCCATCGTTCTGCCCGGACACTGAGGTCCAGCACCAGTTCCCTCACTGCAGGAAGTGAGGTTACAGGGGACCAGGCAGAGGGCCTTCTCGGTGGTGGCACCCGCTCTGTGGAACACCCTCCCATCCGACGTCAAGGAAATAACTCATCACAGTCATACCTCATGTTACGTTTGCTTCATGTACATTTTTTCAGGTTGCGTCCCGCAGCGACCCGGAAGTATCGGAAAGGGTTACTTCTGGGTTTCGCCGCTCGCGCATGCGCACTAGCACTAAATCACGCTTTGCACATGCACAGATACGGCGCTTCAGGTTGCGGGCTTTTCACATTGCGAATGGGCCTCCGGAATGGATCCCGTTCGCAACCAGAGGTACCACTGTAGTAGAAGACATCTGAAGGCAGCCCTGTTTAGGGATTTTTTAAATGTATGATGTTTTATTGTATTTCAAATATTTTGTTGGAAGCCGCCTAGAGTGGCTGGGGAGACCCAGCCTGATGGGTGGAGTACATTATTATTATTATTATTATTATTATTATTTTGCATTTTTGCACAAGTTACTTGGGAGGAGAACTGTGTTGAAAAATTCCAAGGAGCGTAAATGTTGAATCATAGAATTGTAGAATTGGAAGGGTCCCAAGCATAGCTGTCAACTTTTCCCTTGTCTTGCGAGGAATCCTATTCGGAATAAGGGAATTTCCCTTTAAAAAAGGGAAACGTTGACAGCTATGGTCCCAAGTGTCATCTAGTCCAACTCCCTGCAATGTAGGAATCTCACCTAAAGCATCAGTTCATGTATTGTTTGGGAAACTGCAGATTCAGCAAGTCTGCCTTTAAATGAGAACTGAGTTGGATTTCTCCCTCCATATCCCGTCTCTGGTGGGGTCCTAGCAGAACCAGAAGACAAAATGAAATCTTACATGCACTCTCTCTCTCTCTCTCTCTCTCTCTCTCACACACACACACACACACACACACACTGTGCATTCACACAACAAATGCAAGGCTTGCTGTAAAGCAGATCCCCTGCTTGGGATGCAAAAGAAGGAACAGGATTTAACCCCTCTCCCTTTCCCCCTCCCAGCTGGTCTCTTTGAAAAAAAGTGACACAATATCTGCCTAAACTTGAAACAGGGGCATTTTTTTTCCAATGCTTGCCATTTGAAGGCGGTCATGGCATGCAAATATAAATATCCATTTTTATTTCTATTTTTGCAAAGGGTGACTTAAAGTTTGCCAGGCTCGTCAGGACCTGAGAAGGTGGAACTTGCAAAACTAGGCTGAGAAGTAGCGACTTGCCTGGGGTCACTCAGGGTAGGGATTCAAACTCAGGACCTTGGTTCAAACTCTCTAGCCACCACTCCAGCCCAGAAGCTGCTGCCTCAGGTCTGCATGTGGCAAATGCAGCCTGGTGCACAAAGACACCCCACATTCAGCCTGGAAAGTTCAACCCAGGAAAGGAGAGAGGTTCTTTTTTCAAAAGCACAGTACTGAGAGAATCCAGGGTGTTAGATCTTGCAGAAGAAAGCAGTTTGTCAAAATCTATCCACCCCGAAACAGATGCCTGCTGACAGAGCTCATCAAACCAGCAGCACATATGAGTGACTCTACAAACAGCCTCTCCACTGGCATATCTAGTGAACCCCATCCCCACAGAGTTGACAGATCTTATTGCAGAAGGTGCTCACTCCCAGAGCCTCCTCCCACTCTCTCTTCCCTAAAAGCCTTTGCAAGAGCTCAGCTCCTTTGAGTCTCCTTGAGGCCGTCTCCAGACTTCTTTTTCAATCATGCTTCCATCATGATTTGCTCTCACGATGCTATCGGGCCAGTTATACACGACGGCATTTTCAATACTCTCTCTGTATGTGCTTGCAAACATTCTTGGGAAGTTCTACTGCTTTTGGCCATGATCTGTGCACGCCATGGGGTTTCTGCAAAAACCCTGGAACTTTTTATGTTTGTTTTCAATTTGCGCTTTTAATACACTACTATGCCTTCCAAGATGAGGGACGCAGATGGCACTGTGGGTTAAACCACAGAGCCTAGGGCTTGCCGATCAGAAGGTCAGCGGTTCGAATCCCTGCGACGGGGTGAGCTCCCGTTGCTCAGTCCCAGCTCCTGCCAACCTAGCAGTTCGAAAGCACGTCAAAGTGCAAGTAGATTAATAGGTACCGCTCCGGCAGGAAGGTAAACGGTGTTTCCGTGCGCTGCTCTGGTTCGCCAGAGGCAGCTCAGTCATGCTGGCCACATGACCTGGAAGCTGTCTGCGAACAAACGCCAGCTCCCTCGGCCTATAGAGCGAGATGAGCGCCGCAACCCCAGATTCGTCCGCGACTGGACCTAACGGTCAGGGGTACCTTTACCTTTTTATGCCTTCCAAGTGCCCCTATTTTCCAGCGATAGTCCTGGAATTACAAAAACCATCACAGCTTCTTATTTGATCCTGGAATGTCCCTGTTTTCCCCACCAGCCTCTCTGCTGCCAAACATTGGAGGGAAGATGAGCTGGGGTTTGTACTGAGTAGTGATGACTGGGGGCAGCTGCAAAGGAGCATCCCGCTGCCTCTCTGTGGCTAATTCTGCCAGCCTCCTTCCTTGGGCAGATTATAGAGGCTGCTGGAGTATGGAAGAGGAAGAGAGGATACAGTTGGCTCTGTGTGACGCAGAAGGTCTGAGGGGCAGGCAGAGGGCAGGGCTGCCCTAGATGGGAAGAAAGAGGGAGACCAGAGCAGACTGAAGTGCAAGGAACCTTGATTTCTCTTCTTTTTAAAGTGTTTTGTGCATCCACGTCTACGTGGGGTTACCTTTGAAGGTGACCCGGAAACTACAACTAATCCAGAATGCGGCAGCTAGATTGGTGACTGGGCGCAGCCGCCAAGACCACATAACACCACTCTTGAAAGACCTACATTGGCTCCCAGTACGTTTCTGAGCACCATTCAAAGTGTTGATGTTGACCTTTAAAGCCCTAAACGGCCTCATCCCAGTATACCTGAAGGAGCGTCTCCACCCCCATCGTTCTGCCCAGACACTGAGGTCCAGCTCCAAGGGCCTTCTGGTGGTTCCCTCACTGTGAGAAGCCAAGTTACAGGGAACCAGGCAGAGGGCCTTCTCGGTAGTGGCACCTGCCCTGTGGAACGCCCTCCCACCAGATGTCAAAGAGAAGAACAACTACCAGACTTCTAGAAGACATCTGAAGGCAGCCCTCTTCAGGGAAGCTTTTAATGTTTTACAGACTACTGTATTTTAATACTTTGTTGGAAGCCGCCCAAAGTGGCTGGGGAAACCCAGCCAGATGGGCGGGGTATAAATAAATTATTATTATTATTATTATTATTATTATTATTATTATTATTATGTTTGTGGGGATCCCGTAATGTGGAAACAGGAGAAATGGAGAAGATAGGCTTACTGCCCAATATAAATGCACTGTTAATGTGTTCATCGCTGCATCCTTTCAGCAATAAAAGTGTAGCCTGTTTGGGCCCCTAGTCATTGTCTGCTGAGGAGACTGCATGTTGTGTTTTGCCAGTCAAAAACCGCTTTCCACAAGATTTCTCAAGACAGGTGTGTAAAAGGATTGCAGCCCCAGGTCCATCCTTCTCACTCCCCATAGCAGAGACAGCTTAAAAGCCTTTACTCAGTGGCACCTGGTATCCATTGCCTATGGTTGGGCAGGAGGCAAGGAGACCAACAGTAGGGGGCGCCAGAGAAAGGAGGCAGGAGGATGAGGAGGGCACTTTCCCAAAGTCTCCATGCTCTAGCCTACAGCCCACCTTGAATGGTATCAGGACAGTTATACGTGATCCCGTATGCTGAATGCTGCTTGCAAAAGTTTTTTTGGAGGGGGTGGGGATGGACAAGAGTGTCCCTCCAGATGACATAATGCAATAACATTGGGGATGCATAGCGGAATAACGAATAAAGCAGAATGATGTATAGGATTGCTTCAATGACATGTTGCTGAGCATATTCACGGGGAAAGGCACTATTCTGTGATGATACAGATTGTATATATTCAGGGGGTTGCACCAAATGACCTTTGGGGTCCCTTCCAACTCTACAATTCTACGATCCAGCCCTCATTTGCATCCCTGCCACCCTGGGCTGTGAAAAGAATCAGGGATTAAATTGCCCTGAAGTGCCAAGAGCTCAGTATCCAACTCTCACCTGGCAAGCATGACTAATGGTGGAAGATGGTTAATGCTCAGAGAAGGACCATTGCTCATTGGTACAGCATCTGCCTTGCTCCCAGGACGTTTCCGTGTTCAAAGTGTTGGTGCTGACCTTTAAAGCCCTAAACGGCCTCGGCCCAGTATACCTGAAGGAGCATCTCCACCCCCGCTCCGAGGGCCTTCTGGCAGTTCCCTCCCTGCGAGAAGTGAGGTTACAGGGAAGCAGGCAGAGGGCCTTCTTGGTAGTGGCACCCGCTCTATGGAATGCCCTCCCAACTATCTGACTTTTAGAATTAAAAATATTCCTTCCAGTAGCACCTTAGAGACCAACTAAGTTTGTTATTGGTATGAGCTTCCATGGGCATGCACACTTCTTCAGATACTTCAGATACTTCTTGCATGCACACGAAAGCTCATACCAATAACAAACTTAGTTGGTCTCTAAGGTGTTACTGGAAGGATTTTTTTTATTTTGTTTCGACTACGGCAGACCAACACGGCTACCTACCTGTGACTTTTAGAAGACATCTGAAGGCAGCCCTGTTTAGGGAGGTTTTTGATGTTTGATGCTTTGTCGTGTTTTTAATATTCTGTTGGGAGCCACTCAGAGTGGCTGGGATAACCCAGCCAGATGGGCAGGGTGATAATAATAATAATAATAATAATAATAATAATAATAATAATATTTCTTTATTTATACCCCACCCTCCCCAGCCAAGGCCAGGCTCAGAGCGGCTTACAAGCAATAATAAAAACAAGATGAATGATTACAACTTTAAAACAAAAATAAAATACAACATTAAAATAATGGAACATCAAAATATTAAAATGTAGCCTCATCGCAGGAGGAGAAGGAAAAGAAAAAAGAAAGAGAGGGAAAGAGGGAATCAAATTGGCTCCAAGCCAAAGGCCAGGTGGAACAACTCTGTCTTACAGGCCCTGCGGAAAGAAATCAGATCCTGCAGGGCCCTGGTCTCATGAGGCAGAGCGTTCCACCAGACCGGAGCCAGAGTTGAAAAGGCCCTGGCTTTGGTTGAAGCTAATCTAACTTCCTTAGGACCTGGGACCACTAGGGTGTTGCTATTTATGGACCTTGAGGCTCTCCGTGGGGCATACCGGGAGAGGCAATCCCGTAGGTATGAGGGTCCTAGGCTGTGAAGGGCTTTAAAGGTCAAAACCAGCACCTTAAATCTGACCCTGTACTCCACCGGGAGCCAGTGCAGCTGGAAAAGCACTGGGTGAATATGCTCCCATGGCAGAGACCCCGTGAGGAGCCTCGCTGCAGCATTCTGCACCCGCTGGAGTTTCTGGGACAGCTTCAAGGGCAGCCCCGCGTAGAGCAAATTACAGTAGTCAAGCCCGGAGATGACCGTCGCATGGATCACTATGGCCAGGTCGGGGCGGGAAAGGTAAGAGACCAACTATTATTATTATGATTATTATGTCTCTGGTTCAGTCCCTGGCAGAGAGAAACCCTGAAGAGATGCTGCTGTCATCCACTGTGGACAATAATCCACTGTGGACACGAAGCATTTTGCCATTTTGAAACGGAGCGCCGTCGCGCAAGGGCGGCGTTGAAGAGCCAACGCCCGTCCTCCACAAAAGAATTTAATGCTAGTCGTTTGCCATACTGTGGAAGGAGGCGCACAAGATGGTTCTAGGAAGATTCAGGCAGAGATTATGGCATGTTGCATGTGCTGGAAACCAGAACGTCTGAAGGTGAGCCTTGCCGAACTCCCGGCGGTCCCTTTCCCACGAAATCGTTCTGCCCCGCCCGCCCCAAAAGTAATCTAAAACAGAAGGCGTAAAGGGAGAGAGGAGATGGCGACGATCGTAACAGGTTGATTCTAAGCACATTTACTTACAAATAAGCCCCATTGGTTTTAATGGAATTTGTTAAACGCTATAAAAAGATATGGAGGATTGCTGTCTCGAAGCCAACGCAGAGACGCAATTGGAATAATAAAGATGGCTTTGCCGGTGAGACTGAGGTGCCGCTAGGCTAGCAGGTTGTCTTGTTCCAACAGCAGCCGGCCAGATGGCTCCAGAAGCTTACAAGAAGGGCACTGCCCCGGGGCACCAGAGATGTGCTTCTGTAGCCTGACTGCGGGGCAGTGGAGAGGGGCAGAGGACATGTCTTTCGGGTTTTTGTTTCCAGAACGGAAGTGATGGCCAGTGGAGCAAGCCAATTGGGTGCCAGACGCAGCGCACATGCCCTGTGCCCAAGGACAGGGCCAGACAGGGCAGGAGTCTGCCTACCTCCTCCCACTCAGCCGCCCTACAGCTGAGGGGGAGGCAGCGGGCAGACCATTTGGGGCAGCGTAGAGCCTGCAGGCGCCCAAGCCACCGTGTCACTCCCAGGAGAGACCTGTAGCTCGGGCACTCTGCAGGCCCCACGGTGAGTGCTGCCTGTCATTTTGTCACCCCCCTCAGTGGTGACACCCACGGCGGACCGCACCCCCCTTCCTCTGCCCCTGGTGATGGCCCCACTGCCAGAGCAGCATACATGGATGTGGGGAGCCCCTTTACCCCAATAACAATTATTTATCGCTTTTATAACTCACTTTTTCCTCCTCCAAGGACACCTAAAAACTTTTTTTTTTTTTTAAGAGTAGAGGTAAAGGTAAAGGGACCCCTGACCATTAGGTCCAGTCGTGGCTGACACTGGGGTTGCGGCGCTCATCTTGCTTTATTGACCGAGGAAGCCGGCGTACAGCTTCCGGGTCATGTGGCCAGCATGACTAAGCCGCTTTTGGCAAACCAGAGCAGCGCACAGAAACGCTGTTTACCTTCCCGCCGGAGTGGTACCTATTTATCTACTTGCACTTTGACATGCTTTCGAACTGCTAGGTTGGCAGGAGCAGGGACTGAGCAAAGGGAGCTCAACCCATCGCGGGGATTCGAACTGCCGACCTTCTGATCAGCAAGTCCTAGGCTCTGTGGTTTAACCCACAGCGCCACCCGTGTCCCTTTTGAAGAATAAAACTACCTAAAAGAATCATATACTCGCATTTCAAGGTTATCAGGAAGAGAAAAGTGGTACCTCTGGTTGCGAACAGGATCCGTTCCAGAAGCCCGTTCGCAACATGAGCAGAATGCAACCCGCAGTGGCATTTCTGCGCACGCGCGGGTTGCAATTCACTGCTCCTGCGCATGATGTCATTTTGCGCATCTGCGCAAGCGGCGAAACCCAGAAGTAACCCTTTTCGGTACTTCCTGGTCACCGCGGGATGCAACCTGAAAAGACGGCTGACTGACCGAACCCAAAGGGTGCTCATCAATGGTTCCTCTTCATCCTGGAGAAGAGTGACTAGTGGGGTGCCACAGGGTTCTGTCTTGGGCCCGGTCTTATTCAACATCTTTATCAACGACTTGGATGATGGACTCAAGGGCATCCTGATCAAATTTGCAGATGACACCAAATTGGGAGGGGTGGCTAACACCCCAGAGGACAGGATCACACTTCAAAACGACCTTGACAGATTAGAGAACTGGGCCAAAACAAACAAGATGAATTTTAACAGGGAGAAATGTAAAGTATTGCACTTGGGCAAAAAAAATGAGAGGCACAAATACAAGATGGGGGACACCTGGCTTGAGAGCAGTACATGTGAAAAGGATCTAGGAGTCTTGGTTGACCACAAACTGGACATGAGCCAACAGTGTGACGTGGCAGCTAAAAAAGCCAATGCAATTCTGGGCTGCATCAATAGGAGTATAGCATCTAGATCATGGGAAGTAATAGTGCCACTGTATTCTGCTCTGGTCAGACCTCACCTGGAGTACTGTGTCCAGTTCTGGGCACCACAGTTCAAGAAGGACATTGACAAACTGGAACGTGTCCAGAGGAGGGCAACCAAAATGGTCAAAGGCCTGGAAACGATGCCTTATGAGGAACGGCTAAGAGAGCTGGGCATGTTTAGCCTGGAGAAGAGGAGGTTAAGGGGTGATATGATAGCCATGTTCAAATATATCAAAGGATGTCACATAGAGGAGGGAGAAAGGTTGTTTTCTGCTGCTCCAGAGAAGCGGACACGGAGCAATGGATCCAAACTACAAGAAAGAAGATTCCACCTAAACATTAGGAAGAACTTCCTGACACTAAGAGCTGTTCGACAGTGGAATTTGCTGCCAAGGAGTGTGTTGGAGTCTCCTTCTTTGGAGGTCTTTAAGCAGAGGCTTGACAACCATATGTCAGGAGTGCTCTGATGGTGTTTCCTGCTTGGCAGGGGGTTGGACTCGATGGCCCTTGTGGTCTCTTCCAACTCTATGATTCTATGATTCTACGTATCATGAAGCAAACGTAACATGAGGTAAGACTGTGTCTTCTTTTCAACCATCAAATGTGTGGATAAACAGGAATAGGAACTGGGTAAGGAGATGGACTCATAGAGATGGTCCCTCTGGTGGCCCTTGATTGATTGATTGATTGATTGATTGATTGATTGATTGCATTTATATCGCATCTTTTTCGACAAGCAACTCAAGGCGGCAGATGTGGTTTTCCTGCTCCTCATTTAATTCCTGCAACAACCCTGAGAGGGAGGTCAGGCTCAGAGGCAGGGACTGGCCTAACGTCACCCAGTGAGCTTCGTGGCTGATCAGAGGTGTGAACCCTGGTCCCAACCTCCAGCCAAAGTCCCTAACCAACGTCACTAGGGCCACACTTGTTTCCGGACAACCTCACAAGGGCCACATGGAAGATAAGGCTCTCAATGTCTACTTGTCAGCGCTGCTGGAGGTAGACTTTTTTGAGCCCTAGAGGCCATGCTAACCATTTGCACGTCCCCTTAAAAAAGAGAGAGGCTAACTTCAATTTTCAAAAGCAGATGTCTTTGTATGAATTATTTCAAGTGTGGTGGAATCCTTCAAAGTCTAAAGTATGAGCAGAAATTTATAAGATATAAGCAAAATTAATCTGTATCAAACTGTGCTCCTCAAAGGTCAGTACTGCGCCCCTTTGAGGTCTGCGCCCGAAGCAGCTGCCTAGCTGGCCTAATAATAGCACCGGCCCCGTCCACAACGGGAGGCAAATGCTTCTGAAAACCAGTTGCCAGTTTCCCACAGGAATCTCAGACCCTCCAAGTGGCTTTGTTTTCCAGGGACAGTCCTGGATTCACAGAAGCCACCTTGGTTCCTGATTCGATCCCAGAACGTACCACTTTTCCTTAGGACATCCCTATTTTCATTGGAAAAATGGTAGAGGTTACGGAGTTACACAGCGCTTTTCTTTCTGGGGGGGGGGGGGGTGCAGGGTTACGCATGCCCCTAAACATTTTGTCAATCTTTGAACTCTTCTCCATTTACTGTATTTATTTTCCCCGATTTGAACTACAAAATGGTGATTTTCTTGAGTCAAAATGAGAGTACGCCTAAACATATTTTTTTTAAGCTCTGGAGTTATGTGACCTCTGAGCCAAGGAGACACAACCTTTAGAAAACATCTGTAGGCAGCCTGGTATAGGGAAGTTTTTTAATGTTTAATGTTTTATTATGTTTTTATATATGTTGGAAGCTACTGAGAGTGGCTGGGGGTAAGTTGGTGGGGCATTATTATTATTATTATTATTATTATTATTATTTATTGAATGAAAGGTAAAGGTAAAGGGACCCCTGACCGTTAGGTCCAGTCGTGGCCGACTCTGGGGTTGCGGCGCTCATCTCACTTTACTGGCTGAGGGAGCCGGCGTACAGCTTCCGGGTCATGTGGCCAGCATGACTAAGCCGCTTCTGGCGAACCAGAGCAGAGCACGGAAACACCGTTTACCTTCCCTCCGGAGCGGTACCTATTTATCTACTTGAACTTTGATGTGCTTTCGAACTGCTAGGTTGGCAGGAGCAGGGACCGAGCAACGGGAGCTCACCCCGTCGTGGGGATTTGAACCACCGACCTTCTGATCGGCAAGCCCTAGGCTCTGTGGTTTAGACCACAGCGCCACCCACATGAATAGGACACCCCTATTTTCATAGGAGAAATATTGGCGAGTATGCCAACAGCCCATCTACTCCAGCTTCCTGTTCTCACAGTGGCCAATCAGATGTCTGATCCAGTCTGTTATAGTGGTTAGTTAGAGTGTCAGACTAGGACTTGGGAAGCCATAATTCAAAGCCCCGCTCCATCACGAAAATCACTGGGTGACTTTGGGCTAGGAAAGTCTGCAACATCCCTCTCCCTTCCTGGTGTTTCCAGAAACTTGCACTCAGAGGCATTCTGAAAGTTGGAGGTAGAACGCAGCCATCGCCACTAGCAACCACTGATTCTTTAAACTTGCCTCCCACCTTGCTTTGCAGGGAATCGGCACGGCTTGGCTATGATCCCAGTCACGTCCTCAGCCAAATCAACCACGCCAAATCTCCCCTGAGAGCATCCCTCCCCTGAGTTCTTCAAGGCTGCCATCGCTCCCTACCTCTGATGGGACTTGAGGACTCCTTGGTTGTGGGACTCCAATTGCTCTTTTGATCCTGGCTCCAGCAACACCCCCCCCCCCCGGTCACGTGGGCTCAGAAGAAGGGCACAGCAGTGACAAGATGCTAAAGGGGCCAGGTGCAATCCTGAACATCTCAAGATTATTATTTTACTTCAGGTTCAGTTAGGAAGCGATGGAAAGGGCCCCTCACGGCCAGAGATCCATTAGGAGCAGGTGCCTAAAGCAGGGGTCAGCAAACTTTTCTGGCAGAGGGCCGGTCCACTGTCCATCAGACCTTGTGGGGGGCCGGACTATATTTTTGGGGGGGAAATGAACGAATTCCTATGCCCCACAAATAACCCAGAGATGCATTTTAAATAAAAGCACACATTCTACTCATGTAAAAACACGCCGATTCCCGGACTGTCTGTGGGCTGGATTTAGAAGGCAATTGGGCCGGATCCAGTCCATGAGCCTTAGTTTGCCTACCCATGGTCTAAAGCATTACTGTAAGGCAGTTTATAGCCCCAAATGTCACATCTAGGACCAAACTGGCCATTTTTGACCAAACTAGCCAGTGATAGTAAGGAGTGTCAGGTAAGGACCTAGCAGACCAAGATTTGAATCCCCGCTTGGTCATGAAGCTCACTGTCTGTCAGTCACAGTCTGTCAGTCTAACCTACCTGCTGTGGTTGTTAAATGAGGGTCCGCACAGGTCTGTTGTGTGGATTAAATGAGGAGAGGGAGAACATTGTACACCACCTTAAGGTCCTTAGAGAAAAAGGTGGGATATAAATGTCATGGGATGCGGGTGGCACTGTGGGTTAAACCACAGAGCCTAGGGCTTGCCGATTAGAAGGTCAGCGGTTTGAATCCCCGCGACGGGGTGAGCTCCTGTTGCTCAGTCCCTGCTCCTACTAACCTAGCAGTTTGAAAGCACGTCAAAGTGCAAGTAGATAAATAGGTACCTCTCCAGCGGGAAGGTAAACGGTGTTTCTGTGCCCTGCTCTGGTTCGCCAGAAGCAGCTTAGTCATGCTGGCCACATGACCCGGAAGCTGTACGCCGGCTCCCTCAGCCAATAAAGCGAGATGAGCGCTGCAACCCCAGAATCGGTCATGACTGGACCTAATGGTCAGGGGACCCTTTACCTTTACCTTATAAATGTCATAATAATAGTTAATAATAAGAATGTGCTAACGCATCTCAGTCTCTTTTTTTGCAGATAACATCTATATGATGGACTGAGGATGGGGGCTTAGCCCTATAAACCCACCTTCCTTCCTAAAGCCCCTAGCAGGAGAAAAACATGAGTGCCTGCTATCTTTTCTTCTTTTCTTTAATCAAAAGAATATTTATTTAAGACAGGGGTCAGCAACCTTTTTCAGCCGTGGGCTGGTCCACTGTCCCTCAGACCATGTGGTGGGCCAGACTATATGGGGGGGGGGGGAATGAACGAATTCCTATGCCCCACAAATAACCCAGAGATGCATTTTAAATAAAAGGATACATTCTACTCATGTAAAAACACGCTGATTAACGAACCGTCCACAGGCTGGATTTAGAAGGCGATTGGGCCGCATTTGGCCCTCGAGCCTTAGGTTGCCTACCCCTGATTTAAGAAATACAGTATATCTTGTGTCCACTGGTCTCTAGTTGGCCTCTTGCGACTCTGGTCACTGCCATCATTCCCAGAATGCATTGTTTTGGGACAGGGCTTTTTTCCAGCTAGAACTCCCCAGAACTCAGTTCCGGCACCTCTCAGGACATTTTTTCTGCCTGAGGCAGAGCAGAAAATTGTCCCTCCCTCCCAGGTCAAACTATCCAAGGCCACCCAAGTTATATGGGCACCTGAGGCAGGAAATCCCACAAGCACCCCTCCCGCTCCCTAGCAGTAAAATTACAATATCAAACCAAATTTGCCGCCATTTCACGGCATCCAATATCTGCCGGCTTGAGGCAGCCACCTCATTCTGCCTTATGGAAGTGCCGGCCCTGCCTTTCCCTGATTTGTCATAGCAGGTTGCAAAGAAGGTCTGTTGGATTGATGCCACAGAAATAGCACCCACAAAGACCACAATGAGATCACCCTACTGACACCAGGAGTTCTCGGTTCAGGGGGCAATGGAGCTCTGATTTGGTGGTCCTGGTTCTTGTTTGCAAGGGCAGAGGTGAATGTGCATTGGAGATGTGAATTTAACGCAAAGCAAGAAATGAAAACAACCACCACCCTGAACAGTGAGCAAACCTAATCTCTGCATCAAGGAAAGCTCCTGGTTTATATACAACCGGGCATAATATTTGCATAATGGTTATTATTTTTCTGGTAATCATTGAGGAGGACAAAGCAGGATATGCACACTGCTGCGATGACAAACACTACCAGCTCTGCGTTTTCACCAGAGATGGCCCAGATCAGGGGTCAGCAAACTTTTTCAGCAGGGGCCTGCTCCACTGTCCCTCAGACCTTGTGGGGGGCCGGACTATATTTTGAAAAAATAATAATGAACGAATTCCTATGCCCCACAAATAACCCAGAGATGCATTGTAAATAAAAGGACACGTTGTACTCATGTAAAAACACGCTGATTTCCGGACCGTCCGCGGGCCGGATTTAGCAGGCAATTGGGCCAGATCCGGCCCCTGGGCCTTAGTTTGCCTACCCATGGCCCAGATGCTTGCAAAACTTCCTTGGCCCTTTCAAGGGATAGAAACAACTCCTTTTTCAAAAAGAAACAGCTGCACATTGTGGTGGTGCTTGCCGAACCCAATATAAAATGCCACATTTGTGCGATGTGCTTGTACACTAGTGGAACCCTGCACACAGCGCTGAGCAGAATAAAAACCAGTGCCCCTATTTGGGATTGAAATGCTAAGAAAAAGAAGAAGTCCCTACAGTTACAATCCTATACACACTTACCTGGGAGTAAGCCTTGCTGAACTCAGTGGGACTTACCTCTGAGTAGACATGGATCGGATTGCACCGTGAAGTCCCATTGAGCTCAGTAGGGCTTACTTCCGAGTAGGCGTCGCATGGGATTGCTTCATCAAAGAGGGCTCCAGGTCTGTTCCTCGGATGACCAAGCACAGGGATTTCATCTCTGCTCAAGATCCACTTTTCAGGTCCTCGACCTGATCAAGAATATCCATTGAAAAGGACAGTCTCCCATTTTAGAGAACACTCCAGCTGCTGGCATGTGACATAAGGCACACTACAGATCCCATATATTCCTTTTAAAAAAGAAAGGAAGAAATCAGGGCACAGCAATAGAGCCCCTTTTGCACAGTTGACCTAGGATGGGATTTCTTCTATTTTGCAACAGACAGTTCTCTATTTGAAGGCCTGCCCAGTCCGAGTCTGGTTTCAAGTCAAAGAACGCGGTACGTGGGGATATCAAAGACCTTGAAGTGGCCACTCAACACAGAATTGTAGAACTGGAAGGGACCATGAGGGTCATCTATTCCAACCCCCTGCAACAATGCAGGAATCTTTTTGCTCGAAGTGGGGCCCAAACCCACAACCTTGAGATTAAGAGATTAAGAGTCTTGTGCTGAGTCTTTGGCTTGCCAAATTATTGGGGTATTACAATATATCCAAAACAATGGGAGAAATTGGAAGGATCTCAAAAGAGAAGATAGACAGGGACTGGAAGGTGTTTAAAGGATACTTGCAAAACCATATTGAAAAATCAGAACTCCTATTAGAATAAACAAGTTCCGTTTTAAATACTGAAATACTAAATAAGATGGATAACAATGTGTAACAGAAAAAGAAGCATGAAATCAGGTTAAAGGTGTGTGAAAGAAAGTAATAGAAGTGGAAAGAAATTGCAACTGAGTAGATTGGAAGTCTAACACAAAGGTGGGGTGAGGGGTGGTGGATGGTGATGTGAAAAGGAATTATCTGTGGGATTGAGTGTAGGTATGTTTGAACATTTTTAAGGATTGTATGAAATGTATGTTTGTATGCTTGTATATTTGCAATATGTGTGTATTAATGCTGAATTATTTTAATAATAAAATCTTTTCCAAAAAAATAAAATAAAATAATAACACAAAAAAAAGAGTCTCGTGCTGTACCGACTGGATAGCGGACTGAGCTGGGACACAGGTCACCGGGTCAATGTCTTCGCCACCATGTCAACCTGCATTTATATCTACAGTGGAACCTTGGTTCTCGAACTTAATCCATTCTGGAAATCCGTTCAACTCCCCCAAACCGTTCGAAAACCAAGGCGCGGCTTCTGATTGGCTGCAGGAGCTTCCTGAACTCAGGCGGAAGCGAAATAAAATGTTCAGCTTCCAAAAAACATTCAAAAACCGGAACACTTACTTCCAAGTTTTCGGCATTCGGGAGCCGATTTATTCGTCAACTAAGCTGTTCGAGAACCAAGGTAACACTGTACTTGAGTTGCAGTAACCATTCCCAAAAGTGCGTACACACACACAAATTAGCAAATGCTAATTTTATGCAAATCTGTCCTCTCTTTTGTCCTTTTTTCTGGCCATCCTTACGTGGCCACTGTACGTTGACCTGGATTGAAGATGCTTGAGAATTCTGTTTGCAGAGGTCTGACTCATTTTGACAGTGTTCACAAGGCTATGCTCCCTGCGCAATGTGCCCTATATCTGTCAGACTTAACCCAGCCTAGGGTAATGTGAGTGCTCAGACAACATGATTTATTTTTTTTAAAGCAACAACAACAATCGCATTATGTTAAAAAGGCAACTCCTACAACCCATGTTCGGAAAACAACCGTGCCAGCTTGTTATTAGGTGGGCCTTGGTTTGCTTACATTGCATTATTTGTTCTAAATGGAGGTTTGGGGAGACTTTAAAATAAGGAAGCAAAAAGCAAGGAAAGCACATAGAATTGGGCTTCAATTGCCAGTAGGGACAAGGAATAGTCAGAGATATGGATCCAGGGATCTAGACACACTTACCTGCGTGTAAAGTCCATTGTGTGCAGTGGGACCAACAGTACAATCCTATCCATGTCTTCTCAGACACATGTCCCATTCAGTTCTATGGGACTTCCTTCCAAGTAGGCAATAGGATTGCAGCCAGAGCAAACATGCATAGCACAATGTCGCTGTTAGTTTCTGAACATCTGGCAGACCCGCACACATTTCCAACCTTCAACTAGCAACACGTCTGCTTGTTTAAAACGAAATCACAGGGTGCCAAGTTCTTCCACATTGAACTGAACACATGGACAAAGAAATACCACCAGCTCTGCCTCCAGAATTATCCCTCATCAACCACACTTAGTACATCCTGGAGACCCTCGGGCGTGTGTTGGTGGGACCTGGCTAGGTTAAGGTGCCCCAGATAGATAGATAGATAGATAGACTCCAGAAAACCTAATATGGTGTGAATATTCATGCCCACAGCAGGGGCACAGGTCTGTGCTTGTCAAGACATTTCACACTGAGTGTCAACGAAACAAAAGAGGGAGGGGAAACCAGAATATCCAAGACTTGTGGGAGGTCAGTTGGAGATGCTTTCAATGAATGATGTGAACTATGGAGGCCTCGGGTTGTTTAATGGCGAGATGTGGCAGAGATACACCTGTGGTCTCCCAAGAATGTGCTTCTGGCGAGATAGGTCAGCCGTGGTACTCAGATGACAAATGACTTAGCATGACTTCCTATTAACCGAGCCGCTTTCCCGGCCTTATTAAGAGCACTGAAACTCTCCCCCAGCTGCAGCAAAGGAACGGTTTTGATCTGCGTGGGCATTAATCTCTAGGACCATATCTGGTGGAGGGTTATCTGTTGATGCAGCGAAACTGCTGCTATCTGAACAAAAGCCGGAGTCGAGCGAGGAGTGGGGTGGGGTGGGGAGAAGCGTGGGGTGGGAAATAGCTGTCGTAGTCATATATTTCCCTCTGGCCGGAGCCAGGAACCAGATACCTCTGGCGAGGTGGGTGGCTTGTGTTTATGGCTTCTCATTCCCCAAAGGAAAATCAAAATGGTTATATTGTGGGAGGGTGGGGAGAAAGGCAGAAGGGGGAGAGAAAGAGAAGGAAGGGGGAGGGATTAAAAAAAAAATCACATCATTAAAGGATGGCCAGTCTCATACACACACACACACACACACACACACGGCTTTGCAAAAAGCATGCACCTAGGGATATTTCTTTCTTCCATGCAAGCTAGCACAGCCTGGCTCTGGTTTTTTTGTTTTTTTTATATATTAAAAAAAACATGTGTGGTAATAAGATGGATGTGTGTCACAGCAAACAGCTAAGCTGCCAGACCTGGCTTAGGACAGCGTCAAGAACAAAGGCCTAAAGAGCATTCACTACGTTCGGAAGGAGGGGGGGAGAGAGGAGAAGCAATATGTCGGATGTGTCTTGCGTATGGTCAAACAAGGAGGGAGGCAATGGCCAAACGATTGACTAAGGATATACATGGGGGAAGGCGCGTGAAGCAGGAAGGATGGAACCAGCAGGAAAGGGGCTTGGCCCCCTGCACCCCCAAACTGGGACACCTCCTACAAAGACGCTTATTTTCTCCACTTGGTTTTCAATCTCCTTTCTCCACCCCTCCCTCTCCAAGACCATTGGCGTGGTCTCGAACGTTTTAACACAAACTGGATTTATTCTTCGCCCCACCTGAAAGAAAGACGATGGGAGAGGGGTGAACCTAACGACCTTTTACTTTCTCTTCCCCGCCCCCCCCTTCCTGGTTTTGTTTAGGGGAGACTGAGGTTCGACTTTCTTTTGTCTAGCCCTTCAAAAGTCTAGCCCTTCGTTCTCTCCCGGCACGTAGGCAATGGAAGACGGGACCAAGGTGTTACATAAGGGTGCCCTCTTCACCATGGCTGCTGGTTTGGGGCATAATCCCCCAGGACTGCAATCTTGCACAGACTTACCTGAGAGTAAGCCCTGCTGGAAACAGGCGGGGCTTACTTCCAAGTAGGCATGAATCAGATTGAACCGCAAATAGGTTTTTTTTTGGGGGGGGGAATGTTCCTTGGCCCCTACTCTGCACATGTATGTGTTGCATGGATGTACACACGCACAGAAACACACACACAAAGACAGCTGTCTAAAGGCTGGTTCATCGACAAACAGAGGGAGAAAGAAGGTGGAATGGGTATCTAGTTTGGTTGTAGGTCGCTTTGGTTTGCCCTGGGCAAGGTAATAGTTTAAAGGTCTATCTAGTGCTTATTCTTTCAGAGTCTTGCAAGGACCTTTGGCTGTGAGTGGCGTATGGCCAGGGGGATAATTTAATGTCTTAAGGGATCCATTTGCAACCCACACCTGTCCACCCCCCACTTCCATTCCCACCCCTCCGTCTTCCCAAGGTCATCCTTAGCTACCAACAACTAAAGGTTTTTTACTTACAGGAATGAACATGAATCCTCAAACTCAAAAGGAAGGCTCGTGAAGAGGAGGGAGATACTTTTTTAAAAAAATCAGTGGCTATTTGTCAATATATATCTTTTTTTCTCTCTCTCCCCAGCCCCATCCACTTTGGTGTCATTGTTCACCCTGATTAGCAACCTGGTGTGATGTTCAGTACATGTTGGGATTTCGCAGTAGCTAGCAAGCTTCTCCTGCGTTTTAACAGTTTTGGACTTTTCACCAGTGTGTGAATTTATATGCATACCTCTCTACATTTTCGTCTTGGGCGCTCTGAGGACCAGCCTTTTGCCAACTTGGCACCCTCCAGATGTTTGGGACACCTGGCCGGGGGACGGGGGCAGCTTGGCAAAAGGTTGGCGCACCTCAATTAGAGAGTCATCTCCACCTAGGGTGGGGAAAGATAATATAGGATGTGTATCTAGAGAGAAAGAGAGAGAAAGAGAGAGAGAGTTGGTATTCACAGGTTATAGAATGCTTGAAGGTAGATATGGGAGAAAAGAACATTCATACTCTCTACTCCGCCCCCTCCAACCCAGTATTGGTGGCACAGAGAAAAAGAGATCCATTCACTCAAATGGGGGAGGAGGTGGGGGTGGAGAAGCGGGGGCGGGGTAGGGGGAAATAATCTAAAACAGCAGGAATACAACAATAAATGGGGTGGGGGACAGCAATAGAAAAAGCACACTAGGTTAATATAGGAAAACTAGTTTCTTTATTGAGAGATTGTATATTAGTATTAGTGGAACTGTGTTGTAACAATGTTGTCATGCACACAATACAAAAGGCAACAGGGGCCCACCATGCCGTGGAAGGGCGACAGAACGGAAGCGGCATACAATGAATAAGATGTATCAGCTACTGCACATTACATTTCAGCAGGGTATGTCTCTACGGAGAGAGATTTTACATCAGAAAAAACTAGGTAATGTAAAAAAATACAGACCATGCTTCAAGTTTTAGTACAAGAAAAAAAGTGGAAGAAATACACAACCAAAGGATATCTGAATACAGAAAAAAATTTACCCACAAAATAAGAACAGGAAGTAAAAAATTCAGCACAGCAGAGAGAAATGTTATCCCTGTTGAATGGAAAACCATTTTGCTAAGCAAGCATTCCACTTTCCTCTGTTTTTTGTTTTTTCTTCTCTCTTTCCTCCTTTTCGTTAAGTTTGCATGTTTTGGTTCCCCGCCCCCCTGGGCCGTTCCAAAAGAGAAGGATTGGATCCAAATTGCCACCCAATAGGAGTGTTTGTGCGTGTGTGTGTGTGTTTAAATGGTGCATGTATGGGGGAATGTTTTGTGTTACGTTCAAGAAAGACATGGGACACGTCGGGTTTTGTTAGGGAGTTTTGTGGGTGCTCAGTGGGGTTCAGCTTGCAAAGGGAACAACGGATGGAGGTCAACTGTTGGGAAGGGAGGAATTTGGGTGAGGAGAGAGCGGTGTGCGGGTCTGTGAGAGTGTATCTATGTGTAATTTACGACGTGCTCCCAAAGTAAAGAAGGTGCAGAGCCTTTTTTGCAGATGATTGGGGGGGTTGTGTTTGTTTGTTTGTTTGTTTGTTTGTTTGTTTAATTTGCAAGGGTTTCTTTTTCTTTTGTAAGAAATTCAAAGCCAAAGTCAATTTGCCTGGGAAACCAAGATCGAATACAAGAACAGAGGTTAGGGTGGAGATTTGGGTGGCAAGGGGAGCAAAGAACCCCAATAAATTGTCCTCCACCCAGCTGAAGCAAAATGAATCCACTTAACAGGAATTTACAGTGCAAATGTACTTAGCTAAACAGGATGAAGATACAAAAATGGCGTTATAAAACTAGAGCTATATTGGAAAATGGCCTGTTTCCCCCCCACACCCTTCTAGACTACTACAATGACA
This sequence comes from Podarcis pityusensis, assembly GCF_964106645.2. Taxonomy (NCBI): domain Eukaryota; kingdom Metazoa; phylum Chordata; class Lepidosauria; order Squamata; family Lacertidae; genus Podarcis; species Podarcis pityusensis. Next base: position 8,655,494 of record NC_138036.1, on the reverse strand, counting down.
GCTAAAGAGAAACAGGTTTGAGCATACAGTCTGTCTACCATATTCTTTCTTTCCTTTTTCTTTTCACAGGAAGATTGGTGGTTTAAGACTTCAGCTTTAAGCCTCAGTATCCTCTGTCAGAAAGTCTCAGGTGGTTTTTAGCAGGGGCAAATACCACCTAACCCAGAACCTTAGTTCCTCAGTGGGTGTGTTCGGAAGCCAATGAGACCCAAAGAGAGGTGAAATCTATTGTTCCTGGTGCTTCTCCCCAGAGGGTAAGAACACAAGCAAATTTTCCCCCTTTCTCCCAGATGACACCTGAATTTGAAATTACAGCCTGCTGGCTCTTTATTTATTTTTTAAAGAAACCATAATCGTTGAGGAAGAAGCTCTTGGCTACATCAGTATCATATTTTGCAGAGAAGCATAATTTTTGGGAGTGATCAAACAGTGCCTTCTCTCTCTATCTTTTTTCTTTTGCTTTTAAAATAAATAAATAATCCTTTGCATTTTCAAGTCATGCAAGGATAACTGAGCAGGCAAGGGAGGGAGGTAGCATTCCGGCTTTAAAATATCATCAGCTCCTCCTCCCAGCAGCCGACAACCCCCCCACCTCCCCACCCCGGTTTTGCAGCAACGCCACCACCGAAAGAGGATACTTCAGCTTAAAAGGCCAGTGCAGTACCTCAGATGGATACAGGAAATGGTTAAAGAAGGGGGTGGGGGGTGTCAACATTAGAGCTAAAATGCAGAGGCAGAAAACTACAAGGCAACGGAAGGGGCAGCGGGTTGACCATTCACTGATCTACACGATGAGGAAACAAAATAAATTTGGAAACAAACAAAGAAAGAAAAAGATTTGGATCAATGCAAAAAAAATGTCGTCATCCCATCATCATCATCATCATCACCACCACCAACACCACACCAGAAGAGGCTGCAATTAAAGGAAACAGAAATGCCACCATGTGCGGAAACTAAGCTGTTATGTACATAGACATGTACAGTGGGGGGGCGGGGAGGGAGGGGCAAAGGGGAGGAAAGGCAAAAGCAGCAGAATGAGGGATGTGCGAGGCTGGGGGGGGCGGGCGGATGCTGATGCCTGTTTCGACCCGGTGTCTTGGAAGCCCACTTTTTTTACACCCTCCATCTCCTCACCTGTGTTTTGCAGAGATCAGGATTTGGCCCTGAGAATGATGCAGCCCAAAGAGATTTGGGTGGCAGGTGGGGTCGCTACTGAAACCCATAGGTCTCAGGAGCACAATGGCAGGAGTCTCGCCTTAGGGTCTTAGACTCTTTTTCTTATGGGGGGGTGTTTCTATTAACTGTCCACACCTCACTGATGGATCGCATCTTAGCGGATATGAGCAGAATGCCTTGGCTTACCAGGAAAACGGGCTATATTATTTAGTCGCTTTAATTAAACTGAGAGATTTTGTTGCCGTTGTTCTATCCTAGGGTTTCGATCAGCCATGAGCCACAGAAGGGGAGGAGGCAGGCATGGTGGAAAAAGATTATATAGTTGAGGCAAGAATGGCTCTTAGAGAAAGGGGGTGCGGGGAAGGAATCAGCCATGACATCTAAATGCATCTTCAATTTGATTGAAAGAAAATACATGGAATGGAGGAGGACAAATTGTTCCAAAAAAAAAGGAAGAAAAAGGAAGCAGAGGATTCAAAACCGTTGTCCGTGGCGGCTATATAGGAATGGGAGGGGAAAGGAGAGCTTGTAGGAAATGTGCAATGGCCATATACACATCCCATATTAAATTCAAATCCAGAGATGGAAAATAATTGCTGTTAATTTGGATTTCGGTCTAGGCAACCGGGGTGCATCTCAGATCAAAAGACACACTGCTCTGTGAATGGACAGGGCTGGATATTTCAGGGCTTGGTATTAGAAACTGTTCAAATGTCATAAGAAAAGTGGGGTGTTTGGTGTGTGGGGGGGGGTGCACAGACACCTATGTCAAACCTCACAAAAAAGAGGGGGGCAGGGCTGGGTTGGAGGGTTCCCGCACCCCCTCAAAAAGGATTAAAATCCACTGGATAAGTATATTTGGTGGGGGGGGGGGGGAGAGAAGACAAAAGAGGCTGAACAGAGTTCACCAGAAGGCAGAGCAGGGATGAGACCAGCTGGCCTCGCCATGAGCTCATAATTTGCATTTCGTTTTATAGGGGCTTGGGATCGCATATAAGACAATTACTTAAAAAATAATAAAATAAAAATACACACATACACACACACACACCAAAAAAGCCCCCCAAAATCCTGGATCCTGGATTTATATCCTATGGGCATCAAGTAAAACCCTCCAATTTCCAACCACACCAACCACCATGTAAAGTTCCCTACAATCTGCATATATAGAAAGGGGCAGTTTAGTGCTCCTCGCAGGCATGGATCTATATTTGTCAGGTGGGAAGGGGAGGGAGAAAAAAGGGGAGGGGCTCGCCAGAATATATAAAATGGAGTTAACTGGACATTGGTGGGGGGTAGGTTATACATTATTCTACATAAAAGGCGAGATCGCTCTGAAATACAACCCAAGATCTCTAAAGAATAACGCAAGACTGTTTCTCAAAACAAAACGCTTCGATCCACTTAGAGATTTCCCTCCCTGCCATCTCCGATCCTGGTCCATTTTCCTTCTTACTAATGGGGTATCTCCCCACCTGCGCTCTCTCGCACACAATCCCCTACGTCCCTTCCCAGTTCGTGTCCTCTCTCTCTCTCTCTCTCTCTCTCTCTCTCTCTCTCTCTCCCTCTCCCCCGAATTTCGCCTCTTCTTTCATTCCCTAGCCCCCTCCGGCTCCTCTTTCTTTCCACCGCTTCTCCATCTCTTTCTCTAATCTCCCCCCCCGCGCCCCGATTCCTTACAGACTGCTCCCTTTCCTTGCGCTTCTCGGGTCCCCCGACACCACTAGGAGATGCTGCCCTCCGCCTGCCCCTCATCCATCCCCCTTTCTCAAATGCCCTACACTTGCTCTGCTCTCCACCCCCGGAGCTCCCTCCCCACTTTCACACACTCACACACACACACCTCTTCCCCTTTGCCTCTCTGCCAGTTGTATGTAAGAAGGCAACACGACCAGTGGCTTCCATTACAACCATCACCAAACCATCCAGGTCATTTGGGGGGGAGGGAAGGGGGGGTTGCTCTCTCCTCATCCCTACAGCCGCCCCTCCACCTCCCCCCAAACCCCACCCCCACCAGAAAATGCACAGATAAAGAGATACCTCTGTTTCGTACAGAGCCAAACACTGGAAGAACAAGATAGCCGACGTGTACCAAAACCATCTTGGCCAGCTGCTGTGGTCCCCTGGCGCTGCAACTATCCCTCGGTGGTGATGGTGGTGGTGGCGGCGGCGGCGGTCCTCCTCCTTCTCCTCTTCGGTGGCGATGGTGATGGTTTTGGCAGTGCTGGCGTCTGCTGTTTCTGGAGAGGTTGGTGCTGCTGCTGCTGCTGCTGCTGCCTAGAGTAAGACAGATGGCCCATGGAAATGGTCCCTTCCCAGTGCCCTGTATACATTCAAATGGAGAGCTGAGGCTCGCAGCTGCCTGGCGCACAAAGGGAATCGCAGCCAATGGGAGGGAGGCCTTGCGCGGGTGCCTTTTGCGCCTCTCTCCCCTCCTCCTCCCCGCGCGCGCTTTCTCCCCTCCCCTCTCCTCCCTTTATATGGTCTCCAGCCCTGGCAAGGAGGAGGCCCAATCAGGAGGGGGGTGGGGGTGGGCTGCAGCTTACCCTGGGGTCCCTCCCTCTCTCTCTCTCTCCTTCCCTGTCTCTTTCTCCCTCTTTCCCTCCCTCTCCCCTCCCACCAAAGAAGGAGATCGCGCAGCAATTGGAGGCAGGGCTTTTGCAGGAAGGCTGGGTTTCAAGCGCGCGCGCGCTCGCGCGTACGCGCGCAACCGGAGGATGGAGAAACAGGAAGCTCGAAGGAGGGAGGCGCGGCCGGGGGGGGGGGGGACACGCGCGCCCCCGAGCGCGCCCCGTCCAGGGCACACAAAAGGGGCGAGCGAGGGAGCGATAGCCAGAGCCCCACGTGGGAGCCGGGAGAGGCGCAACAGCGAAGGCTGGCGCTTGGGGAGAAGGCATATGTGCAGGGCGCACGGGGAGAACGTTGCGCGCGCAGGTTACAGATGCGCCGGGCATTTTTATTCTTTTTTTACTTTTTGGCGACGGGACAGCGGTTGTGTCTTTCGCTACGACGCAACAGGCTTTGAAATCTAGGCAGCTTTAAGAAACAAAACAAAACAAAGATCTTGGGAAATTTTCCCTCGGGGAAGATATTTTATCGAAATGTGCCAAGCGGGATACTTTCATTTCTTTGGTAATTATTTTGCCACCTGGTGTTAGTCCTCCTCCACCCCGATTTTTCTCTCTGTCCTTCCTTTTACAGTGGTACCTCGGGTTACATATGCTTTAGGTTACATATGCTTCAGGTTACAGACTCCGCTAACCCAGAAATAGTGCTTCAGGTTAAGAACTTTGCTTCAGGATAAGAACAGAAATCGTGCTCCGGCAGCAGGAGGCCCCATTAGCTAAAGTGGTGCTTCAGGTTAAGAACAGTTTCAGGTTAAGAACAGACATCCGGAACGAATTAAGTACTTAACCCGAGGTACCAATGTATATACCACCTTTCCTCCAAAGGTGCTCAAGGTGGGGTGCGTAGTTCTCTTCCTATTTTATTCTTACAGCAACCCTGTGAGGTAGGTTAGGCTGAGAGACCACCCAGTGGGCTTCATGGCTGAGGCAGGATTTGAACCCTGGTCTCCCAAGGTCCTACTCTGACAACAGGGGTGCCAACTTGAACACAACTGGAGGGGGGAGGTAAGCCCCACCCCACATAACTGATCAAAAGATGTGGTGCATGTATAACATTTGAATGGCAATGCCATTGACTTGGGGAGGGCAGACTAAAGTTACCAGATTTCTTCAATGAATCCAGGGACACTTATATATATATATATATATATATATAGATTGTTGTTATTTTTTTGAAAAGAGAAAAATCACAAAAAAATAAGTAATATCTTCTCTTCTGTGGCCTTCCTCTGGGTCCTGGCCTGCTGTCTTGGAGCGCTAGCCACTGTGGAGGTAGGCTCGGGTCGGGCCTGGGCTCGGCCACATGTCCTTGCCCTCCCGGTGCTCTCCTACCTCTCAGTGGCGGCGGCAGCGTGGCAAGGTCAGGGTTTCTTTCTTTTTTCTACTGCTTTCTTTCTCTCTCTCCTCCTCTCCCTTTCCTTTTGCATTGGCTCTGGGTTTTCCTGGCCCTGGAGTGCCTCTGGGCAGTCAGCCGGATGGCCGGGTGCTTTCGCTCCCATCTCGATTTGGGTTGCGGGGGGAAGGGGTCAGCGGCTCCCCCAGTTGACGCGTCGGGCGTCCCCGATTCCCCTTCGGTAGTGGCAGCAGCAGCGGCAGTCTCAGCAGCCCGGAGCCAGCCTGGTAGCGCAGTTGGTTCTGGCTGGCTTCAGGAGCTGCTCACTGTCGTGGCGCCCGCCATTTTGCCTTGTCCCCATATGATGTGTCTTGTGCCGTTGAACCAATCACACAACATTCATTCCCTATTAATAAATCTACAACACTTAAAATATAAATCCAGGGACATTAAATGAAATCCGGGGATTTTGTCAGGGGACAGATTTGTAAATCTGGGGACTGTCCCTGGGAAACGGGGACGTCTGGTAACCATACCCCAGACCCCTCAAATATTTTAGGGGAGCCAAGGCTCTGAGAGTGGTCATCTGGAAGTTTTATTGAAACTGTGTGTTGTTCCTTTAAAGGGCAATGGTATGGGAGTGACACAGGGAGAGGCCTAAGGGGATCTCTTTTATGTAACTCCTACTGAGTGTTATGAAAAGTGAAAGGCACTGGTGTTTTGTTTTGTTTTGTTTCACTTTGCAGTTTGTAGAAGAGGAGTTTAGTTTGTATCATCTCGGCCGCCTTCCTCTGCACGCTGTTCCAGCTTCTCAATATCCTTCTCAAGACTGGTTTCCTTTACAAATTGCTTGCTATGAAGCATCTCAAAGCAATTTGACGATACAATAAAAGCATATATAAAACAATTGCGCACACATAATTAAAACATCTGCAAATATAAAAGCAGTTTCAAGTTTAGGGCAGATACCTAGTGGGATAAAAACATGCCCTTTGCCGAAGGCATTCCGCGAGAAGAGAGCATGCATTACCAAAAAGGGCACAGATATCCACAATATCTGAATATATTAATTTATATGCATTGATGCCAATTTAGATAGATATAATAACTATAACTCGGTACGTCTGCATTGCCATGCAATCCATCTCACTGCAATGGGGAAGGCAGCAAGATGTCTCTGGTGCTGCAAACTGGATGGGCAACTTTGAGTTTCCCTCCTTCCTTGGGTTCTTTGTCTTTCAACTGGATTTGGACAGCCCTTCAAGAGGAAGACTTCAAATTAAGGACTTCTTCATCAACAGCCCTTCAAATAGAGAAACAGAGTCAGAGCTGATGTGATGGAAGTATTCAAAGTATCCATGGCATGAAGAAAGTGGATCTATATATCTATAGCTGGACCATAAAGAAGGCTGATCGCCGAAGAATTGATGCTTTTGGATTATGGTGCTGTAGGAGACTCTTGAGAGTCCCGTGGACTGCAAGAAGATCAAACCTCTCCATTCTGAAGGAAATCAGCCCTGAGTGCTCACTGGAAGGACAGATCCTGAAGCTGAGGCTCCAATACTTTGGCCACCTCATGCGAAGAGAAGACTCCCTGGAAAAGACCCTGATGTTGGGAAAGATGGAGGGCACAAGGAGAAGGGGACGACGGAGGATGAGATGGTTGGACAGTGTTCTCGAAGCTACCAGAATGAGTTTGACCAAACTGCAGGAGGCAGTGGAAGACAGGAGTTCCTGGCGTGCTCTGGTCCATGGGGTCACGATGAGTCGGACACGACTAAACAACAACATATCTGTATCTATATATATTCCCTTCCTCTCTCATAGCACTAAAACTCGTGGACATGTAGTGAAGCTGAATGTTGGAAAATTCAGGGCAGACAAAAGAAAATACTTTTTCAAACATCATAGTTAATCTGCAAAACTCACTCCCACAGGAGCCAGCGATAGCCAGAGCCAAGGCTCTATGTATCATGCAACAATGACAAATTCTGGGGCAGCATAAACCCACATCCTGAATTCTGCAACTTGCATAAATTGCACTGATTAAGCACCTCTGCGCTGTTCCTTTTCTATTGCACAATTTATTCTAGTTTCGCTAACCATAGTGAGGTTCCAGTAATTTCCCCAGTATCTCAGCCCCTTCTGGAGAAACTGGCATCTTCTGTTCTCCACCACTAAACTAAAGGGGAGAAATCTTTCTCGTTTGCTGGCTTGCTCTATTTTAACTGGCAGCAGTCCTCTGTTCCTGTTGGGTTTTCAACAGACCAAAACTGGCTTTAATCCATGCTTAGTTTATCTGTAGAATACATCTGGACAGACAAATCTGAAAGATTTAAGCAGCATACTAGTCTCCTAAAACCACATTCAGCATGGGTGTCTTAATCTGGATTATGCTCCTCTGCTCGCCACCCTCCCCGCCCTCCATGATCTTCATATTAAAAAGGGGTGGATTTGTAGAATCGTTCTGATTTTACTTTGTCGCGCAGCGCTCAACAGCAAAAATCACAAACTCTGCTTGAGATCTACTGGGCAAATATTGGATTTTTGATGCAGACGCAAAGAACTGGCTCTTGTGACGCATAGCTGCGTAAGCAATCTAGCTTTTCAAAGGACCACTCATTGTGGTTTGTTGTTGTTGTTGTTTAGTCGTTTAGTCGTGTCTGACTCTTCGTGACCCCATGGACCAGAGCATGCCAGGCACTCCTGTCTTCCACTGCCTCCCGCAGTTTGGTCAAACTCATGCTGGTAGCTTCGAGAACACTGTCCAACCATCTCGTCCTCTGTCGTCCCCTTCTCCTTGTGCCCTCCATCTTTCCCAACATCAGGGTCTTTTCCAGGGAGTCTTCTCTTCTCCTGAGGTGGCCAAAGTATTGGAGTCTCAGCTTCAGGATCTGTCCTTCCAGTGAGCACTCAGGGCTGATTTCCTTCAGAATGGATAGGTTTGATCTTCTTGCAGTCCATGGGACTCTCAAGAGTCTCCTCCAGCACCATGTGGTTTGTTACCAGAAACAAAAACAAAAAATGCAGTAAGAAGTAATGGAGGTCTTTGGGATGGCTGGCTCTTCGAGGAAGGGCTGCACCATATGTCTGGGGACATTTATACGGGGTTTAGTGCTCCGAACAACATTTTCTGGCTTCCCACGCAGCATACATTCTCAAAGCGATTTATGAGAATAAGGCTATGCACACACCTTACATTTAAAACACTTGGCCACTCAAAGACTCTTGTAATTTGTTATGGTTGCTGGGAAATTAGTGCTGTGAGGGTTGAACTACAGTTCCCATGTTTCTTTGTGTGTTGGGGGAGCAAATGTGCTTTAAATGTATGGCATGTATGCAGCCCAAAATCCAACAATACAGTAAAAAAAAATACATAAATATATCAAAAACACAAAGTAAAAACATCCAGTCATTGGTGAATTTTCTGAATATTCAGAAAAGCAGTAACCTATTTGCTTGGCACTGAATTTTTGCCAAGCAGACCTCCCTGAGGAGTGCATTCCACGAAAAGGGAGCTACTATAGAAAAGGCCTATTCTGTCATTGCTACACTTTAACTTCCCATAGAGGCGATGCAAAGAAAAGGACTATAATCTGAGGCCCTTGAACTCATAATTTCAAGGCCTGGCCAGGTTCATCTGGGGGAAAGGTTCTTTCAGTCGGATATGCAAAACAGCCAAGGTTTCTTCTTTCGTACAATGTGCTCCTCACAACTGCTTCCACCTACACAACTGCCGCCTATGGAGCTCTGAAATCCCTCCTTTAAGTCTCATGGCTGTGGGTTCGATCCCTATGTTGGGCAAAAGATTCCTGCACTGCAGCGGGTTGGACTAGATGCCCTTTGTGGCCCCTTGCAACTTTACAATTCTATGATTCTAAGATAATAATAATAATAATAATAATAATAATAATAATAATAATAAATAATCTTATTTATACCCCGCCCTCCCCAGCATAGACTGGGCTCAGGGCAGCTAACACCAAATATAAAAACAATTGATTAAAATACAACTTAAAAACAAGATTAAAATACAACATTAATATGCAGCCTCATTTCAGTAGAAACTCAAATCAAAAACTTTTGGGGGCAGAGGACAGTCTCACCGTCCCACCATTGGGCAAGCACCACCTTATTGACATTCTGGCACCAAGCTGAGAAGAAGAGAAGAAGAAGAAGAGTTTGGATTTGATATCCCGCCTTTCACTCCCCTTCAGGAGTCTCAAAGTGGCTAACATTCTCCTTTCCCTTCCTCCCCCACAACAAACACTCTGTGAGGTGAGTGAGGCTGAGAGACTTCAGAGAAGTGTGACTGGCCCAAGGTCACCCAGCAATTGCATGTGGAGGAGCGGAGACGCGAACCCAGTTCCCCAGATTACGAGTCCACCGCTCTTAACCACTACACCACACTGGCTCTCGCCCTGGCCATTCGGTGTTGTTGTTTTTGAATAATAATAAATTTTTCTTAGATTTTACAATTTAATATTCAACACAATTGTCATATTAAAAAAGGAAAGAAAATAAAACACAACACCCATGACTTCCCTCAACTTCCCCTTCTGGTTCTTTGCTACTTCTGCTAAATTTTTGTCTTATTTTCCACCTTTAAGCTAAATGCTCTTATATTCTTACCATTTTTATACCAAATTTTCTTCAAATTATATCTTACATTTAATCAATCTCCATATAGCTATTTCTTCACCTTTACTCTTGTTTCCTTAATTGTGTTTACTCAAACCCTGCTAGTGAGTCCATTTCTTTACTTTTTCCAGTATACACAACATGGAACAATTCCCATTCTTTTTTTAAAGTCTCTGTTGTCTTTGCCTCTGAGTCTTCCCGTAAGTTTCGCACTTACCTGGGCATTCGTGAATGGTTACTTGCTGCTGGAATGAGTAAGAAATGGCAGACACTGCTGGCTCTCAGTTCTTGCTTGTGATTGTTAGCTTTATTATATGTTCATTTCTTTGGTTGTACTTGATGGTTGATGGTTTTAATATTGCTGTTACCTGCCCCTGGGATTTATATGGACGGCGGGATAGAAATTCCAGCAATGAAACAAATATATTCATTACAGGCTCTGCAGGAGCTTGTATTAGCTCATCAGAACAATTTCCACTGGAGTTAAATTCCATGTGATCCATATTCCTCCTGGTATACAGACCTGCTTTTAGAGAACCTTTGAAGTGCACCCAAAGAACTTCTCATCTTCTCGTGGTGTTTCGCACTCCCCACCCTGATCCCACTACAGGGAATGTGCCCTCCGGGATCCGCTGTAGACATAAAAGCTGTTGTTTCCTTTATTGTCCACGTAAACGGAAGGTGGCGTGCGGAGATGTCGAGGTTTATCTGCCATGTTCCATTTTCAGCTCAGACCTTGCCATTCCACCAGCGAGGACAAGGATCCCAAATTTTTCCTTATCTATGATTTACGTTTGGGGGAAGGTGGGGGCGGAAAGGGAAGGTGATTGGCACCTGGAGGTGCAAAATGTTAACCGGGAGAAAAGGTAAAGGACTTCAAGTGTGGAGGAAAATATATGCCAATGCAAAGGTCGCTGCGAGACGACCTGCTTTGTCAGCATCCTTCCTGATCTGTTTGCAGGGAAGTTAGATGACAACGTGCCAAATATGTGTCATCCCACACTTTTCATCACATTTCTGCATCACTTTCCTTACTGCAAGAACATCAACCTTTGGGGGAAGTTGGTTTGTCTTAGGGCTACGATTTTAATGATGGGGTGAGGGATTTGAGCTCCAATGCCCTCATCTGAGTCAAGCACTCTAACTGCTACACCTCCCTGGGGGATAATGGTGTTACTTTATTGCATGTAGGGCTTTCAACAATATACAATGGAACCTCGGGGTCATACATTTCGTTTCTCGAACGCCAAAAACCCGCAAGTAAATGCTTCCGTTTTCTTATGTTTTTCCAGAACCCAACACCATCTCTTTTGTCTTGCTGATATTAAGGAGCAAGTTGTCCCCTAGGCACCATATAGATATTTTTTTGACCTCCCCTCTATACGCTGATTCGTCTCCACCTGTTATTAAACCCATTGTGACAGGGACCAAACCTGAGATCTGCATGCAAATCAGATTCTCTTCCTGCTGCTCTATGGCCATTCTTCTTGCTTTCTTCCTGCCCCTCTCCAGTATTCCTGCTCCTGAACTTAGACTTCCCAGCTGATCCACATTGCTGCCACACAACTTCTGTGCTCCAGACACGGTCCTTGCATTTGCCTGCCCTGTCATCCTGCACAGCTGCCTTTGACACATTTGGACACTTGCTTCATCTTAGATGCCTGATGACACATGCTGGCTCGATCCGAGTTTGGGTGCCCTTCCTCCTTCGCAGCCAACTGCTCCCAAGCCACTTCAGATACCTGGCTTGCTGCAGTATCAGTTGTCTTGGGTTTCTCACAGGACATCAGTTCTCAGACTTCCTCTAAGGGGTTCTCCCCCCCCCCCCCGCCTTCCAGTTTTCATCTGTGCACAATCTCCAACCGCAATCCGATCCGTCGATGTGGCTTTAAATTTCATTCAGATGCCAAAGGCACAGATTTCAGTTAAAATTAGCCTCCCGGTCGTTCCTCCCACAGCCGCTGCCCAGTCTGCAAACTGAGTTGCGTCGAGGCCAGAGGGCAGCATCAGAAGGTCGGCTAGAAGACTGGTCTCGTTCGGAAGCTATCAGGATTCAAGGACAGGAACTAAGCCACAGACCTCTAATAACTGAAGGACACTCTTTTCAGAGGTCACTTCCAGACAACCTGTTTATGGGGCATTTATCCTGATTTTTTTTCTGCAAACCTGACACTGTGCTTGTGCATGGTGTTAGATTGTTGTTGTTTAGTCGTTTAGTCGTGTCTGACTCTTCGTGACCCCATGGACCAGAGCACACCAGACATTCCTGTCTTCCACTGCCTCCCGCAGTTTGGTCAAACTCATGCTGGAAGCTTCGAGTTAGATTACTGTATTTTTTGCACCATAACACTCACTTTTTTCCTCCTAAAAAGTAAGGGGAAATGTCTGTGCGTGTTATGGAGGGAATGCCTACGGGTGGCATGCCTACGGATTTTCCTCCTCTAAAAACTACGTGCGTGTTATGGTCGAGTGCGTGTTATAGAGCGAAAAATACGGTAGTGGTTCTCAAACTTTTTTCTCTCTCAGAATAAAAAAATTCTCAAACCAATTTTTTTATTGATAAGAAATACACTGGAAAACAAAAGGAACCGCTCCTAGCTGGGCTTGATTTATAACACAGAACACAACTACTTTATACAGTGGTACCTTGGTTCTCGAATGGCTTAGTTGTTGAACAAATCGGCTCCTGAACACCGCAAACCCAGAAGTGAGTGTTCTGGTTTGCAAACATTTTTCGGAAGCCGAACATCCGAAGCCACTTATGAGGGTTCCAGTTGAGTGCAGGAAGCTGCTGCAGCCAATCGGAAGCCTCACCTTGGTTTTCGAACAGTTTCAGGAGTCGAACGGACTGCTGGAATGGATTAAGTTGGAGAACCAAGGTACCACTGTAATATGGTCATGGAACATCCACAAAGTATACAACAATGTAGCTACATAAGAACATGCATCACTCCCAAAATATAATTATAAATGGTATAATTATTTATACAAATGCAAACTCAGTGAGAGGTGTGAGCTTGCTTTGGCCAGGTGATCTCATTTATATTTGAGACATACAGTGGTACCTCGGGTTAAGAACTTAATTCGTTCTGGAGGTCCGTTCTTAACCTGAAACTGTTCTTAACCTGACGTACCACTTTAGCTAATGGGGCCTCCCGCTGCTGCCACACCACTGCCGTGCGATTTCTGTTCTCATCCTGAAGCCAAGTTCTTAACCCGAGGTACTATTTCTGGGTTAACAGAGTCTGTAACCTGAAGCGTCGTAACCCGAAGCATCTGTAACCCAAGGTACCACTGTACTCTCATCTCATCAACACGAAGAAGCCTTTATTTTTTCTGATCTTCATACTGTACTATATTACATTACACAGAAATGTTTAAATGTTTCTTTGATTGTCCTTGAACCTTCCTGCCTTCCTCGCCATCTTCTCCTGCGGCACCACTGTGGCAAACCACACCCTTTGATAACCACTGGGTTAGATTATATCAGCTATTGATCACTCATTCTGATTTGTTTGTAGGGTGACTCTTCAATAGGCCCTTTGAGACCAGCGGTTTTCTGGGGGGAGGGTATATTCTGCAACGTGTCATTGACACAATAATAGTGCAGGGATTGTGAATTTTCCTTACAATCAAAAGTTCAGTTTTGTGGGCAGGCAGAAGCTGGCTTATTGTGAAAGAGTGCTAAAACAATTTTAACCAAGCAACTTTAATTTGGCAATTTGCAAGTGAATAGTATCCCCAAATAGCGACAATCTAGAAATGCCCAGAGTTTGAAATGGAAAACAGAGAGGAGAAGGGGCGCTTCCAGAAGGGGACATTGTAAATCATAAATGGGCCATTCAGACCCTGTGTGTGTGTGTGTGTGTGTGTGTGTGAGAGAGAGAGAGAGAGAGAGAGAGAGAGAGAGAGTAGGCTCATCATTGCCTTCCACATCTTTCCATTTCATCCAGTCATGATCGGAAGGTCAGAGGTTCAAATCTCCATGATGGAGTGAGCTCCCATTGCTCTGTCCCAGCTTCTGTCAACCTAGTAGTTCAAAAGCATACCAGTGCAAGTAGATAAATAGGTACCATTGTGGCGGGAAGGTATACAGCGTTTCTGTACGCTCTAGTTTCCATCACAGAGTCCCATCACACCAGAAGCGGTTTAGTCCTGCTGTCCACATGACCCGGAAAGCTGTCTGTGGACAAACGCCGGACAAAAGCAAGATGAACACCGCACCCTATAGTTGCCTTTGACTGGACTTAACTGTCCAGGGGTCCTTTACCTTTTTTTTTTTTACTAGTCATGATATTTGTGCTGGTCCCGGGGGTAAGGTACCTTGGGTGTAGCAGAGTCCACACGAAGAGGGGCAAGGTCCGAGGCAGAGAGCCGGGCGGGGAACAGGAACGCTGGAACAGGAGGCTGTGCAGGGAACAGGAACACCGGATGGTCGGGAACAGGAGGCCGAGCAGGGAACAGGAGTACCGGATAGTCAGGAACAGGAAGCCGAGCAGGGAACAGGAGTACCGGATAGTCAGGAACAGGAGGCCGAGCAGGGATCAGGAACACAGGAAGGTCCGAAGCCAACAACGACGTTGCTCCCGCAACCTGGGGCCGGGCTGACTGGGCTTTTATCCTCTTCTAAGGCCAGGGGCGGTCCCGGTCCCCAGGAGCCCCGCCTCCTCTGGCCTTAAGGCGAGCACTCCTCCTGGGGGCAACCAGTTCCCTTCGCCTCTCTGCCCTAAGCCTCTGCAGATCAGGAGAGGCCGAAGGGTTACTGGGCCCTGGAGGAGGCTCACCTGTGGCCACTGAGTCGTCAAGCCCCTCTGGGACCAGAAGGGCTTCACCTGGGGCCAGCTCCTGATGCACTGCCACAGGTGCAGGCTCTTCAGCATCTAGGCCTTGCCCCAGTTCAGCTGGCCCTGGAGGCGGGGACTCCTGTGCAGGCTGGGATTCCTCTGTTTCATCCTCCGAATCGGAATCCCAGGCCATCACACCATCCCCCCTCCCAGGCCCCCCCCTCAACCGAGGGTCCGGACCCGGCTTGCCGGGGTACGTCGCGTGGAACTCTCGGAGGCAGGCAGGTGCGTGGACATTGGCCGCTGGTTCCCAGGAACGGTCCTCCGGTCCGTACCCCTTCCAGTCAATGAGATACTGCAGCTTTCCCCTGCGGTATCGGGAGTCCAGGATGCGTTCCACCTCGTACTCAGGCTCTCCCCGAACCAACACTGGCTGCGGTCGGGGACGGTTCGGGTGGAACTCGTCGGGTGGGGCCACCGGACTCAAAAGGGACCTGTGGAAGACCGGGTGAACCTTCAGGGTTGCGGGTAACCGGAGACGGAATGCCACAGGAGAGATTTGGTCTACGATAGGGAACGGGCCGGTGAAGCGGACGTCCAACTTCCGCGAAGGTCGAGAGGGGTGGAGGTGGCGAGTGGAGAGCCAAACCAGGTCACCGACGCGAAGTTCCGGCCCCACCTGGCGGTGGCGGTCGGCCTGGGCTTTGTACGCTTCCTTGGCCTGGTGCAGTTGCTCCACCAAAAGCTGTTGCTGGGACTGGAGCTCTTGAAGCCACTCCGTCACCGCCGGGACCGCGGATGCCGGCAGCACCTCTGGAAACAGCCGTGGATGATAACCATAACTGGCCTGGAACGGGGTCTGCTGGGTGGACGCATTCACCGCGTTGTTATAGGCGAACTCCGCCAATGCCAGGTGGTCGACCCAGTCATCCTGCTGGTAGCTGCAGTAACACCGGAGGTACTGCTCCAGCACCGCGTTCGCCCGTTCCGTCTGGCCATCGGTCTGTGGGTGGTAGGCTGACGAGAGGCAGACCTCTGTCCCGAGGGTCTGGTGTAATGCTCGCCAGAACCGGGATGTGAACTGAACGCCCCGGTCGGACACCACGCGCTCAGGTAGTCCATGCAGGCGGAAGACATGCTGAAGGTACAGCTGAGCAGTTTCCTTGGCTGTGGGTACAGATGGACAGGGAGTGCAGTGCACCATCTTGGTGAAATGGTCGGAGAAAACCAGAAGGCAGGTACAGCCACGAGACGAGGGTAAGTCCACTACAAAGTCCAACGAAACTGTGTGCCAAGGGCGCGGTGGAACTGGCAATGGCTGAAGTAGGCCGGGGGGTCGCCCGGTAGGTCCCTTGGCGCGCCGGCAGACATCACAACCAGCAACGTAGCGAGCCACGTCAGCCTTCAGGCGGGGCCACCAAAACTCACGACTGACCAGATGGGTGGTCCGATACCGTCCAAAGTGCCCTGCTGCTGGGGCATCATGGGCCATCCGGAGAACCTCCAGCCGCAGTGGCCCTGGCGGGATGTACAGACGACCGTGGTGCAGCAGGAGGCCCTGATGCAGGACCAGCCCCGGATACTGTGGGCTGGACCCTTCAGCCAGCTCCCGGAGTCGTTCCTGGGCCCAAGCGTCGACCCGCTGCTGTTCCCGCACCCGAACCTGCAGTGGCTGCGCCTCCTGGGTGGCCAGGAATGCAGCCGGAGGTAGGATCGTGGTGGGTTCTGCTTGCTGTACCGTGTCTGTGTTGTCTTCAGGTTTCCGGGACAGGGCATCCGCCTTCTGATTCTGAGAGCTAGGGATGTAGCGGATCCGGAACTGGAACCGGGAAAAGAACAACGCCCACCGGATCTGTCTTTGGTTCAGCTTGCGGGTGGTCTGGAGGTACTCCAGGTTCCGGTGGTCGGTTCTCACCTCCACCGGATGTCGTGCCCCCTCAAGATGGTGGCGCCAGACCTCAAAGGCTACCTTGATGGCCAGTAGTTCCCGCTCCCACACAGTATAGTTACGCTCCGCTGGTAGGAGCTGGCGAGAATAGAAGGCACAGGGTAAGAGTGGCGCTTCAGGACCAATCTGTTGAGACAAGACGGCACCGAGAGCCGTACTGGAAGCGTCGGTCTCCACCACAAAGGGTCGAGAGGGGTCAGGATGTTGTAAGATTGGTGCCCTCTGGAAACAGGCCTTCAACCCCTGAAACGCCTCCTCTGCCTCCTTGTCCCAGGAAAACGGCGTCTTTGGGCGCAGTAGCCGGGTCAACGGGGTGGTGCGATGAGCATAATCAGCGATGAAGGTCCGGTAGTAATTGGCGAACCCCAGGAAACGCTGCAGGTCCTTGCGGTTCCGGGGTGCCGCCCATTCTTGAACCGCTGTCACCTTCCCCGGGTCCATTTGCACCCCATCTGGAGAGAGCCGGTGACCAAGGAAGTCCACAGTCCGCTGATGGAACTTGCACTTGCTGAGCTTTGCGTACAAACGGTGCTCACGCAAGCGCTGCAGCACGGTCCGGACATGTCCCTCATGGCAAGCCGGGTCACGGGAGTAAATCAGTATGTCATCCAAATACACCACCACGTACTTGTCTAACAAGTCCTGAAACACGTGGTTGATGTAGCGTTGGAACACAGCAGGCGCGTTGCACAAACCGAAAGGCATAACCAAATATTCGAACTGCCCGTACCGGGTCCCAAACGCTGTCTTCCACTCATCCCCGGCTCGGATCCGAATCAAGTTGTAGGCCCCCCGGAGGTCCAGCTTGGTGAACACCTGTGCCCCTTGCACCCGCTCCAGCAGCTCCGAGATAAGGGGCAAGGGGTATCGGTCTGGGACGGTAATTTTGTTCAGGGCTCGGTAATCATGGCAAGGGCGGAGTTCCCCACATTTCTTCTTAACGAAAAGCACTGGTGCCGCGGTAGGCGAGGTGGAAGGCCTAATGAACCCACGCTCCAGGTTCTTGCGCAAGAAGTCCTGCAAAGCCTCGCGCTCTGGCTCTGTTAGGGAATATAAGCGACTCACTGGTAAAGGCGCTCCGGGTTGGAGGTCTATGCCGCAGTCAAAAGGCCGATGCGGCGGCAGCTGGTCTGCCCCCCGTTCCTCGAACACGTCCTGGTAGTCCTGGTACACGGCTGGGAGCGTGGGTGCTGCCTCCTCTGAGGGCGCGGCCGCCAGCGTTCCGGATTGAGCATGGGAACATGGGTCTGGGAAGTGCACGGTCCGTTTGACCCAGTCAATCTGAACGTTGTGGGCTTCCAGCCAGTCCATCCCGAGCACCAGGGGGAAGCGGGGCATAGAGGCAATGTCCAAAGTTCGCAACTCCCGGTGCTGCTGGAGACACAGGACCAGGGGCTGGGTCTCCTGAGTAACGGCACCTGAACGCAGAAGTCGTCCGTCAATCGCTTCCACCTGGACCGGTACTGGCTTGTTCCGAAGTGGCACCTGATGATGGGCGGCAAAAGCAGCGTCCATATAGGAGCGGGTTGCCCCTGAATCTACCAAAGCATGGGTGAGGATCCAGGGCCCACCTGGAGGGTATAAACGTACCGAAACCATAAGATGTTGCAAGTCCATTGGTGCGGGCCCATTCTGTACGGTTTGGGACCCCCGGTAGCTAGGGCCATCAGCTACTGGGGTTGGCGGTTTCCCTGCAGCTGGCGTTTCTCAGGGCAGGACAGAGCGAAGTGTCCACTTCCGCCACAGTAAAGACAGAGATTTCCCTCCCGACGCCGCGCCTTCTCTGCGGGGGAAAGGCGTGGCCGCACTGCCCCGAGCTGCATAGGCTCCTCCGTTAAATCAGTTGTGACCGTGGGGCTGCCGGAAAAAGCTGGTGCCGTGAACTGGAAGTGTCGGCGACCCCGGGCCTGACGACGATCCTCCAACCGGTCGTCTATTTGTAGACTCCGTTGAATGAGAGTGTCCAGCGTGGTGGGGCGTTCCATTGTGGCCAACTGGTCCAGTACCTCGTCCGAAAGCCCTTCGAGATACTGGTCCCGCAGTGCCGAGTCATTCCAGGTCAAGTCCTGTGCCAACAGCCGAAACTCCGTGGTATATGTGGCCACCGTGGACTTGCCCTGTTTCAAACGCCGAATCGCCCGGTTGGCTTGACTCTCTTTCTGGGGGTTGCCGAACGCGGCCTCCAAACGATTGCAAAACCCCGTATAGTCTGCCAGCAAGGGGGAGTCTTGCCTGAGTAGCGGCAACGCCCACTTGGCCGCCTGGTCCTTTAACAAACTAATCAAAAAGTGCACCTTGGTGCGGTCGTCAGGAAAGTTCCGGGCTCGCCCCTGAATATACAGCTTGGCCTGGGCCAGGAACATGGGAAAGCTGGCCGGGGCTCCATCAAATTTCTCAGGCAAAGCCACTGGGTACTTGCCAGGAGCCGGGGCGTCGGCCCCAGGAGCCGGTAGGGCTTCCAAGCGTTGCTGAAGTGCCACAACCGCGTCGCTGAGCTGCTGCACGGTGTGAGTCAAGGCCTGGTTCTCCTGGGCCAAAGCCACCAGTGCAGCCGCCTGTTCAGCCATGGCCTCTGGCTCTTCCCGAACGCACCCCTACGAAGGGGAAGTGCGGGTGTGGCGGGAGCAAACTGTGCTGGTCCCGGGGGTAAGGTACCTTGGGTGTAGCAGAGTCCACACGAAGAGGGGCAAGGTCCGAGGCAGAGAGCCGGGCGGGGAACAGGAACGCTGGAACAGGAGGCTGTGCAGGGAACAGGAACACCGGATGGTCGGGAACAGGAGGCCGAGCAGGGAACAGGAGTACCGGATAGTCAGGAACAGGAAGCCGAGCAGGGAACAGGAGTACCGGATAGTCAGGAACAGGAGGCCGAGCAGGGATCAGGAACACAGGAAGGTCCGAAGCCAACAACGACGTTGCTCCCGCAACCTGGGGCCGGGCTGACTGGGCTTTTATCCTCTTCTAAGGCCAGGGGCGGTCCCGGTCCCCAGGAGCCCCGCCTCCTCTGGCCTTAAGGCGAGCACTCCTCCTGGGGGCAACCAGTTCCCTTCGCCTCTCTGCCCTAAGCCTCTGCAGATCAGGAGAGGCCGAAGGGTTACTGGGCCCTGGAGGAGGCTCACCTGTGGCCACTGAGTCGTCAAGCCCCTCTGGGACCAGAAGGGCTTCACCTGGGGCCAGCTCCTGATGCACTGCCACAGGTGCAGGCTCTTCAGCATCTAGGCCTTGCCCCAGTTCAGCCGGCCCTGGAGGCGGGGACTCCTGTGCAGGCTGGGATTCCTCTGTTTCATCCTCCGAATCGGAATCCCAGGCCATCACAATATTGCTTCCTATTCCATCATGCAGTCCACACCAGTGGGCAGAGCTTGATAGAAGTTTATTTATTTATTCCCCCCCCAAAAAAATATTGGTTTTCTCTTATAATACACAAACATAAACACAGGGGGAAAAACATTACATTTAACACAACATAAAAACTTAACAACAATAAAAACGCAAAGGATAAAAGAAGATTTTTCTTATTATTATTCCCTGGTATATTTACATTGCTAGAAGACTTCCTCGACACCTTCTAATCTGAATTTCATCATAACACCTATTTAGCAGTTCCCAATTTCATATTTGTAACACCAATATCCTCTTTCATTACAAACCTCTTATCCTTACTTCCAACTGTAATCCATAATAATCATTATTATTGATCTTTTTCTATCCCTTATCTGTTACTTCTAGGAGTTTCTTAATTTATCTTATATTACAATATCTCACTAAATATTCTTTAAATTTCTTCCAATCTTCTTGTGTTTCCTCCTCTTTCTGGTCATGGATTCTTCCAGTCAGGTCAGCCATCTCCAAAAAGTCTTCTATTTCTTTATTTATTTCATAAAATTAGTGTGCTGCTTGATTGTAGAAAAAAAAGGCATTGGGGCGTATTTTTCTGTCTCCTCAATTACTTCCTTCCTAGCCTTCTATTTATTTATTTTTTAATTTCCTGGCATGCAAGTATTTTTGCACCTGTGCACATAAAAAAAATAATAAACGAAATAAAATAAGCAAAAAACGTCTTGGTCCTGTGTAGTTTGGCCCTAGCTCTTGCCGGATTCCATCCCATTTTCCCCATGGCAATAAAACATTGTGGCCTTTGTCCCAGGAAAATGCCATATTCCCTTTGAAAGGGCTTCTGTCTCGCAGAAGGGGAGCCCCACAAGGACTGGGCACCATCTGTGGATTAAATGAGCGATAAAACGGACACCTGACAAGCCCATTGGCTTCAGAGACTTGGATTGCTCCCTTTAACTCTGCAACACCAAAGCCACAGTTCCCCCATTTTGTCTTATGGCTCTTTTCCTGTGACCCATTCTCCCCATGGCTGTGGAGGGGAAGCTTGGGAAGCAAAATCGCTAGATCAGCTAGGGGAGCAAACTGAAATACAGGCATCCTTCAACATTCACGCTTCTCCAAATTTTGCAATTTTATCAGGGTAAAATGTGCATTGAGATGCATGTGGCAGTGAAAACATACAAAAATGAAGAAATCGAAAGCAAAATACTTTTTTATATATGTAATGGGTTTAGGGGTTGCTCGTGCGTAAGTTGCTGCCACTCCTGGCTAGGTTACCTGGTTGAACCCTTTCTGACTGGACAGCCTCTAGCTTCGTGGCTGTCTCAGTCGCTGGCAGAATCCGTCAGTGGGCGTTTCTTGAACTTCTTCCAGCAAAGAAGTTCTTTGACGCCAAGTCTCCTCCTAGTCTCCCTGCGCGGACGTCTTCTGCGCAGGGAGGGTGTGGGCAGCGGAGTACCCGTACTCTCTCCGCTGGTCTCCGGCGAGGAGTCTTGGAGCCTCCTCTCTGATTCCCCCATGTGCCCCCCTTCTCTACTGGTGTTACACTGATTTCCTTCCCCAGCAGATGGGCTGCATCTCTCCCTACTGGGACCCTCTCTGGCATCCCTCTGGAGCTTTCCCTCCGCCTCTAACTCCGATGGCAGTTGCCTGACAATATATATAATTTTTTAATTACATTTTCTGTTTTACAATTTAGAATACTCATTTAAGCATCCTTAAAATATCAATGACTTCCCTTCTTCTCTATTTTGGATATCTATTTTGGATATCATCAATCCCTGCATATTTTACAAAAGCTAAACCATTCAGTATTCCATTATTACATCCATCAAAACTTATTTACACCGTTGAATTTATCATAATGCCGCCAACGTTTTCAAGTGTACACAATTGCCCCCCATATATTCAATGAACGTTTCCCAGTCTTCTCTAAACGTATGTTCTTCCTGTTCTTGTATTCTATATATGTTATTCTGTACAGTGGTACCTCAGGTTAAGTACTTAATTCATTCCGGAGGTCCGTACTTAACCTGAAACTGTTCTTAACCTGAAGCACCACTTTAGCTAATGGGGCCTCCCGCTGCTGCCGCGCCACCAGAGCACGATTTCTGTTCTCATCCTGAAGCAAAGTTCTTAACCTGAAGCACTATTTCTGGGTTAGCGGAGTCTGTAACCTGAAGCATATGTAACCTGAAGTGTACGTAACCCAAGGTACCACTGTATTCTATATAGGCTGCTGTAGTGGCAAAAATCCAAAGCAAAATACTGATGTAAGGACTTCAAAATAAAATAAAAACATGTCACAGACCTTCTGCGGAATATGAAAAACCAAACTTAGGATTTTTGAGGGGGAAAAGAAACAGAGAGTACCAGAAACTGAAAGATTCAACCATTCATGCTCTCAGCCTTTGTTTATCCTCTCTGGTCTTCCACATCATTTGAGTGTAAGTCCATTTCCTCTTTGATGTGCTGCTATCTATCCTACCTGGTCTTCTTCTCTTTTCTTCTGAGACCTGCTTCTTCCCTCTTCTTCTTTCATCTTCTCTTCTGACTATCACCTCGGGTGGCCCACTGGCCCACTGGCTGATCTTACCTTTGGCTCCTCTCTTTCCTGTGGGAGATTCCACCAAGAAGTTTAATGTGGACTGTCTGCGCAATCTAGTTTCGTCCCGCACTAACGCAACGGCTCTCACAATCAGATCTTTTTTTTGAAAAAAATTATTTTTATTAAGTTTCCATTTACCAAATTAAACATATCAAACCAATTAATCCAAATTATAACAATACACATCATATAATCCAATTATTTCCCAATTGTAAATTTTTTGTGGGGGGTACCCATGCTTCTTGATCGGCAGGAGTCCAATCCTCAAATATTTCTGCTGCTTTCATATTTACAATAATATTTTCAGTCCCTCTTCTCAGTCCTTGTCGTTACTCATTTTCCTTTTCATTCCCCTCTGAGTTATCTCCGCAAGTGGGTTAAAAAAACAATTATTTATATTTCTGTGTGGATTCTGTATTGCTCTCTCGTGAATCACTCTCATCCAATAGTCCAGGCGTTTCCACTCGAGCAGGGCTCACAATCAGATCTTTCACAGAAATGGTAAATCTGGACTAACTGGGGGGAGACAGTATGTGGCAGCATTGAGATGGCTCCCCATCTCTGATCTGTAGCCTCATCTACAGCACCTTTCCTCAACTGATGAGGCTGGACTACAACTCCCATCATTCTGTGTCCACCAGGGGCTGATGGGAGTTGGGAGCCCAGCAACTTGGGTTGGGTGCCTCCTCCTCTGCCTTATGTGGATAGTTTTGGAAGGGTCAGGGAGTGCAAACAGCTTACACTGTAGACCGATGTGTCTACATGAGAAAGGGGGTGTGCTGGGCCCGGGGGTAAGCCAAGAACCGCGGTCCAGGTCTGGTCCAGAATCCGTAGATTCCACTAGGAGTCAGTCCAACAGGGTCAAGGCAGGACACAAGGCAGGAAACCAGGCAAGGACAGGTACAGGATCTCAGACAGGATGTGATAGGAATTTTATGGTCTTAGATATATGGTAATGTTCATAAGTGTACCAACCAAGCACGTACATAGATCAGCACAGGAAGACCGACCTGGAACCATTTTGATTCCTAAACTGAGCAAATGTTTTCTCTGCAAAGTCAAAGTGGGAAACCTCCCATTGTCTCTTTCCTCACAAATCCTGTCTTAAGGGCACATTTAAGATACGAATAGGGTGTGAGCCTATGACCTGACCCAGGAACTAAGTACCGTATTTTTCGCACCATAGGGCACACCGGACCATAGGGCGCACCCAGTTTTTAGGGGGGGAAATCAAGAAAAAAAATATTTCCCCCCCAGCCCCAAAGAGCAGCGTACAGGCTGCGCACAACCTCTCCCTGCGGGAGGGGTTGAGCGGGGCTATGGCACAAGCCAAGGCAGCGAGCAGGATGGATCCCGCTCACTGTTTTGGCTTCCTCTTTAGCCCAGCGCAACCTCTCCTTGCCAGGAGATGCTGCGCAGGGCTAAAGAATCCATAGCCCCGTGCAGCCTCTCCTTGCCGGAGGGGTTGCGTGCAGCTATGGCACAAGCCAAGGCAGCGAGCAGGATGGATCCCGCTCACTGTTTTGGCTTCCTCTTTAGCCCCGTGCAGCCTCTCCCTCCCGGGAGAGGCTGAGTGGGGCTAAAGAATCCATAGCCCCGTGCAGCCTCTCCTTGCTGGAGGGGTTGCACGCAGCTATGGAGGAAGCCAAGGCAGCGAGTGGGATGGATCCCGCTCACTGTTTTGGCTTCCCCTTTAGCCCCGTGCAGCCTCTCCTTGCCGGGAGACGCTGCGCAGGGCTTTCCTGGCTTTCCTGGGAGGTGGGGGGGGGGATTCCCTCACCTCTCCCAAAAGCCCGCAGAAGCCGCGCAACCCCTTTAAAGAGATCGCGTCTTCTCCTGGCTTTTCTGGGAGGTGGGAGAAGGGACTGATGCGGCCAGTCAGTCCCTTCTCCCTCCTGTGGAAAAGCCCGCAAGAGCGCACGGAGCTTGTGTGCAGCTCTTGGGGGCTTTTCCCGCCTGCCTCCCCCCTGCATTCACTCCATAGGACGCACACACACTTTCCCTTGCTTTTTAGGAGGGAAAAAGTGCGTCCTATGGTGCGAAAAATACGGTATTTATCATTACAAAAGACTAGCCAGGCTCCCCAGGAAATCCAATCAAGTAACCTGCCAGACAGGAGATAAACAACGACAGAAGAAAAACAACATTCAAAATTTCTGTTTTAGACCGCCTTTTTTGTGATGTAGGTATGATGTATCTGAGGGGTGGTCTTAGGTTACACCCCTTCTGTGATGTATGCATGATGTTTCTGGGGGTGGTCTTGATCTACAGGGTGGCAATTTCAAAAGTCTTTATAAGGCCTTGCGCGCCATTGTTCTGGGTTCCTCTTCCTCTCCTGAGAGTGAGGGGAGCACCCTGTTGCAACAGTTCAATAAAGATCAAGCTTACTAGCTGCTTTGCTTCTCAATATTCTCTGGTTGGCCTCTGCTATCTTCTCCTACCAATAGGAAACCTATGTAAGAACTCTATATGGGCTCTTGGATACCCCATAAGGGAAAAGGGCAATTTTTGTTTACAACAAGGGTCTGGCATACAGCAATGTTGTTCCCGCAACCTGGGGCGGGGTCTGACAGCCTTTTATCTTTGTCAGAGTAACGGGCAGTCCTGATCCCCCGGTGGCTCACCTCCCTGTTTCACCTGAAGGCAAGCACTCCTCCTGCGAGTGCTCGGGTCTCTCCTTCTCTCAGACCCTAGTCTCTACAGCTCGGGAGACGTTGGTGGGTTACTAGACCCAGAGGCCGCCTCAGCCTCCCCTGACCCAACCGGTAGTGGAGCAGCTGTAAGTGATGGCCCAGCTGAAGGCAATGAGGTAATCCGTGCATCTGGAGCCAGGGCAGGCTCAGGCCCCTGACTCGGCCCAGCTGGTATTTGTTGCAGGGGAACCTGTGCAGACTGGCACTCTTCAGGATCAGGCCCCAGACTTGGTTCAGATGATGCCTGAGGAAAAGGATCCGGTGCAGACTGAGACTCCTCTGGTTCCGAGTCTGAGCCCAAGTCCCAGGCCATCACAGGGAGGAGAGAGAGAAAGAACCTCCAAGCTTCCTAGATTGTCCTCCTTGTGTTGACCTGTGCTGATCTTCCTTCAGTGTTAGACGGATACGCTTCGGGTTGCTGACCTAAGAACATAAGAGGAACCTGCTGGATCAGGCCAATAGCCCATCTAGTCCCACACCCTGTTCTCACTGCGGCCAACCAGACGCTCTGAGGTTAGCATTCAATTGAAACCCAAAGAAGAATGTCAACTTAAGTTGACAGAATATGCACAACTTGCAGACTTAACATATAGAATAAGAGAACAAGAAGAACATACAGTGGTACCTCGGGTTACATACGCTTCAGGTTACAGACGCTTCAGCTTACAGACTCTTCTAACCCAGAAATAGTACCTCAGGTTAAGAACTTTGCTTCAGAATGAGAACAGAAATCGTGTGGCGGCGGCGCAGCAGGAGACCCCATTAGCTAAAGTGGTACCTCAGATTAAGAACGGACCTCCGGAACAAGTTAAGTTCTTAACCCAAGGTACCACTGTATGTTTAAAGAAGATTAGAAAACATTTATTGAATATATGGGAAATAATTGTGTACAACTGAAAACACTGGTAGCATTAAGATAAATTCAACAGTTTTGATGGATGCAATAAAGGAATACTGATTGGTATAGTTTCTGCAAAATATGCAGGGATTTATGATACGTAAAATGAACCATGGAAAGAGAAGAAGGGAAGTCATTGATATCTTAAGGATGTAAAATGAGTATTTTAAATTGTAAAACACACACACACACACACTCAACTGAAGTCAGAACTTTTTCTCTTAGAGCTAATGAAGAGACAATTAGAAAAAGACTAATTATCAAAGATAATTCCCATATATGATTACAGCTGCAAGACTGCTATATGCCCAAAGATGGAAATACACAGCCCTACCCACTATAGAAAAATGGCTAATAAAATTACTGGATCTGGCTGAGATGGCAACGTTAACAATGTTTAGTTAGAGAAAAATCATTACTGACATTTGTTAAGGATTGGAAATTTCTCGTGGACTTTTACAAGAAAATGAGCTTGTAATATTGAGATTTGAAGATTTAAAAAACCCTGGTTTATAGAAGATAGAATGGTTGGATTTTAAGGAGTGGATATTTCTTATGTAGCTGCAGAATATAGAGCCAGAAGTTCTTTTAATCTTTTCCAACTTTCTTTAGTTTTTCCTTTCTCTTTTTTTCTCACTTTCTCTTTCTTTACGTCTCTCCTCAAGTCTTTTCTTCTGAGTTTGTTCTCTTCTAGACTAAGTAGCTGTTTTTATCTTACTATATTATTTTTTTTAAAAAAAATACTTTGTAATGGGTATGTATTTTTGTATATCTCTGAATAAGCATCAATAGATAAAGTAAAAGAAGTAGTACTTTATTTTTTCTGCCCTGAATCTTCCAACATTTAGCTTCATTGGATGGTCCAATGTTATGAGAGAGGGAGGATATTTTTCCCTCTAGCCACTTTTTCCATCATAATTTTCTCTAGAATAACTTTCTAAACTTCTCCAGCTTAACTTTGTAAACTTCAATCACGTTGCCTCTTCCTTGCCTTTTCTCTAAATTAAAAAGTCCCAGTGGATTATTATCTCTTCACATTCATATGTTTTTGCCATGTTTGCAATGCCTGAAATTGCCCAAAATTGATGGCTTTCCTCCTTCCCCACTCTCCTCAACTATTGAATTTGTTCTCGTCCCAAGTTTAGGCATCACCTTGATAGCAAATCAGAAACATCACCTGTGTCTCTTTGGATGCTGTCCCCGGATGCTTAATATTGACGATTAAAAATTCCACGTAGCTTTTCACAAGGTTAGAGGCATTTAAGTATGAATGCCTGGACCGCTTCCAGTGTATGTAATTAAATTTTCGCCTCCTTGGAATCCCATAACAATTTTAATTAGAAATGGGTCTCTGCACCCTCCTTTACTTTCTCTCTGGAAGTCTTGCTCAGTTGCGTTTCAAATGATTTCTCCGTTCCACTTCAAAAATGGCCGTGTATTAATAAGTGCTGGAAATTCCTTGTGTAACTGCAGGGTTTGCGGAGTACAAAATTCCACCTCGCTCCGCTTCTGTTTTGAAGTCATAGTGAACAAAGCTGAGACGAGCTGTTTACTTGTTTCAATGCTTTGCCTAACCAGCAAATTGCATGGGGCGCAAGTAGGCAAAGTTCACCGTATTTCAACCACTGAGCTTCACTCAGACTTTGTTTTATTTGGTTATGGAATCGCAAATTTCAGGCTTAGAGAGCCAGTGCTGGGTAATGGTTTGAGAGGGGTCAAACTCTATTTCTCTTTTCCATCTGACTTGGTGAGGTGGTTGAGGTGTTCAGCTTGGAAGCACCAAGAGGCTGGCTGCGAAATTTGTCTAATTCCTCTTTTAAAGCCATCTAAGTTGGTGAGTAGGGAGTTCCACAGATTAACTATGCAGTGAGTGCAGAAATATTTCATTTTGTCTGTCCTGAATTCTCCCCCATCATTCAGCTTCGTTGGATTACCTTTCTTCTTCTTCTTCTTCTTCTTCTTCTCCTCCTCCTCCTCCTCCTCTTTATTGGTTTTCTAAAATTCATACTTCAAATACATAATATATTACATTTTATTTATAGGCTTTTTTTTAAAAAAAAATTATTCAAAATTAAAACAAAACATATTATCCAGAAACATATTATCCTTATTTTTTCCCCATTTTTCCTCCCTCCCACACCCTCCCACACAAAACCCACCCACCCCCACCCCCCAGCTTCCCTCAGTTCCAGTCTTTGATTTCTCTGAGAGTGCTGTTTTCTGCATGTTACAAAGTTGTATAGATCCTCAAACTATTTGTCTGATGATTATCAATAAAAAGTTTGTGAATGTTTATTCAAAGCCAGCCAAGGAGTCCAGTTCACTTTGTTGTGTCTTCAAATACTTTGTAAAGGGTTCCCATTCATTTTTAAAGTCACAGTTATCCTTGTCCCGTAGCTTGTATGTCAGTTTTGCCAGTTCTACATAGTCCATCAATTTTTCTTGCCATGATTCTTTAGTTGGGGTTTCTTCAGTCTTCCATCCTTGTGCTATTAGAACTCTCGCGGCCGTTGTCGCATGCATGAAGATGTTTTTCAGTTTTTTTGGCAGGTCTTTCCCTACAGTCCCTAACAAAAATGCTTCAGGTTTTTTAACAAATGTTAAATGGAACATTTTCTTCAATTCGTTGTATATCATTTCCCAATTTTTTAAAATTACATTACAATCCCACCACATATGACAAACTGTCCCCTCCTTTTCCTTACACTTCAAACATATATTTGAACTAGTTTTGTACATTTTCCCTAACTGCACTGGTGTCGTGTACCATCTGTACATCATCTTCATATAATTCTCTTTCAATAGGGAACAATCTGTAAATTTTAAATCAGTTTTCCATAATTTTTCCCAATCTTCCATCATAATGTTGTGACCTACATCTTGTGCCCATTTAATCCTAACTGATTTTACCTCTTCATCTTTCGTCTCCCATTCTAATAATATGCTGTATGCGGCCTTCAGTAATTTCACTTTCCCTTCAATCACTTCCATTTGAAACCTAGATCTTGTATAACTGAATCCTTTCTTGCTGTCTTCTTTATGTGTTTCATATAGTTGTCAATATGAAACCAACTCTGCAACATTTAATATTTATAGTTTGCTCCTACGAGCTGACTTCCCTCCTTCCTTCTTCTGACTTCTTTATGTCGCTTCTGAATTTTTTGCATTGTCTTTATCCATTCTATATATTCTTCTTCTGCTAACCCGTTTGTCCATAAATTGTCTGTAAATAAATAAGCCCTTCTATATATAGAATTCTTGTTGTCTGTCTATATAATATTTGCCACTACCACTGGTTACTTTGATTACATTGTACATTGTATTTCTTATTGTTATTGTTATTATTATTCCAATAAAAGTATTTATGTTACACGTTATGAGGTTTATTTCAATGGATTACCTTTCTGGTATTTTGAGAGAAGGAGACACGTTTCCTTCTAAGAATTTTCTTCTTCTTCTTTTCTTGATAACATTTTTTTGATTTTCCAAAAATAACAAAACGGGGGGGGGGGGACAGTGAAGAAAAAATCATAACCAAATTAAACCATAATTTTTGGTTGACTTCCTTCCACTCCCCCTCTTGGTTTCATTATAATATACTTGTTCATGCACATCCATAAAATCTTATATAATTAATCCAATTTTAAAACCTTCATCTTATTACAAGTGACTTTTAAAAGTTATACTAATGTGAAAATCTATACACAAAGCTTAAAAAATATGTATTAAACAGATGCCCTTTTAAAAATAATTTGTCCTGCACAGTTCAGTAATTTATTTTGCCAATCTTCTTCTTTTTCTTCTTATCTTCTTTGGCTGGGGCTTCTTCCTTCCATAGGGTTTAGTTGGACTTGGCTTGGCATTCAGTCTCACATATCGGAACAAAGTCTTTTGCTCAAACAATCCGTCAAGTCCTGTACATCTCAATATCATAACTTCAATTTTTTTAAACAACAATCATTTCCCACATTTTCTTCAAATCTTTATATGTCTTTTCCCAGGCCTTTTTGATAAGCTGGCATGCCCTTCAGGGTTGTTGTAAAGATTCCTTGGAAAATATGTGCTATGTATGTTGAATAACCCAAAGCTCTAAATAAATGCTAATAGGCAGTAATATTTTCCCCCCAAAGACTGGAAGAAGTAATGATAGGGAATTTATTACCTCTGAGCTTACACAAAGTGCCTAGCCCTCATTCCTGAAATAATAACTTCCAGACCTTACTAAGTATTAAAGAGCAGGCTGAACTGATATTTGGCATACATATAATATCATTCTTTTTAAAGGAAGAAATTAATCAGCCTGGGAATGAATATTTGCATGTGTTAAGTTTAAGTTTTTAAACAGAACGCTCTTTTTGTTGTTTTTGGTTTGCTTACAGAACTAATTGTTCAAGAACTCAGCAAAACACACAGAAGAATAATTTCTTAGAAAAACATGTCTTATTCATTAACTTTTGGAACACAAACTTTCAAGACACTGTTCACCTGTAAGAGTTGCATGCAACTAACTTTTACTTGGGGCAGACCCATTGCAGACCGACAACCTGGGTTTACTCAAAGGAACTTAAGGGTTTACTCTGAGTAAATGTCAGTTGAATGTGTCTTTTTTCTGCGTTATACATCAATAAACAAGCCTGCGACCCCGTGGCTCCAATTATGTGCATATTTTTCCCCATCACGTTATTTGTGTGATTTATTTGCTCAAACATAACAAGATACATGACTGCACTAAAGTTTTAAAGCGTGGGATAAATATGTAAATACATTTTAAAAATCAAAGAAAACACTTTGCTTCAGCCAGAAGGCAAAGCGCACAGGGAGAAAGGCAGCTGTGTGTGTGTGTGTGTGTGTGTGTGAGAGAGAGAGAGAGAGAGAGAGAGAGAGAGAGAGAGAGAGACTGAAAAGCCTCTCCAAAGGAACACAAAAGGCAAATGCAAAATGTCCACAGAGGGGCCCTTTCTGCCGCTGAAAGTGGAGACGCTGCTGGAACAGATTTCCAATAGATTTCTCGCGACTTGGAATCAAATTTCTTTATGTTCCTTAGACCCTGGGGTATGTTCCTGAGCTTGCAGCTGTCTTCGGAGGGAAAACTATTCAGCCTCGCCTGAGCCAGGCCAGGACAAATTGCTGCTAATAAATGGCTGCTTTCTCAGACCAGCTCCCGGAAATTAAATCAACAAGACGGAACTTATACGAAAGCCCAGCGGAATGAAAAGCCCAGATTTTCGTAGCCGAAACGTTGGTTTGTTGATATACCGCATTGGGATTCGTCGCCAAAAAAAAGAAATAAATGAAGAGAGGGAATGGAACGGCTTTTGCTGAAAATCTGACTGCTCAAAAGTTCCGACTTCTTAACATGACTGCCTCATCAAGGCAGCCTATAAATGTTTTAAAATGCACGAAAGAAATACAGTTACCTGCTCAATTTTCATCAGTTTGCTTAAGAGTGGCGGGGAGCTAAATGGAGCATGATCCAGACAAGGATAAACCATTTTCATCACCATTGGTTTGAATAAAGAGCTTAAACACACCTGCCTTAACTACCAAAGTAATTTGGTGTGCAGGACCAGTTTAGAGTATAGGAAAAAGGCCTGGGTTCAAATCCCACCCCCAAGCCATGGAGCTCACTGCACACACCACTTAGAGCATCTTGTAGAAAAAGTAGAATATGAATGCAATTTTATTTATTTTATATAATCTATCTATCATCTAGCTAGCTAGCTAGCTAGCTAGCTAGCTATCATCTATCATCTATCTATCTATCTATCTATCTATCTATCATCTATCTATCTATCTATCATCTATCTATCTATCTATCATCATCATCTATCTATCTCTATCATCTATCTATCATCATCTATCTATCTCTATCATCTATCATCTGTCTGTCTATCATCTATCATCTATCTGTATATCCATCTATCCGTCTTAAATTATTGAAATCGGAGCAAAAGGCTGAAATCTGAATAAAGGCATTTGATAATAATTGAAAGACTTCCACACTTAGCTTAGATTTCTTCCCCTAAGAAATGCCATTCAGCATATAAGCACTTGCCATTTTTAAAAGCCGCAATTTTTATCATCTGAATTTGAAACCGGGCTGCATGATTAAATTTGACTGGGACCTTCCCCTGCTTTCAGTACGATTGGAGTGCATGTTTGTTTATGGCAAATGGCGGTGGGTGGAGTCTTCTTCAGAATTGACCACCGCTGAGCAGAAGATCACACCTTGGGTGAGGGAAGCATTAAAAAGTCCTCGCCGTCAGCTCCCTGCCTGCCACCTCCTCCTCCCTCTCCGTCCCCAAGTCTTCAAAAGGCTCGCCAGATCTAAAGCCGGCTTTAGGGTTGGAAATTCATTTTATGTTTCCTCTCATCCTTTTGTGACTGGACTTACAATTGTGTCGCCTGTTTTGATCCTAACAGCCTCCCTAGGATCAGATACAAAGGGCGGAGGCAGAACTGCAGGCTGGCTAGACTCACCATGAGGCCCATAAAAACCATTTTGCACATGCTAAAGAGTTGTCTGCCTGCTGAATGGTATTCTGCTTCAGAAAGACAGCTTAAGACTGGTCTGGTAAAAGACAGGATGTCTGGGTCTTCCCCCGTTTATATAGGATTTGTTTTAGGAGATGTCTTCACTCAGGGCTCATCTTGATTTGCCCTTGAACTTTCTTCTTTGGCGATCACTTGTAGCCGATTATGGAAGATTGTCTTCCATAAACACTGTCTTAACAGTGAGTCTGTAAGTGACTTTGTAGGTCATGGGTAGGCAAACTAAGGCCCAGGGGCCGGATGCGGCCCAATCGCCTTCTAAATCCAGCCCACGGATGGTCCGGGAATCAACGTGAGTCCCATCATCTCCTGTCAAATAGAAGGGGAAGAAATGGAGGCAGTGAGAGATTTTACTTTCTTGGGCTCCGTGATCACTGCAGATGGTGACAGCAGTGACGAAACTAAAAGACGCCTGCTTCTTGGGAGAAGAGCCATGACAAACCTAGACAGCATCTTTAAAAGCAGAGACATCACCTTGCCAACAAAGGTCTGTATAGTTAAAGCTATGGTTTTCCCAGTAGTGATGTATGGAAGTGAGAGCTGGACCATAAAGAAGGCTGATCGCCGAAGAATTGATGCTTTTCAGTTATGGTGCTGGAGGAGACTCTTGAGAGTCCCATGGATGCAAGAAGATCAAACCTATCCATTCTGAAGGAAATCAGCCCTGAGTGCTCACTGGAAGAACAGATCCTGAAGCTGAGGCTCCAATACTTTGGCCACCTCATGAGAAGAGAAGACTTCCTGGAAAAGACCCTGATGTTGAGAAAGATTGAGGGCACAAGGAGAATGGGACGACAGAGTACGAGATGGTTGGACAGTGTTCTTGAAGCTACCAGCATGAGTTTGACCAAACTGCAGGAGGCAGTGGAAGACAGGAGTGCCTGGTGTGCTCTGGTCCAGGGGGTCATGAAGAGTTGGGCACAACTAAACAACTAAACAACAACAGAATGTGTCCTTTTATTTAAAATGCATCTCTGCTTATTTGTGGGGCCTGCCTGGTGTTTTTACATGAGTAGAATTTGTGCTTTTATTTAAAATGCATCTCTGGGTTATTTGTTTTGTTGTTGTTTAGTCGTTTAGTCGTGTCCAACTCTTCGTGACCCCATGGACCAGAGCAAATAATGTGGTGTGGTTTTTGTGTGTGGTTTTTTAAAAAGTTTATTAGGGGAGCAGGATGCTGAATTCAATGGGCAGCAGCCTCTTCTTGTCTTCTCATGTTCGTAGAGGTCACTGGACCTCTGTAATGTTTGGGTCACCTCTCAGCTACCTGTCTCTTGCAGGAAAGATTTGAGCATGGACCAGAAAGTGAGGTTTGCACAAATAATGTGAATTAAAGACCTTGTGCAGCAGATCCACTTTAAAAAATAAAACCACAGCTTTTTGTGTTTAGGAACACGATAGGGAAATGAACTGAGAAGTGTGAGATGAATGAATGATAAACAGAAACGCGTGTATACACGTGCCAGATGCAAATAAGCACAAATTCAGGATGAATGCTCCTTGCTATATAATCACCCTGCAGAACAACTCAGAAGGAATGCTCAATAAAGACCAGACACAGTCTAACCTAAGCTTTGTGCAAGTAAATCAGGATGAAGTCCAGAGGCTGGGATAGTTTTCGGCCGGCATCAGAGAGCTGGAGCTGTTCTGATACATGTGTGCATTCTTATCGGTTTGCACCTTTGCTTTTCTGTCCCACTCTCACTTTTGGTTAAACGGGCTCCTCAAAAACCTGCTGCACCTGTTTGAGCAGTGAGGACAGAAGGACAGCGGAAACTATCCACCTTCTTCGAGAGCCACAGTGGTTTCCAAATCGCATTTTTCCTGTGCTGGATTTTTCAGCTTGAGATAGTTTTCAAGCTTTGCAGCTAACATTGGCGCCACCTAGTGAGTTTAGATTTTGCAAGGTATGCCACTGCCACTCTGCTGTAAATAGAAAGCGGAGCAAGACTTGCAGAGAGGAATTCAAGATGCCAAACCCGGTGACCCCCTCAGGCTGGGAGGGAAGGCTGCCTTGAGGGCTGATGTGGGCCAGCTGACCATCTGCCTAGCAGCTACAGCCATCAGTTGCCTGGGCGTGACGGCACATGGTGGGCTTCGTATGCCACAAAAAGCAAGCATCAACCAGACATTGCTCCTACAGCTTGGTCTGTGCCAGAATCCTGCCCAACACAGGGGAGCAGTGGGGAGAGAAGAAGTAGGAAGGAAAAGCTGCTCCTCACCTACAAATATTTGCTGGATAAACTGATCAGGGTTTGAAAAGCAGACTGCAAACCTCAAATATCACCTTTCTTTCTGAGCACAATTCAAAGCGTTGGTGCTTTAAAGCCCTAAATGGCCTCGGCCCAGTATACCTGAAGGATATACTCAGCCCAGACACTGAAGTCGTCCTCTGAGGGTCTTCTGCTGGTTCCCTCACTGTGAGAAGCAAAGTTACAGGGGGAAAGGCAGAGGACCTTCCCGGTAGTTGGGCCCACACTTTGGAACGTCCTCCCTTCAGATGTCAAGGGGATAAAGAATTACAGTGGTACCTCGGGATGCAAACGGGATCCATTCCGGAGCCCCGTTTGCATCCTGAACAGAACTTAAGAGCGACAGCGCGTCTGCGCGTGCACGGGTCATGTTTCGCGCATGCGCGTGACGTCATTTTGACCGTCTGCACATGCACGGGCAGTGAAACCCGGAAGTAATGTGCTCAACCCAAACCCCAGAAGTAATGAGCGCAACCCAAAAATACTTATGCTGAAGTGTATTTATCTCGAGGTATGACTGCACACAACTTTTAGAAGACATCTGAAGGCAGCCCTGTGTCGGGAGGTTTTTAACACAATGTTTTTATTGTATTTTTAAAATGCTGTAAGCTGCCCAGAGTTACTGGGGAATGTTGTTATTGTTGTTGTTGTTGTTACATCCGGTGATGGGTGTATCTGCCAATATTGGTTTCTCGTTTTTGCAATCTTAAGATCCATTCTGCACATTTCCACACACGTGAAGGGTTTTTTTTAACCCTCACATTTTGCTGCAAATTTACTCTCTCTCTCTCTTACACACACACACACACACACACACACACACACACACAACTTTTTGCGTGCAGTTTGGGCCAGCAGTTCTCAAAGGGTGCAGTGTGTCACACTGGTGGCTGGAGAGGATAGCAAGTGTAGTGGGAAGATTCAAAGGCGCGCACACAACCAGAAGCAGTATCTATACTCCTCTTCAAGAGCATTGGCTATTCTTCTACAGTTCCCCACAACTTAGTGGTCAGTGAAGGGAAATGTTTTGGCCCTGTCCTACAGCATCATATCTTCATGCAATCCATGGGTCTCACTGTAAGCCATAATCTGGTGAGCAGACAGGAAGCTCATAGAAGACTGGCTTGAAAAGACCAGTTTCTGAGAATGTTGCCTTGCTTGACCCAATCATACCTCGGCTCCAGAACACCTTGAGAGTCAAACGTCTTGGCTCCCGAACGATCGAAAACCAGAAGTGAGTGTTCCAGTTTTCGAACATTCTTTTGGAAGCCAAACATCTGACTGGGCTTCCGATTGGCTGCAGGAGCTTCCTGCAGTCAACCACAAGCCATGCTCTGGTTTCCGAAAGTTTTGGAAGTTGAATGGACCTCCAGAACAGGTTCCGTTCAACTTCCAAGGTACAACTGCATTTGAAAAGCAAGTTTCTAGACCTTGCTGTGGCCTGAAAATGTGTGGATCTCAGAGGGAAGAGGAGTTGCCAAATAAAATTTCCAATGATCAGAGAGCTAGGATATATCAGTGCCTGATATAGCTTGCTGCCCCTCCCCAAGGTCAGCCAAACTAGAAGGGGCAAAATAAAAGGAACCATGCAAAGGTGTTCAATCTGCATAATCTATGCAGGTTGCAAAATTCAGGATGTGGTTTGAAACTGCCCCAGAATTTGTCATTGTTGCACCTTGGCTCTGGGCTTAGTCTGGAGGTGGTGGTGGTGGTGGGTAATTTATTGTTAGAAGAGAGAAAATGAGAGAGCCCCAGAATTGTTTCCACTTCCAGAGACTCCCAGTGACCTCTTAAATCCGATTTGGAGAGGGATAATCCCTTAAAAAGATGGTTCCTTCCTTCTGTCTGTCTGTGTCCACTTAAAGGGCCAGACTTCAGATAACCAGACCCAGTGGCCATGTGTGGCTATGGGAGCAAAGGCAAAGTCACTCTTAAAAAAGAAACACAAACCAGACATGGTTTGGCATGAGGAAAACTCCCATTAGGTTACAGAAACAAAAGACCACTCTCTTCTTAAAACTCCACAAGGTGTCTTAACAGCTGGGAGGCTGAGAGAGTCACCCGAGAAGCTGAGCATTGCACCTGTTGAGCTATTTGCAAACAGGTTTTTGAAAAAAATTAAAAGCAAGATAGCTCAGGTGACCTCCGAGAGTTGAGAAGGGCTGGCTAGTCTCAGGGCACCTGCTGGACCACACAGCAAAAGCAAATGAATGGGAGATGCAAGTTTACCTGAACAGTCCTATTTGGAGCATCACGCTGACATTTGTGAGCCTTGGACGTGTTGGAAAGGCACCGATTTTACTACAAAGATGCAAAATGAGCTCAAGATTATTCAGGCCCAGTTCTCAGGCAGAGGATCCTGGGATTCACAGGTGTGCAGCCATGGCAACTCCCGCCTCCAATCTTCCATTTCTTTCTGTGGCAGGACAGAGTTGTGTGTGCAGCTCCTCTGCTGCACCTAGGTGCGGTGGCAGGTAAAGGTAAAGGGACCCCTGACGGTTAGGTCCAGTCGTGGCCAACTCTGGGGTTGTGGCGCTCATCTCGCTTTACTGGCCAAGGGAGCCGGCATACAGCTTCCAGGTCATGTGGCCAGCATGACTAAGCCGCTTCTGGCAAACCAGAGCAGTGCACGGAAACGCCGTGAACCTTCCCGCCGGAGTGGTACCTATTTATCCACTTGCACTTTGACATGCTTTCGAACTGCTAGGTTGGCAGGAGCAGGGACCAAGCGATGGGAGCTCACCCCGTCACAGGGATTCAAACCGCCGACCTTCTGATCGGCAAGCTCTAGGCTCTGTGGTTTAACCCACAGCACCACCCGCGTCCCGTGGCAGGTAGTTTGCCTGCAGAAGCTCCTAGATTCAATCCTCAGTATCTCCAGGTAGGTCTGGGAGAGAATTCCTGGACAGATCCACTGCCAGTCCATGTAGACACAGAAAGCCTTAATGGCTCAGAACCGAAATACCTCAAGGATCGCCTCTCTCCAGGTGAACCTACCTGGACCCTGCGATCATCACCTGAGAACCTTCTTCATGTGCCTCCTCCATGAGAGATCCGGAGGGTAGCGACACGAGCAACACTTTCCTGTGGTGGCTCCCCGTTCACAGAAAGCTTTCCCCAGGGAAGCTCGCCTGGCGCCTTCATTATACACCTTTAGATGCCAAGCGGAAACGTTCCTCTCTAACTAGGCCAGTGATGGCCAAACTTGGCCCTCCAGCTGTTTGGGGACTACAACTCCCATCATCCCAAGCTAAGTGGTCAGGGATGATGAGAACTGTAGTCCCAAAACAGCTCGAGGGCCAAGTTTGGCCATCACTGAACTAGGGCTTTGGCTGATGAACATTAAACATCTGGAAGAATGACAGTAAGAGCTATTTGACAGTGGAACAGTCTCCCTCCCTGTGGGTTCTTCTCCTTTGGAGGTTTCTAAGCAGAGGTTGGATGGCCATCTGTCATGGATGCTGGAGCTGAGAGTCCTGCATTGCAGGGGGTTGGACTAGATATATCTGATACTCTTTTAAATGTGTTGTGGGATTCTTGGTTTGCTTTTGCTCTTACTTTCATTATGTATTTTGTGTATTTTTATCTTCTATTTTCTTTCCGCAGGGCATGTAAGACAGAGTTGTTCCACCTGGCCTTTGGCTTGGAATCAACTTGATCCCCTCTCCCTCTTTCCTTTTTCCTTCTGTGTTGGAACTCCTAAT
The DNA here is from genome assembly GCF_964106645.2 of Podarcis pityusensis. NCBI lineage: Eukaryota > Metazoa > Chordata > Lepidosauria > Squamata > Lacertidae > Podarcis > Podarcis pityusensis. Next base: position 8,616,942 of record NC_138036.1, on the reverse strand, counting down.
TGGGGACTTCCCTGGCTTTTTTCTAGCCCATGTACGACCAGTCTGGATAGTTAGCCTTGATGAAGACTTGACGTTTTTATCCCCAAAAAAGTTTTTGATTGAGTTCCACTGAAATGAGGCTGCATTTTAATGTTGTATTTTAATTTTGTTTTTTAAGCTGTATTCTAATCAATTGTTTTTATATTTGGTGTTAGCCGCCCTGAGTCCGGTCTTGGCTGGGGAGGGCGGAGTATAAATAAAAATTATTATTATTATTATTATGATGATGATGATGATGATGATGATGATGTTCTGAACCGCCCTGAGATCTACAAATGAAGGGCGGTAAACACATTTTAATAATAATAATAATAATAATAATAATAATAATAATAATAATAATAACAACAGGCAATGGTGAGCTAGGTGGAGCACTGGTCTGACTCAATATAAGGCAGCCTCTTACAATGAAAATACAACCTAAAACCTACTTCAGAGAGCTGTCATGGTGTAGTGGCTGGAGTGTGGGGACTAGGATGTAGGAGACCAGGAAAGCTTGATGCAGTGATAATAAATTATAATCATCATCATTATTATTATAACTTGAAAACAGTAAAGCAGTGGTAAGTGAGGTCCATGTACGCCATCTCCCAAAATTTCCCACCCCTCCCCCAAAGCCCCACACACTACAAAGTAAGATATTGTTTAAATAATCCACTCTATTTTATTTTGTCTTAAAATAGTTTAAACTTTATGCTACAGACTTGTTTCCAAAAAAAACAGAAAGTCTCATCTTGCACCAAAAAATATATATATTTTATAACACTCTGTTTTTTTTTATTATTATTATTATTTCTTCTCCAAAGACCATTAAATACTAGATGGAAACGAGAATGAGTGTTAAAAAGAACATTTTTGTGTGGGGTTTTTTTGTCTTTTTTAATTCAAGAGTTACACAACTGAAAACAATAAATTCTAAGCATTTAATTTAATTTTTTTTGTCTCCACTGGAAGATTCCAAGCTTGAGCTCCAGCAAGAAGAGCAGAGCTGCTAAAACCAGGCCTGTAAGGAAAACAAAGAGCCCAAGATGCAGCCTGCCAGTTTCTTGGGTAGAATTTGTATTTTTGTGGCACAAATGCCACATTTTTATCAAAGATCCTGCTGCTTTGCAAGGCGTGCCTGGGAAGCCAGGATGGGTGCATGTTTCACAGGTCTGTGCAAGGACGATCAAGTGCATTTGTTCTTAGCCATACGATGGCTACAATTTCACTTATCCATTGAGAAAAGAGAAAATCAGTCCCAGCGACCTTTTGCTCTCTCAGACAAAGATGATGAAGAAGAAAAGGGGGGAAAGGAAAAAGAAGACGAAGAAGTAATGTATTAACTATCCAGTGATTGCGGTTTGAATTTTTTGTTTCTTTTCTCTTTCTTTTTTAAAAGAACATAGCTTTAAGAAAAATTATCCAAGTCGGCAAAAGAAACGTAGTGTTTTTTGTTTCGTTTTTTAAATTAAAAGAGAGAGACATGAACTGGTTATCAAGCTTGGAGTTCATGATTCCTTTAAAAACAAACACAGTGCACAATTGGAGGAAGTTTGGTTAGAATGCAGTCATATTTTTTATATGTACATGGAAGTCACAGCATATACAAAGTTTTTTCCCCCCCTTCTGCTTCTTTCTTTTTTTAAAAAAGGAAGGACTCCTAGATGCTTCTGGTACTGGCCAGCGTAAAAGGGAGGATACTTGGATTACCAGCTTAGTAGACCAGCATGGCTCATAGATTTTCTAACGAGAGCCAATTTTCATGTTTCAAAAGGCAACTTCATTAACGGTAGTAATGAAGCAGCCATTCTCGGCCAAAGGCTGCCTGGTTAGCTTGCTCCGGTGCCTTTCAAATGCACCTCCATCTAAATTACTTCCCCATGATGCAATCCATGCAGTCGTCACAGGCATGCGTGAAAACTGGAAATGGACATGGAGGCTGACTGGTGTTTCGCACCTGATTGCCAACATGCCACAACCAGCTGGGAAGAGCTAGGCAGCTGGCCAATGCCTCATGGCTGTGCCATTCACACACACGCACACACACTCCAATCACATGGGACAGGGCCACGAGAAAGCAGTTCCCAAGCAGCTTTCTCGTGCGCAGGTGACTTTGAGCTTGGTGTTCATTTCGCAATGTAGTTTGAGAGCGATGGAACCAGCGAGTGAGGAGAAAAAGAAGGGGTGGCCTTTGGGGCAAAAGATCTGCAGGCACAACTGATAGCTTTAACAGCCTTGGGTGGTAGGTGAAGACACCGTTTAGGGCCAATGTGTCCTGTGCACAGTAGCGGCTGGTGGAGTGGCGTTGCCCACCTGGCTATCCAACATGGGGGATTCTACCAAGAGCCGAGAGGGAGAGGAGAGGAGGTTGGCGTGGACACAGCGTCAGATTGGCTCTGCTGCTGCTCCCGCAGTGCGCTGACCTCCCTCGCCTCTACCAGCAGCAACCTGCATGTTGAGATGGATGGCAGGTGAGTAATGCCACACCACCCTGCTGTTCTGGCAACCACTGCCTGGGTCTGCTGTACATCTTCGGTCCATGCTGCTTTGCCTGCCATAGCAAGCAGGACTCAGATTTCACAATCTGGCAATTTTAGCTCGGGGGAAGGAGACACTGTTCCCAAAGTTAGCATAATCATGTTAACATTGCAGGCTGAAGGCGGAAGAAACTGCCCATGAAAATACTTTTCCCAAAAAAAATTGTTTCCTGAGCCCGGGCAACTACTTCAGAGAGGGAGCTGCAGCCTAGACTTCTCTCAAACATCCTCGTTTTCCATTTTGTGGGGATGTTGCTAAGATGGCAGAGCCCTGAAACATGCAATTCCTTCGCCTACAGTCTGAAATAAGGCCTCACCACCTCGCAGGTGTTGAAGCAACAGGTGCAGTCTCCAGATCAAAAGCTGGCAAGCCTAGTGGTGTCTACTGGAACTGTGGCCAGGACAACAAAGCATTATCTGTTCAAGAAATCAAGTCCTGATTGCTTCCATCTAACAATAAAATCCAAGTCCCAGAGTCCAAGTCCACCTTGTGGTCATTGATAGAGAGTGTGGGGAGAGCGGGAGATACAACTCATCACCTCTGCAGAAATCTGTTATCAAGTTGTTCTTTTAAGAGTGACCACATCCTCCCCACTTTATAATGTCAGCAAAACTGCTCATAGCTGGCATCAAGAGCAATCTTAAGACCTGCCACACCTGAAGAACTATCTAAGGCAACCCTCTCCCAAAAGCCTTGCCCAGTGAACCAAACTAAGAAAGGCAAACAAGCCCCACGCTGTCCTTCAAATGACAATCAGATGGGGACTTAGGAAAGTCTTTTTAGTACTGGCAGCGTGATCTAGTTGAGCATAAAGAACTTTGTGGGAAGCATAAACGTTGTTCAGTTCAACGTAACAACACAAGCAGGGATTGCACAACAATGAGATTTTAAACTGAAAGCTGGCTGCGTGTCATTAACCACTAAACCAATGTCTATTCAACAGGCTGTATCTACTCCAGTGTAAATGATGACTGAACTGCCCCCAAAGTGCAGGCTCTTGGCTTGGCTTTCAGCAAAACTCAGTGGGACCAAGGGCCTGATCTGCCCCCCAACCTCACTTGGGGAATGCATAGGATATCTAGGGCTTTTATAGACAACAAGAAGCATGGTGATACAGCTTGTTTTCCTTCCAACACCACCCGTCTGAATGCCAGGACATTCCTCTTCTGTTCTTATAAGGCTCAGCATGAACTGAAGTTGCTTCTCAGCTTTGGCGTGTCCTACCCTTCCAGAGAGAGAATATCCTTACTCCTTGATAACCCAGGTACAGAGTGGTAACCCTACCATATGCAAAGGTTTGGTCCACCATCAGCTACTGCCGTTGCATAAGGAAAGATCATTTTACAGCGACCTATAACAGAACTGAAACAACTGCAGGAATGCCGTTTCGAACTGTCAAGGCATTCTAGAAGTCTTGAGGAACAAAGGGCATTGCCCACATATTATTCAGAAACTGCCCCAAATGCATTAATGACTGAAGCCAACACTGATCAGGAATCCAGCAGACAACTTTGTCTGGGTGTGCAATGGACTCTACAGCTAAAGGTGACTGGACAAACATGAAGATCTAATGTGCCCAATGAGTCCAGCTGCCATTATGCTGCTGTCTAAGTCCTATCAGCCCTTGCAAGAGAACAGAAGGCATGTGGGGAAGGAGAAATCCCGGCTTGCAGCAAATGCCCGGACTTGCAGAAGGCATTTGCAGAATCTGAGCCAGGGAACCGTTCTAAAGCCAAGGGGCATAAACCCAAGAGCTGGTGAAGCCCAGCAGTGCTCAGTCGAGTTTTTAAAAGAAGGTAAAATCAAGGGCCATTTCTCATGTTAGTATGAAAAGCAAAGGTACACTTACAGATTAACACCTCGTCTCTGAAGATGCACACACACAAAAGGAAACCCCAAACCCTTCCCATTCTTTTTTCGTCCTCATGAAGTGATCCATATATGTGGCAAAGCTTCCCTTGCTGCTCCAGATTTCGCTGCTCTTTCTGCGGCAGCAATCAAATGAACGAAGGCAAAGCCGTGCTGGGTAATTCTCCGGGGGGGGGGGGCTATGTAACAGGATATGTTCTACTTTTGATCATAGATGCTTTGCATACAGAGCCTCATGCTTTCCTCTGTAGGGTGGTAATATTCAGAGAAGCTACGGAAGGCTTCCTCTCCGCGAGTTATTTCTTGCTCTGTTTCGAACAGAGTAGGTGCCAGTCACCCTGGGAAGAGACTGAACTGGGCCTGCTCTGTAAACATTCGCCCAGCTGCAAAACGCTTCCCTTGGAAGGCGAGTCCCTAGCGACCCAGCAGCCTCCTCTAATTCTTCTCTTGCTAAGAGGAGGGCAGGAAGGATAGTGTGCTAAAGGTTTGTTAAAAAACCAAAATTCCTTTGTACAAATGCAGCCCAGGGCAGAAGGATCCACTCTGGTGCTCATGTTCTGCTTTTACATACCTCCAAACACGTAGAGATACGGGTTAGGCTGCACCCAGACCTTTAAAGCTTAACATGAAAACCACACCTGAGATCAGAATTAGGTACTTTTGTGATGCTTCGCTTCCTTGTGCTTTTGTTTGCTTCGGGTGAACGACAACAATAACAAAACAAAACAAAACAAGGCTGTAACAATCTGGGCCAAATGACCAGTAACAGTACAGTAGTCTAGAGAGAAAAAATAAAATGCATTATTATGAGGAAACTGAGCACTGAGCAGTGTGCAAGCTACAAATTATGTCGAGAACAATCTTTAGGGTTTTAAATAGAGCCGCTCAGTGCACGCTAGAGGCCTTTTGTGATCAAGTCCTGCTGGTTTTGCAACCAAATCAACTTGCATTATGAATGCCCCCTTCTAAGCTCCCACAGCTATACTACAATCATGATGGGGGCATTCAGAGCTATGAACAAATTGGGCCAGTGGTGTTATTTTATTTTTTTTTAAATAAAAAAATGCAAGGGGAAAAATAAGAATAAAGCCCCACATGTACCAGCGACATCCGTTTTAGTGGTGAATTAAAGCAATTGTACGGCTCTCTAAAGGGCATGGGTTGGAAGGTGTCACTGCTGCTGTCAACGAATGCTCTAAATTAATCACACACAATGAAAAAAAACCTGGAAGTTGTTATTGAAGTACAGTGCCACTAAGTTTTCCGTAAGAGGGAAAGCTCCCTTTGACTACAGAGGGGTCAATATCTCAAGGAAAGTTCTTGATGATGCAATTTTAATTGGAGGGTGTGGGGGGGTGGGGGGGAGGAGGAGTTCAGAAGAGGAGGAAACCCTCCCGGAGGACTCTGAATTCCAGAATGCCAGGAGCAGAGGCTTTGAACACCGAGGCGATAACCAGAAACTTCTGTGCCACAAAAGGAAGAGGAGGGCTAAGTGACTAGAAAACACAGTGAAGTTGCATTACAGTAGGTATTTGCGCCTGCTGTCCTCGTCCAGCGTGAGATCCACCACTTCGGGCGGCGAAGACCAATTCTGCGGGGGGGGCACACCTGTCCATGGTTCAGATTGCCGGGTGCACTGCAGGCCTGAGACGTGTTTCCGGGAAGACACACTCTGAATCACTCCTCCCCGAGGATGGACACATCTGCGGAAAACAAAGGGGAGACAAAGGACATTCCCGTCAAGGCTCACCTATTGGAGCACAAGGAGTGGTTTACACCAGTGGTTGTCAACCTGGTTCCTACAGCCCACTAGTGGACGTTTCAGGATTCTAGGTGGGCGGTAGAGGGTTCTGTGGCACAAGATGAATCCTCCTTCCATCGAGCACTGGGGGGCGGTAAGGAAATTTTACCATCAAAGAAGATGCATTAGTGGGCAGTATATATAAAAAGGTTGACTATCCCTGGTTTACACGGATGCATTAAGACCCTAATTTCTTTGGCAAAGGGCTCGCCAAAATGAATGCATCAGAGCAGGGAGAGGGAGACAGACAAATTATGTCCAAGCATTGGCTAAAATTCTTAAGAAAATCAGCCCTGAGTGCTCACTGGAAGGACAGATCCTGAAGCTAAAACTTTGGCCACCTCATGAGAAGAGAAGACTCCCTGGAAAAGACCCTGATATTGGGAAAGATGGAGGGCACAAGGAGAAGGGGACGACAGAGGACAAGATGGTTGCACAGTGTTCTCGAAGCTACCAGCATGAGTTTGACCAAACTGCAGGAGGCAGTGGAAGACAGGAGTGCCTGGCATGCTCTGGTCCACGGGGTCACAAAGAGTCGGACACGACTAAACGACTAAACAACAACAACATTGGCTAAAATGTGATAAGGGAGGGAGGTGTAAAGGGGCTTTTAAAATGTAGCATAATTTGGAGGAATTAACTTCATGTGTGAAATGGGCACCAAAGGATAATCACCGAACCGTCCTTACAATTTATACAGCACTTGAGGGTGTTTCAAAGCACTTCGCTTGTTATTATGGTTATTGTTATTATTTTAAAAATTAGACTGCTTGTGGCGTAACACCATCAAAGCGGTGCAGAGGGCAGAAATCGGAATAAAACACGGGAACACAAAAATACAACTAAACATCAAGTATTAAAAACGTCCTGATACAGAGCTGCCTTCAGATGCCTTTGGAAATTCAGGCAGATGTTTATCTCCTTGACATCTGATGGAAGGGCGTTCCGCAAGGCGGGCGCCGCTATCGAGAAGGCCCTCTGCCTGGTTCCCTGTGACCTCACTTTTTGCAGGGAGGAAACCGCCAGAAGGCCCTCGGCGCTGGATCTCAGTGTCCGGGCTGAACGATGGGGGTAGAGATGCTCCTTTAGATATACAGGGCTGAGGCTGTTTAGGGCTTTCAAGGTCATTATTTAAGCAATCCATACAGCAGCCATGCCAAGGTCAGTATTATCATGTTGGTATTTACCAAGGTGGGAGGTTTAGGCAGAGGAACAGTGCCTGGCTCAGAGCCTAGTCAGTCAAGAACAACATCTAGGGCATTTCTGAGATACAGAGAATGTTACAAGGATTGGGCTGTTACAGGGTATTTATAGAAGCCGTGGTCTTCCGTGCTGAACAAGTTGATGCAATGGGAGTACAAGCCCATCAGTATCTTCAATTCACTTACTCCTGAGAACGAGTAAGCTGAGTGACATGCTGGGGGGGGGGGGGGCTGGATGAGGATATGGGGAGGCACCCACATTTCTTGCAATGCCCCCCTAACCTGCTTGTGTAGGGGGAGGGAGCATCAGGGAAAAATGCCCCCCTAACCTGCTTGTGTAGGGGGAGGGAGCATCAGATTGCAACCACGCCTGACTAGATCAAAGCAACGAGAAATATCACCCTGTGCCCCTTTTTTTTTAATGACACGGGTTAAAAAGGCCACCTGCCTTTCGCATTCTATGGAATTTTGCAGAGATGTCAATGCACTTACTCCCACTTCCAGATTTCCAAAAACTGTTTTAGCGTTCAAAAGGTGACTCTGGAATTTGAAAGGTGAACCCGCTTACAGCCTGTATACCCCCCGCCATGGATGGAGAAACCTGGGATTAGAGCTACATCGCGTTCCAGTGGCCAGAAGGTTCTACAGAGTCAGTGAAGGGCTAACTCTCGCCCAGTCGGATACCTGCTATTGGCCAGACACCAAGGCCACCTGCAGCTTCGCTCCCTAGAAAGAGGAGCATGAAACCAGGACGACAGTGACTGTCTGTGCCCAGATGCTGAGCAGGCTTCCTTGTGGTCCCCGGCAGCCAGTACCTGTGTAGAGTGGGAGGGCGGGGAATCTTATGCTGCCTTCACACTGGAAACTGAGGGGCAGTTGGGCTCTGCGCCTTTGCTCAAACGGTTCTTTGCTCTCGCTTCTTGCCTTGCCTTTTGACACCTCATTGACTTCCTCCTCTGCTTCCACTTCACTTCCTCCTCTGCTTTCACTTCTCCCTATGTCTGGAATGCCTTTCTCCCCTGCCGCTTGAAACACTTCTTTCCTGTTTTAAAAAAACGATCTCCTTAAGACTCGGGTTCTCCCTTTGCTTTGCTCCCTTATGGTTTTGCTGCTTTGGTTCATTTAAAAATAAGCTTGCAGCGGCTTGTAGCAGCTGTGCACACTATACGGTATGCTGAAGACACCCTTCTCTGTGCCCTGTGCCTCTGGGTTCGGCAGATTCCGCCGCACCCAAATATCAATCATATATTTGACACTAGGTCCGTGTTTAATGTGTAGGCACTTCCGGGGTTAAGACGGAAAGGGCAAGTCGTCTTAACAGAGGGTGGGAGAAAACCTACCCACAGGCGGAAAAAAGTAAGATGACCAACTGATCTGCATTTTCTTCCTTTTCAAAAATTAATTCCAAGTATTTAGATGGACTCAGCGCTTAAAAGGGAAATTAGTACCTTGCGTGTTCCTGAACTCCCACGATCTCCACCTCGCTATCTGATGATGCTATATTAATTTCTTCATTGACCTGGGTGTTGCTGCTGGGGGCCTTGCCGCTTGCCAGGAATCCAGCATTCAAGTGATCTGTAGAAGGCAAAGAAGAAGGACAACCCAACCCAAGATTCAGCAGCTTGATCACCCTTGCAGGAAATCCTTAGAAAGAAGCCGTTTCTCACCAACGTCAAGCAAAGACCCATTCATCACACTGCCATTGCAAAATATACCAGCCATGGATTGGGAGTCGGGGACGGGGAGAAGACTTTCCTTCCTGGCAGACCCTGTTTTTGTATAAAAACAGACACTTCATATTTTTTTACAAAATGATGGACTGCCACCAGGTTGAACCTGACACAGTCTACTGTCCACCTGCTAGAGGGTCCCTTCCATCAGCCTAGCTCTACAAAAAAATAAACCCAAAGAGCACTTTTGGATTTAAGAAAGGACCCAGTTTAACAAAACTTTGTGAAATATCCTTGGAGAATATAAAAGTGTCCCTGAACAATTGTGTGGTCTGGAAGATTTTTGTGAGAAATTCCAGAGAAATATCTTTCTAAATCATTGACACCAAACACCAGATCATTCAGAAAAGGTGGGGAAAAGGAAGGAAGAGGAAAAGTGACACATCACATACACAGACATGCAAATAAAAATAAAAATGTCAGAGTAAGTTAGTTTTACCTGCATGAGTTGGGCTTCCATTAAGGGGCCAGCATTTACTGGTCTCAGAATCCCATAAAAATGTTAGGCTTCACTCATGGTCTTTCATCCTTTGGAAGCATTTAATCAGAAGTTCAGATATTCTCTCTCTCTTTCTTTCACTATCTTTTGCAAAGGAACTGTGCACATGTTCTGAACCCTATTGGTTTGTATTACAAAAGGACTGGCTACTTTTGAGTAGCTGAGGTATTGGGAGAAAAGGGATTAAACTCAGGGTATTTACTGGGGAATGAAAGGAAGAATATCTTTCTGTTTTGGACTTCCAGAGAAGTGGTCAGCCACAGGTGCTCTAGGGGGCAAAGTTTGCCTGCTTGGAATACAGCTTGTCTCCAGCTCTCACTTCCATACATCACTACTAGGAAAACCATCGCTTTCACTATACAGACCTTGCCAACAAAGGTCTGTATAGTTAAAGCTATGGTTTTCCCAGTAGTGATGTATGGAAGTGAGAGCTGGACCATAAAGGCTGATCGCCGAAGAATGGATGCTTTTCAATTATGGTGCTGGAGGAGACTCTTGAGAGTCCCATGGACTGCAAGAAGATCAAACCTACCCATTCTGAAGGAAATCAGCCCTGAGTGCTCACTGGAAGGACAGATCCTGAAGCTGAGGCTCCAATACTTTGGCCACCTCATGAGAAGAGAAGACTCCCTGGAAAAGACCCTGATGTTGGGAGAAGGAGAAGGGGATGACAGAGGACGAGATGGTTGGACAGTGTTCTTGAAGCTACCAGCATGAGTTTGACCAAACTGCGGGAGGCAGTGGAAGACAGAAGTGCCTGGCGTGCTCTGGTCCATGGGGTCACGAAGAGTCAGACACGACTAAACAACTAAAGAACAACAACCATGCCAGTTCAGCCATATTTACAATGTGTTCACTTAAGTTTTCTAATAGCGAGCAGTGGAAAGAATGGGTTTGCCTGCCTTGTTGCTGCAGGCCTGATGACTTCAGACTACAGATGAAGAGACGCGGCAGGGGGACAACAGCGTAGGCCAGGTGCAGGAGCTAGCGTAGAACTGGGACAATGTTCCCCTACTCACCTGTCTCAGCATTCAGCTCTTCTAGCAGCCCTCTCGTCCTCCAAGTAGGCCCAGTGTCCTGGTTAGCGACAGAACTGTTGTGCTCTTGGACTACCGCAGCTGCCAATAGATTGTCTACATTCACCACTTCCGGGTCGGAATTTGTGTCCGAGATATCATAGTGAGCCACAACCGGAGCTCCATCTGGGAAGGAAAGAAAACCCGCAGCTATTAAGACTGCAAGCGGCTCGGAGGAAGCACAAACTCTACTGCTGCTTTGCTGTCTATAGACTGAGCGTTAGCATTTGAATACTAAATACATCAAAAGCAGTGACAAAACTGCCAACTTTCATTTGATACAGATCAGCCTTCTTGGATGGGGTGTCCGCCAGCTGCTTTGGACTACAACTCCCAGCTGATGGGAACTGTAGTCCAAAATATCTGGGTGGCCCCAGGTTGCAGAAGGCTGATGTAGACCATAAACGTCATTTGTTGAAGTAATATGCAAGTAAATCCTTTACATAACACCAATATTATTTATCTAAAGTATTACTGGTAATGAAATATACTTCATATTTCCCACAAAAGAATAATAGAATCATAGAGTTGGAAGGGACTCTGAGGATCCTCTCATTCAACCCCATGCAATTCAGGAATATGCAGCTGTCCCATACGGGAATTGAACCTGCAACCCTGGTGTTATCAGCACCGTGCTCTAACCACATGAGCAATCCAGTTAAAACTATCATCGGACTACTTTGTGCAGATCTGACAGATCTGCCCTATTTCTCCCCTTGAACTGAACTTTATATTCCCTTGCTGGTGGTCTGGAAAGTGCAGTGAGTGTAGAATGGTGCAGTGCAGCTGCTGACAGGAATGGGACCCTCCCAGCATACCACACCTCGGACCAAAGGTTAGCTAGCAGTGCCTGCTGATTTGCTCCTGGGCCAAGTTTTCCTATTGGTATATAAAGCCCTTAATACCTTGGGACCTGCTTGCTTGAGGGACCGCAGTGCGCCTCTCTTGCCTTCTCCACCACTTTGATTTACAGGGCTTGCACTCTTATAACAATCATTCCATGTCTGCCCAACTTTCAGGGTGGCAGCAACTATGCCATGGAACTCCCTGCATGTTAGAGCTATTCAGGCACTCTTGCTATACTGTGTTTTGACGCTTGCTAAGAAGACTTTAAGGGACGTGGGTGGCGCTGTGGGTTAAACCACAGAGCCTAGGACTTGCCAATCAGAAGGTCGGCGGTTCGAATCCCCACGACGGGGTGAGCTCCCGTTGCTCGGTCCCAGCTCCTGCCAACCTAGCAGTTCGAAAGCATGTCAAAGTGCAAGTAGATAAATAGGTACCGCTCCGGCGGGAAGGTAAACGGCGTTTCCATGCGCTGCTCTGGTTAGCCAGAAGCGGCTCAGTCATGCTGGCCACATGACCCGGAAGCTGTACGCCGGCTCCCTCGGCCAAAAAAGCGAGATGAGCGCCGCAACCCTAGAGTTGGCCACGACTGGACCTAATGGTCAGGGGTCCCTTTACCTTTAAGAAGACTTTGTCCAGACCTATCCAGATATGTACCTGCTTTTAAATTCTGCTGATTTTATCTGCATCTCATTATACTGCGTAATGCACACTGCTTAAGAGATTATTCTTTATTTTATTGAGTGGTTTATATATATAATTTCTAAACTGGTAAACATCAGCATTTCTGCGCTTTTGAAGATTTTGAAAACTGTAAGCATGGATGCAGAAAAAGTGGTGCAGAAACATACATGTGCGAACACATGAAGCTGCCTTATAATGAGTCTAATTATCATTGGTCCATGTGGCCTAGCAAGGTACACTCTGACAGCAGCCCTCCAAGATCTGGGGATGCTGCCCTCTGTACCTGAGATGCTTTAACTCAGTGTTTCTCAACCTGTGGGTCCCCAGATATTGCTGGACTACAACTCCCATCATTCCTAGCCGGCATGACCAGTGTTCAGGGATGATGGGAGTTGTAGTCCAACAACATCTGGGGACCCACAGGTTGAGAAACACTGCTTTAACTGGAAATGCAAAGGGCTGCATGCAGATAATCTACTCTACCAACGAGCTATGGAAAAGATATGTCACATTTCATCTGGCAACTTACAATTAAGGGGGGCAGATGAGGACAAACCCTCCTTTTCGATTCACTCATCTAACACACCGACAAAAGAATTCACATCAATTCTTTCCAAAATTACAGCAGGGTATTTTTGTTGCTAAGTGAGAGGAGGGTGCGGGGGGAGAGTGAAGAGCGCCAGATGGACTGCAAGCAAAGCACGGCATGCCTATTCTCAATATAGCTGCCTTAGAAACAACCATCTACTCCTATGAAAGTGGGAGAGAGGAAGGGAATGGGAAAAGCAGCAACTATGTAGACTGAAGAATCAACCGTTCAAGCTAGGCAATGAGGCAAACTCAAGATTTGGCTGTTGGAAACACGCAACTTGCTCATGGTCCTCCACATCCTGGTTTCTAGGAACAATAGTTTGCCTCAATGTCTGAGTTAAGCAAATTATGGGTATCACTACTCACAGTCTGCCTCCAAACAGAATGAGAAATCATGGTTTGAAGTGGGCTTCCAACTCTAGATTGGAGGCAACCCGCGATCAGAAGTACTCATAGTTTCAGACATCACAACAACTTATGATTACCGTAACCCAGGAAGCACAGAAGGTAACTGGCATGTGCAAGCACAGAGTGTGTTCCCAACAACCAAATTATGGTTTGTTTCATCTGCATTGAGCCAGGATCTCGCTAGTCCATGCAGTCATGCATTATCATGGTACAAGTCTTTGTGACACAGAAAATCACAGAGGCAGTCCCTTCTTTAATTTATATGGTTCAGAGTCCTGTCTGGAGACTAGACACCTGAAATGCTCAGTCTTAGAATAACCTGGCGGGGAATTATTTTTAAACGTTCTTGGGGTTTTCTGCTTTTTCAATGAGCAGCAGACCGCCTCCCACTCCCAATGTCACATCACAAACAGTTTTTGCTATTCTCCTCCATTTCAAACGTCTTCTACCATGAAGCATTGTGTGTTTCAGGTGTTCCTGTGTGTCAGCATCAGTCTAAAGTTTCTTTAGGCATGCAAACAAGTTAAATGGATCTTTGGATTTTTAAAATGTGAAAGCAGCTTTCTGTTTCAGACCAAAGATCCATCTAAGTGCAACATTTTGCTTCTTTCAGCAGCCAACCAAATATTTTTGGAGGCCACAAGCTGCACATAAAGTCAATAGCCTCCTCTGCTTTTGCTCCCCAGTACTTAATATTTAGATATCTACTCCTATAAAAATGGAGGTTTCATAAAAGCCATCATCACTAATAGCTGTTTCTCCATGCATCTGACTTGTCCCCTTTAAAACCGCCATGCCACGTAGAACTGATTTTGCAAAGTCTGCAATACACACCCCTTCTGGAGGTATTATTATTATTATTATTATTATTATTATTATTATTTATACCCCGCCCATCTGGTTGGGTTTTTCCAGCCACTCTGGGTGGCTCCCAACAGAATTAAAAGCACAATAGAACATCAAACATTAAAAACTTCCCTAAACAGGGCTGCAATGCATATTCTGAAAGAAAAACTCACTTTGCTGTCAAGAGAACTGACCCTCACTCTGTCCTGGCTGAAACAGAATATAAAAAGAATCCTTCCAGTGGCTAATGTGGGTGTGCAAATAGGATATGGAGCCCAATGATTTGCCAGACATCCTCAGTGAAAGGTTCTCATGTCACAAAGCTGGGGAAGACTTTGAGATTCCCTACTGCCAGTTTGGACAGAGGACACTGGGCTAGATGGACCAATAAAAATGATTCAGTATAAAAGCAGTTATTCTCTTATATAAAATGGCTGCCAGCTACCATGCAGTATAAATCCCAGTGTAATCCGATATAGTAGAAGAATAACGTTCCATATTATGGGAAATGAAGCTAAAGTTTTAGGAATCTAAGAACCCAACTTTGGAGCAGACCCAAAGTTCATCCTGTTTCCCACAGTGGCCAACCAAATGCTCTGTTCAGAAACACAGGGATTTTGGTACGTTTTGGATTTCATTTCTCAAATAACTAAATAAACCAGGTAATTTAGCAAGACGTTTCTTAATTCCATAAGGAACCATTGCCACTTTAAAGTATCCCGAAATCAGTTCTGTAAATTACGTTAAAGAAACGTACAGAAGATTCAGGATAAACCAACATCAATAACAACCTGCTTCCTGAAACAACGACAGAGTTGCAAAAATTAAGACAGATTCAACTTAAATAAAAGGTAAATGGAATGGTTAACTACTAGTATGTACAAAGGGGACAATGGTCCAACACGAAACACTGATGATTGTAATGCGGGGAGGAATCATAGCCAGTTGCAGATTGACATTTGCTGTTGAAAATAGGGCTTTAAACTTTATATGCAAGGGTGAGAATTTTTTTTAGGTGGGAAGTGAGAATGTGTGTTACAACACGAACTGGCGTGCAGAGTTAAGCAAAGGCGTAATTTTCCGCCCCACAATATCATCAGAGTTCAGTGCAATATGGTATCAATTGACATTACATGGTCAATAAAAAATGTTTTGAGTGCAGAAGATACGAGGGTCAAGTACAATATTGACTGTTTCTTATCTAGCCAATTAAGGAGCTACTCATAATTTTTCCATGTTTTGCAAATGAGTTTACTTTAATTGTCAGTAATATTGTCAAAAGTCGAATCGGACAGGTCTAAATGAGCCAAATTGTATTTAGACAATAACTGGAGTAAAGTCAAAATTGTACCACTCCTACATGTATAATCATGCAAAAATGTATAATAAATGTATATACATGCAGAGTGATATTCTTATCACCTACCCAGAGAATAACTTGGGTGAAAGTCTTCATCAGTAGGAAATACAAGCATAAACTTGCTATCTGTAGCTCCAACTCCTGTATCTTCCACACTTCCAAACAGCACACCTTATAACTTAGCTTAAATTTTTAGCATACATTGAACAAACAGTTTACATGCTGAACAATAATTAACATTTGTCAATTATGAAAATAAATATTTAAACTAGGTTTCTTTAAAAGAAAAACTGGCAAAAGTCAAATGCCCTAAAACTGTCAATGGAAGAGTTGTGTTATTTGATTGTTTTGGACTCTCAAATGAGATTGGGGAAAGGGAAATTCCTATGCATGTTTGCATTAAGCTAAATCCAGAAGCAGCCCAGGCAAAAGGCAAACAAAGCCGATCATGGGCAGGTGAGGGGAAAGACAGGAAGGTGAATAATCTCTTGCACAAGCCCTGCTGGACTTAAGGGGAGCCATACAAGGGCATTCAATGAGACCTGTACAGGGAGGAAACTGGAAGAATGAATCCTTCTTTTTGTACAGGTGGTGGGGTAGCTTATGAATTTTCTGACTCAGGCTGCAATACACTTGGGAATAAGTTCCATTTAACACACTGGGAATTGTTTCTGAGTAAATATGCAAAGGACTGGGTTACATGGCACCAAAAGTTTTTGTCTAGGCCCTGGCTAAAACGGCTGTCCTGTTAGGAAATTAACAACGCAACGTCCTGCAACTTTGCCATTTCTCTCAGTCTGCAAAGCCGACTGACCTCTGATATGTTCTTCACTTCTGTATCACACAGAAGGGAATGGCTATGGTTATGCAGGTTTATTAGTGGCAAGCATTGGTTTCCATAGCAGAATGGAAGCCTACAATAAGAATAGGTAGAAATTCAGGGATGAGATCCCGGTGCCCAAGAAAATTGACACTTTCCCCATACTTGCATGGGATAGAACGAGGGGAATCTTAAGTTAGTGTCCTCCCAACTCTGACGCGGGTGGCGCTGTGGGTTAAACCACAGAGCCTAGGACTTGCCGATCAGAAGGTTGCCGGTTCGAATCCCCACGACAGGATGAGCTCCTGTTGCTTGGTCCCTGCTCCTGCCAACCTAGCAGTTCAAAAGCACGCCAGTGCAAGTAGATAAATAGGTACCGCTCCGGCGGGAAGGTAAACGGCATTTCTGTGCGCTGCTCTGGTTCGCCAGAAGCGGCTTAGTCATGCTGGCCACATGACCCGGAAGCTGTATGCCGGCTCCCTCAGCCAATAAAGCGAGATGAGCACCGCAACCCCAGAGTCGGCCACGACTGGACCTTATGGGCAAGAGTCCCTTTACCTTTACCCTCTGCTTCAGTTCAATGTGCACACCCCACACTCCTGTACACAAGGGCACCCCATTAACTTTGGCAGAGGCAGCAATATGGTACATGCAAGAGATTGCTTACTGGAAGCTGCCACCTCCACTGAAATGAATGGGGAAGCCCCAGTGGGAAGGCAACTCTACACATCCGAACAAAATGGAAGGCAAGAGAAACAAAGCTTTGGGAAACAATTGCATTGAAGAAAGGGCGGGGGAGGAAATCAGCTCCATATTTGGGGATGAGAAACAAACGACCAGTGGGTTATCAGATGCAAAGGTGGAAAATATCATCTAGAAGCAGGAGCCCCACCTGGGCAGGCTAAAGGCCTAGGTGGTCCAGAGACTTGCTTCCCTCAATGACCAACCAGCCACCCTCCTAGAAACATATGAGGGCAGTGGGTCTCCACTGGTGTTACTTCCAAACAAGAAATATTCAGTGGCTCACCTCTTCTGAGCATGGAGCATTTAGCCTTCATGCTTAATTGGCAGGCCAATTCTTTTTGGATTTGTCTAATCTTTTAAATAAAAAAACAAGCATGGAGCTACAGGCCACCACTTCATCCTGAAGCTGCAAATTCCCTGAATCACAAGTCTCCTAAGAGGAGTACTTTTCTCTTGTCTGTCCTGAGCCTACTGCCAATCAATTGCACACAACTCATCCGGTTAACTGACGTTTGCATCCAAGCCAATGCAAATGTGTGAGGCTTGGCACGGATGGCTCTGCAACACAATTTGCCAACCAGCTCACGTTTGCTTGGTGAACAGCAGAGAGAGACGTCTCCATTGGGAAACTGACATGGAAAAATAAAACCCAGCATGGCGTTTTCACATCCGCAATTTCAGAATGCACACCAAGGGGGCTGCCGGATCCTGCCACATTAAGAAGAGCCTGGAATATCCAGCCCAGAGGCATTTTTTATCCAGCATTATGTTTCTCACGCATGAAGCTGCCTCATATGGAGACAGACCATTAGCCCATCAAGCCCAGCTCTGCTGCTCTGCTGCTCTGACTGTAAGGTGTCAGCTCTTGTAAAGCAGGGATGTCCAACGGTTCGACCGCAATTGACAGGTCAATCCCTGACTGCTAGCGGTCGATCGCGGGCTCTTTTTTCTCCACGGGGGGAGAAAGAACATCCGCCCCTGCCTTCTCGCTCTGTTCTTCAATTGCGCATGAATGCAAAAATGGAAGACCGAGTTATCGCTGCACAGTTTCTTCTTGTTTGCTGAGCAATCGTTTGGTGTGTCACTTTTGCCTCCCCCCTAAAAAAAGATCAACAACTGCTCCCCCCAAAAAAATCTGAGATTGAGCTTGGGACCTTGCACATGATAGGCAAATACCTCTAGATGCTCGTAGGATTGTAACTGTTTATCCTAGTAGCCATGAGAAACGTTGACTGTGAATACTGAGGACTCAATTCACGATCATAGCTGAAATAGGGCCACTGAGAAAAAGGAGGTAGTTGTTTGTATGCCTGGACAAACTGCAAGGTTGCAGAAGTATTAAAAAAAAACCCTTTGAAATGGAGCAGCTCCCCATCTCCCCAAAAAACAATGGGATTGTGAATGATCTGTGGTTACCAAACACTACCAAGGGATGTTGGAAAAGAAAACCAGAAAACCAGTGGTGGATCGAATTGGCTTGCTTAAGCTTATAAAATCCTAAAGGAAGGCATGGCTTGTTCCTTTGTATTATTGAGATCTGCATTAATGGCAAAAGTGGTCACCCCAGATAACTATGGAGTGGAAAGCTTTGCTTAAGAAATTCTGGCTCATGGCTTAAGCAGGCCTCCATGTCTTTCTTACAGATGGAAATGTCTCTGCCTAGACCACTGTTTCCCAAACTTGGGTCTCCAGCTGTTTCTGGACTACAATTTCCATTATCCCTAGCTAGGAAGACCAACGGTCAGGGATGATGGGAATTGTAGTCTGAAAAATAGCTGGAGACCCAAGTTTGGGGGACACTGGCCTAGACTCTGGAATATGGGGAGCAGAAATGCTGCCAAGGCCTTAAAACTATACACCAGTTATGAAGAAGATACAGGTTTGTTCTCCTGCATTTTAGCAGCTCTGAGTGACCTTCATGAATCTCCATGTCCCCTCATCAGGCATGAAAGCATGCCAAGTATCTTAAAACAATTGGAAACTGTTTTCTGCAGGCGCCCAACACGTCATTCACCAATATAGAACTAAATTTTAGTGAGAAAAAGTGGAGTGAGAGAAATGAACAAATAAGGACACAGGAAAAAATGAGGTGTCAAGATCCAAATGCAACTGTACCTCAGTGCTAGGACTCACTTTTTCAAACAACTTGATTTTATTTTATTGTTCCTTTCACTAAGAGTTTTTCTGAGGACAACTGGCGCTCAGCTTGCCTCAGCCTTCACTGTGGGAGCTTTGAACACCTTCTTCCTTTAGTTTTTTATGCTACTCCTGGCCATTTTTTCTGAGTTAGGCTTCTGGAATTGAATATTTGGCTCCTGACCCGTTCTGAATAAATGCCTTTTCTTTGGTTTTTATTTCCCCTAAGGTTCTGTTTATCTTCCTGGGATGCTCAGACTGCACTCTTCACACTGTAAACATTTTTTAATCTATTTTGATCTTAATTAATTTCCTATTTGGACCATTCAGGATATTGAATTCATTTACCTCCAGTTCCCTCTCCCACTGCCCCAAGAACCTGTTCCTTGGATCCCTCCTTGCATAGGTATCTATCATCCGCTCCTTATTCTTTAGGTTACATTACTATATATTACTATATACTGGAGAATTTAGTAAGCTTTTAGCTAATTTGGACTGGTGGAAGTTGAAGGAAAATGCTGTTTAGGGCAACGTAATATGCATGCTTTAGTGCCAGCCATTTTGTTAAATATTTTTATTTGCCAATTATTTTTTGTTAATTGCTCATTATAAATTGTGTATCTCTTTATATCTCCATTGTGCTGCCTTACTCTTTAATTTTCTACTGTTTTTGTATTTAATCTCATTTGCACCCCTTTGCATGTTTTCATCATATGTCTGCTTACATTTAAGTTAATCTTTCAGGTTTCCTGCATTCTGTGTGTGACGCTGGCTCCTTCCTGGTTAGCGCTACTAATTCAAGAGAGCGACACTTAAGAATCTATTTTCAGCTCTCTCCTTCCCAATTTTTGTTGTCGTTCCAGAGGACGAGACTCAAACCAATGGGTTTGAATGGCAAGAAAATGGATCCTGGCTAAACGTTAGGAAGAGTGATGGTAGAAGCTGTTTGTCCGTGGAATAGGCTTGGAAAAGCTCATTCGGAAAGCATCCATGTTGCATGCAGATGACACCAGGTCCAATTCCTGGGAACTCCAGGTAGGGCTGTGAATGTCCCCTGCCTGGAACTCTGGAGAGCCACTGCAATTCAGGACAATACTGAGCTAGATAGACCAACAGCAGCTTTCTAACTTCTATACCCCTTTTTATGCAGAAGCTGGAAGAAGATCCTCTGGGAATGGTGTAATAGGGAATTTCCTGCATTGGCAGCAGTTTGGAGTAGAAGCTATGGATCCCTTCCACCTACAGTGGTACCTTGGTTCTCAAATGCCTTGGGACTCAAACACCTTGGAACCCAAACACTGCAAGTAAGTGTTCCAGTTTGCAAACTTTTTTCAGAAGCCGAACGTGCTTCGTTTTGAGTGCCACGCTTCCTATTTGAGCACCACACTTCCATTTTGAATGTTATGCTGAGGTCTGTCTGCTTTTGCTATTTAATTTGCGGTTTTGTTTTTGTGGCTCTTTTTGTTTTGTTTTTGTGACTGTGTGGAACCCAGTTCAGCTACTGACTAATTGTGTGACTGCAGTACATTGTTTATTGCCTTCATTTTATGGATCAATGGTCTTGTTAGGTAGTAAAATTCATGTTAAACTGCTGTTTTAGGGGGTGCTTGTAAAAGTCTGGAACACGCCTTGGTTTTGGAACGGACTTCCGAAACGGATTGAGAACCAAGGTACCACGGTATTGTGATTGCAACCCTGAAACAGGAGCACATCTATCAGGTGAACGCATGCTGCAAAATTTTGCTTCAGGTACCACTTGTCATCAGCAAATCCAGCCTTACAACAGTGGCAAAAGATGACAAAGTGATTTCTTTAAAAACAAACAAACTTTCCAATCGGGAGTAAAACAAGTAGAGCCAAGCAGCACATAGGGAGCTGCAGTTATTGTTACTACTAGTGGAAGACCTCAGCACTGGCAGGTCTGTTTCTTTACCATTAGAAACCTTGGTGCACAAACATGCTGGTTCTTAGAAGAAGCCTCAACCTCCCTAGATCTATGCCGTCTCTGCATTTGCTTCCTCAAATGTTTTGTCAACAAACAACTCAAACTACTTACTTTCTTTGGCAAACTACACTGGGCATGCAAAAACAACAGTAACGTTTGGTTACATCAGAGGCTTTACAGCCACCTTCCCCAACTTGGTGCCCTCCAGCTGTTGCTGGACGGCAAAAGGGCAACCAAAATTATCAAGGGGATGGAGCGACCGGCCTATGAATAAAGGCAGCAGCATTTGGGACTACTTAAGTGTAGGGATGCGGGTGGCGCTGTGGGTTAAACCACAGAGCCTAGGGCTTGCCAATCAGAAGGTCGGTGGTTCGAATCCCCGCGACGGGGTGAGCTCCCGTTGCTCGGTCCCTGCTCCTGCCAACCTAGCAGTTCGGAAGCACGTCAAAGTGCAAGTAGATAAATAGGTACCACTCTGGAGGGAAGGTAAACGGCGTTTCCGTGCGCTGCTCTGGTTTGCCAGAAGCAGCTTTGTCATGCAGGCCACATGACCCGGAAGCTGTACGCCGGCTTCCTCGGCCAGTAAAGCGAGATGAGCACTGCAACCCCAGAGTCGGTCACGACTGGACCTAATGGTCAGGGGTCCCTTTACCTTTACCTAAGTTTAGGGAAGAGGCAAGGAAGAGGCGACATGATAGAAGTTTATAAAGCTACTTGTGGCATGGGGAAAGTGGAGCGAGAGAAGTTTTTCTCACTCTTTCATAGCACTAAAACTTGGGGAAGCTGAGGATCGGAAGATTCGGGAGAGATAAAAGAAAGTACTTCTTCACACTGCTAAAATGATGGAACGTAGTGATGGAGGTAGTGACGGCCACCAACTTGGATGATTTTTAAAAGGATTGGACAAATCCATGGAAGAAAAGGCTATCAATGGCTACCAAGCCATGATGTCTATGCTCTGCCTCTAGTCAAAGACAGTAATGCTTTTGAATGCCAGATTCTGGAAGCCACGGTGGTGAGGCGAGAGAGTGCTCTTGCACTTGGGATCTGCTTGTGGGCTTCCCAGAGGGATCTGGTTGGTCACTGTGGGAACAGGGTGCCGGAGTAGTGAGCCATTGGCCTGATTCAGCTTAGCTCTTCTTAACTCTCATCATAACGGACGACCAGCCATTATGGAAAGCGTTTATGGGGGTGAAGCGCCACAATGTCTGGAGGGTTCCAGATTAGAGAAGGCTAATGCCCAGTGAAGTTTACAAAAATAAATCGATAAATACGCTGATCGAGAAGCAGGGATGTGGAGGGAACGGTGAGATAAAACAACATGGGGCATTATAGCGTTGATGCAGGAGATGCAGAGGTAAGTGGCTGCAGAAACCAGGTAGAAGTGAAAAGCGAAAGATGTATGGAACTGAAAGGAGAGGGGAGATGTAAAAGTTTCCCAAGCAGCACCTGAGGCAGTTTAGCTAGATTTTAAAATAAACCTCACAAAACCTCCCCCCCAAAAAAGGGTTGGCTTTATATTCTACATTGTAATAAGAATTTTATTAATAGCTATATTAATTCTAGGTTACAGTAGTTACATTTCTGAATTTATACAGTTTGGCAAGGAATACACATTTATAAATACAGTAAAAGAATAGCATAACCATATTCTCTCCAAAATCATAAAGTGAAAAGAATTTTAAGAGAAATTAACATTACTTCACCCTTCACTGCACAAAGCTGCTCCCACCCCGTCAAGATCTTTTCACTGGGGTGGGGTGGAGGAATTATGCATTTGATATAAGTTGCTTATACTTGATTTAAATATTAAAACCCAAACAAAATCATGAAGGTATATGCAACGGGTGATAGCCAATATTAGTGATAAATCATGTAAGCCCTCTTATTTCTAATCTGTATATAACTCAGTTGGGTATTATCCATTAAGAACCAATTCAAGATAATTATTCCTTTCTCCAAATAAAAAAAAATAAAGTTTACCAAGTAATAATTTCATGCCATACAGTAAAGTGGACAGAAAAATAATTTTCTGTAAGCAGTCATGAGGGGCATGACATGGCATAGCTATGTTGGCACATTGAATTGAAATATCTAGGGTTGACACGGGCACCTTGAGAAAGTTATAACCTCCCCTCCTCTTGAACCCTAATCTATAAAATGGACATAACCACTTGCTATCATAGCAAAGCGAAAGACAATAAACATGTTGCCATACAAAACAAGTGATTTCTGAGCACAGGCTGTGAAGCTACACTGTACAGCAGTGATGGCCAAACTCGGCCCTTCAGCTGCTTTGGGACTACAACTCCCATCATCCCTAGCTAACAGGACCAGTGGTCAGGGATTATGGGAATTGTAGTCCCAAAACAGCTGGAGGGCCAAGTTTGGCCATCACCGCTGTACAGTATTTCATAATCTACTCAAATCAAAATTACATCAAGGTAACAACAACATGTGAGTGCAAGTGGTGGGGACTGAACATTCACAGTGTGACTTGCATGTCATTGGGCTGAAAGCAGATGTTTTTCCTAATGGAAGAGATGAGAGTACCTCTTCAAAATTTGTCTCTCTACTCTCTCTCCTTCTCCTTTCCCTTTTTCCCCCAGAGATAACTGATGCTAAAGCCCAACTAGGTTTAAACACGATTTCACACCCAGCTTGTAATTATTGATAAAAACCTGACTTCAAGTAGCATTAATCTTGGTTCATAGGTAGCAAACACTCTGCAAGGGGCATTCAAAAGTGGTATTTCTCAGATGTTGCTGGACTACAGCTCCCATCATGCTGCACATTACATGCTGCCAAGGGTGGATGAGACCCAAATAACATGGCTCTACATGAGCTAAATCTGCACTAAATCATGATTAAAGTGGGGGATGGGGGAAGCAACCAGGGGGCACTAAGAGGGGGAGGGGCAGGCAAACAGGAACATGGGTGCCCAAAGAACCTCCTGATATCTTAACAGTGGTTAAGAAACTGCAAAATGTAATATCTGGAGGGAGATTTTGATGTGTTTTTCTTTCTGCGCTGTGAAGGGTTTCCAGAAACAAATTGCTGTCCTAAATTTGAATCTTTTACTTAAAAGACTAAGATAAAAATATAGAAATACTAACATCATGAGTTCAGGAGGGAGAGGGGAACTGGTCTATTTAAATTACAAGACGTATATTAAAATAATGTAAATCGTATCAAAGATTAGTTTGTCACTCAGAACAAATCTATTCAGCCTGATGAACTGGTTTCAATCTCAAGTTGTTATGAAATGCTTACAAGAGCCATGATGAGGGATAAGTCCAATGACATGAATGCCATTATTTTCTTTTTAATGAAGACAATGTACAGCTATTCCACATCGTCAGTATTCAAAATCAGAACATGGGACAGGCCACTCACCCTTGAATCTGTAGCAACGATAGTACTGAAACAATGCAACCAAAAAATTATTGTGCAAGTTGAAAATTATAAGTATTTTTCTGGGGCTCTGAGGGCATGATCAGCAGGTGCAATCCATATAATTGCTGGACCCTGAACCACCATTTCCTCCTATGGAGAAAAGCTTTAAAGGGGTAGCAGGGTCTAACAATAGGACAACTACATGTTCATCTAGAAATAAGGCTTCTCACAAATTATTTGGGGGTAAGGTTTACAAGTTGCTCCTTTGGTTCTAATAACACCACCAGGACATATTCCATTTATTGTGCCACTAATAATTATTTTTTTTATCTTCCCCATACCTTACAGATTAAAAAAGATGAATGCACAGTTAAATCAATCAAATTGTCAAACCTTTGGCAGCTTCATATTCTACTTGGTGGTAATCTGACCCGCTGGTCAGATTGCAGGTGGTTGGTGCATAAAGCTATTACGAATGCTTAAGGTATCTAGAGCCAGCTATGAATGTTTGTATGCCTTCCTTTCACCCCTTTCTTGAGAAGCAAAGTCCCTTTTCTTGCCTCAATCATGGGCAAGGAAGGTGTCACCAGCCATACCAATGGTTAACACAAGCCAGGGTTCCTGCTGTACTGGGATCTGAAAGTTAACAAACTGTGGTTAGAATTAACCATGCTTGTAATTAGTAGTAACATTTCCTTTAAGGCAGGCACCCCCAAACTCAACCCTCCAGGTGTCTGGGGACTACAACTCCCATCATCCCTAGCTAACAGGACCAGTGGTCAGGGATGGTGGGAGTTGTAGTCCCAAAACATCTGGAGGGCCGAGTTTGGGGATGCCTGCCTTAAGGTGTCTGGAGGGAAGGGGATTTACTTCTGAGGAGGGAAGGCACAAACTATTGCACAGCTGACTCCTGATCTCCACAGCTAAGAGGGAGACAGCATTACATCTCCATTGTCTTTCAGTGGTCACCAAATTAAAGACAAACTGTCTATTGAATAACTCTGTACAAACAGAGTTATAATCAAAAAGTACTGCTTTGACACCAAAGATATGGTAGCACTGTACAGAAACCACAGGTTTTTACCGAAAACAAAGGTGATTATGCTTTGCACAGGTAAAGAGTGAACAGAATGCTAAACATGATTATTCATAAACATCAAAAGACCTTTCAGGGTCTTCAGTAAAACTCCCATCTATTTTCAATATTAATTTTTGCAAGGGGCTTCTAAGAACAAAATTACAATAAAATTATGCTAACAGGATTATAGCCAGTTACAACTAGTTTCGATCTCAAAACTATTACATTGTGAGATGCCTATAGCATAACCTGACTCAGCTGATCTAGATTCTAAAACACCTGTATCATCCATTTTAAAAATATGCTTTAGAGCATGCTTGAGGCAATGATGTTCTACAAAAAAAGCAGCCCCTGCGTGCTTGGGAAGACCTGTAAAGTTGACATGCAGTTCCAAATATATTTCTAAATGCTTAGATTCCTATTGGTACTAGAAAGGGGTACATACTAACTTCAACAAAATAATCACAATAATTTCTTAATTTTAAAAGTAGGTAAGGACAAATTCATAACGTTTTATTCAAGGCAAAAAAGGAGAGAGGGAAAAGAAAAGGTCTTGTCAAGATTATAAAAAATTACTCTACTGTTTGAAATCAATCAAGTTAATGTACACATGATTTCATATTAGGAAGATATCAAATTTACATCAAAACACTCATATCAAAATTATACAAGGAAAGATTTAACACCAAAATTGCTTTAGAAACCATTCATTTTTTCTTTTACATAAAATTACATCCTGCATAGCCTTTCAACTGTTACCCTGAAAATACAGCTTTTTAAAAGCAACGTTTATTCTTAAAAGACATTGTGTAGAAGATAGGGCAGGGAACGCAGGTACATATTTCCAAGTTATTTTACTTTCATAAAATCAGTTATGACATTAGAAAAGGGGGAAGGCCAGTGAGCAGGCACACGGCAATAAAAAGGCAGGGATCCAAAGAGTTATTCTAGGAATGCCCCAAGGTCTTGGAAATGTCTGTTGTCATTTTTGAATGCTTGTCATTGAACAGCACGTCACATTACAGCCTGCTTTCAAAAGCTCCCTCAATTCCACGAGCACTTTGCCATGTGGTACAGGAAGGTGTTGTTAGAGAAACACAGTCCTTGGCCATGAAGAAGCAGTCACCCAGTTCTCTGGATGTTGGCAAATGTTTGCAACCTGTAATTTTAGGTCCTAAGCACAATTACTTGAAAGCTCCATTGAACTTAATGAGACTTATTTCTGAGTAAGCATGTTTAGGCCCACACTGCAAACCTGAAATAGATGCTTCAAACTATAAGCAATGTTGTTTTGACCTTTGTTGGCCTATAACGGAAGGGGTTATGCTGAGCTACTGTACACTGTGCAAGCAACACATGATTTGCATTTGAAAGCCTAAGTGGAGAAGGAAAACTGAAAACTTTCAGTTTCCATTATGAGAACAAAGTTTATCTAACCAGCAACTTTATAAGGTTCATTACTCTACACAAAGCTACTTCCCAGGTGCAGAGTTTACTCCCAACCTGCAAATTACAGTAATTGAAATAATGCTTGGGCATTTTCAACCAGAGGTGTTAGGGATATAGTTCAATTATTCCTTCAAGGCTGGCTTAGAAAATGCTTGAACTGAAACATGGGTTAAAACAATGGCCACAATCCAGAAAGTCATACAATAAGCACCACATACTTCAATTTTCCACATGCTTGTGCATCCCTCGCACCATTAAATTTACACTTTTAGGAGCTGTAGTCTATGTCACCCAAGGAGTGTGGGGCAGGTAAAATGTGAAAGTTCTACCATGTTACTAGCCACCAAGACCTGGTTTGAATAAGAATATCTTACACTGATTCCAGAAGACATACTAGCTTGGGTGAGTCACGTGGGGAAGAAAATTTAGAAGCTGAATGCCACCATTGGCAGCCACCAAGAATGCCAATCTGTGCACCTTGCAATTCTGACTGGATGCCCAGAAAGTTTCTGATCTCTTAAATGTAATGATGATAAAATGGGAAGAAAGTTGGCTCTAAGGTATACTAGACCAGTGGTGGCTGATATCAGTTTGAACTGGCAGAGCCAAAGGCAAGGAGACCAGGGTGGATAAAAAAATCAATGGTTTAAAAATAATAATAATAAAATGGATTTTTATTTTATTTAAATCAGATTTTTAAAATGAAATGCTTTTGGATAAAAAATCTTTCTAAAGATAAGTTTTCTATTTAAGTTACATTATAGGCCAAAGGCTATTCATCAGGAAATAAGGATCTGTTTTAAGTTTCCACGTGCGCTACAACTAAGTCTAAGGGGATTTTTTTGTTTTTGTTTTAAATTGTTTAACCACATCAGTTAACAAACATGGATACATATGCTATACTGTTACTGTTTTAGTTAAATAAATTGTTTAAATTGTTATTAAGGAAATGATTATTTTTCTCCTTCCAATAAAGTACAGCAGAAAAGTTGCCCAAATATAAACAGTTAACTTATTGAACTTCACAACAATGTCATAATTATTTGCCTATGTATTTCTACTAGTATAACCAAATCAGTAATTTTTCATAAAACTGTAAAAACCACTCTGAAAATTTATTATTCCAAAAATGAAACCTTCGTCTGGTTGTAAATATTAAGATTATACCAGCAAGAATATCTTTCTGTAAAAAAAAAAAAGATTTAAATCAAGTCTTACCGACTAGTGATTTAAATCATTTTTTAAATTGATTTGATTTAAATGATTTCCTAGAGAAAGCTCAACAACTTGCTCATGAAGGAAACCATCAGTTGGTGGAGCCAGAGGCAATGACAGGCAGAAAAAACAAATTTGTGTTGTCCCCATCCTCCTCTCTCTGCTAGTTCTACAATGGCAACACTAAGGCCAGGGAGAAGGAAAATGATGGGCACAGCTACTCCCAGGACTGGTTTTAATAAATAAAGAAAGCAGGCAGGTGGGGATTGGCTAAGGTCAGACTTGAAGCTGGTGGAGCAATGCCCCATTTCCTGTAACATACCGGCCTCCACTGTACTAGACCCTGATGGACATGTACAACAAACCCTTGCATGGGCTGCCTAAAGAGACTCTCTGGATTGCAGCCAATGTACTTTGTTCTTCCTCCATGGTAGGTCAGATTTTTACTTCAATACAGGCTTTTGGAGTTTAAATGGAACATGAAAATACAATTTGATCATATATAAACACACACCAAACTACTATTTTTCTGTTTGTGGACAGGTGGCCTAAGTGTTTAAAGCAGTCATGCTGGTACAATAAAAAAAATATTCAACCTCTTTTATTAAAAACGTCAAATTTTCTAGAAGTTAGTGTAACCCAGGGTAGACAGGCCTATTGCTTCTAACTATCTCTCAAATTCCTGTGGTCCTGGGGTAACGTGAGTTTTTACCAAAACATATGCTTCTTAAATGTCGCAAACACTTGTGAGAAAAATAAAGGCTAAAGAGGGGCTATGAATACTG